>NC_091395.1:51156661-51461215 GCF_032191515.1 Phaenicophaeus curvirostris | reverse complement strand
ACAGTGTTGAAAACATATGTCTGAAAAGGTGTGAACAGTACTTGTAAAGCCAATGACACAATATGTCCTCGAATGACACAGTATGGTTTTATATGGCTGAAAACTAAAGAGTAAATGTAAGTTGATACTGGGTACTATTCCCACACATTTTTTAAATAAACTCTGCTTGCTTGCAGTTTTCATAATTTTATGTTTTGTGCTTCAACTCTCTCATAAGTGCACAGCAATTCCTTTTCTTTTTTAAAAATTAATCTTAATTACATGCATCCAACTGCACATTATTACTGCATCTCCTCAAGTTCTTCTGTCATCCATCAAAGCAAGCTGTAGTGTTAAAATCTCAGTCACATTGAAATGAATGCTTTTGAATTCCACAGGGCCCACAATTCTTGCCAAGACTTTTTAACTTCAGAGACTGTTTTGAAGGTGAGTCCTTTGGATATCTTTCACAGAAGAATGGCAGGGGTTACCACATTATTCCACCGAAATACCTGTGCCATATTTGAATGAAGTTATGTTTGAGTGAGAGGATCCCTATAGTGCAGTTATTTGGGAGGGGCAGAGAAATGTGAAGAAGCTTTGAAGTAACTCAGATTCTGTTAACACTGCAGAATTTGGCAATATGAGCAACTAAGATGCTTAATAAAATGAGCACTTTTGGTATGACAAGGTGAACACATGCTGGGAGGCAACTTCAACCAGCCATGGCTTTAGAGCTATTAATTCAGGTTTGTCTGCAGATTGTTCTGTACTGGCTGTATTAAGATGAATCCCCCTAAAAACTTTATGATGTTCATGCAGCTTTTTTGAAACATATCAAAAATCCAAATTTTGGCTCATGCTTTACACTCTCTCCTGTACCTGTTATCCAATGGACTGTGTAAAGGAAAATTAGTGCGGTATCAAATAAAAAAAAATGGGATTTTTTACATGTTTTGGAATAATCCTGAAGTATTATAAGATCATGGAAGAACTATTAGCATAATATATTTATACAAGGACAATGTATATTTAACCAGTACATAATGGTGATATAATAATAGGTTTCCCTAAAGAGCATGGCAGTATGATTTTCAACTTCCTGAATTAATAACCTTGCAGAATACTAAGACCATTATTTCACTTCACTCACATGCAGAGATAAGAAATCTTTTCCTGTGCAAGTAAGGAAAACTCTAAAACATATCAAAGATGTGGGCAGACAGTACAGAGAACAAATTAACTCAAGGCGAGTAACCCAGGAAAATTAATGTTGAATTGGAGGTAGTTCAAAGACTTCAAGGGTAGCAGTTTAAAATGCAGCATTTATGGCCTTGAGTAGTTAAGACCTTGTGAATTACTATATTCTTTTCAGAAGGCATGAAACATCAAAGAAGAATAAATCTCTGTGTACAAAGTGATAGGAAAAGGAAAGGAAGAGCTCTCATTGTATTTATAGAAGGGCAAGATTCCTTAAGCTCCTCAAAGTCTCCTCAGGAGATAGTGACCACTACTGCTGCACCGTGAATGGGGCCATGGAATCAGTGAGGTTGTTGAAGGAACATGTGCAAGACTCTAGTTCCCCTTAGGTGGTGTGCCTGGTGGCTGCTCCTCTGTGGCAGGGTCTTCACTTTACAGCGTGACCCACATCTATAAGTAGTTCCTTTTATAGTGTGGCTAAATTCAGAGTTCATTAATCAGAAACAGAGATGAAAGACGGTTCTGAATCACTAATGTAAAATGGCACTGTGAAGTAAATGTGATTCTAGGACACACCAGGAAGTTTTTTTGGAGGAGAAATAAAGTTTAGTGTGTCTGTATAAGATGCTTGCATGACTCTGTCAGGGATATTAAGGATCAGCTTTTAAACTGGTGTTATAGAAGGAGGAAAACTTAGAAGATGTGTCCAAAAGGGCCACTGAAATGACACGGTTACTTGTGTTGCAGAAGTCAAAGCTCATACCTATTACAGTGAAGGCTGAAGCAGGAGGACCAAAGAAAGAAAGGAAACTCTTAAGCTGGCTCTAGAAAACACTGAAGTAAAGAAAAGGAGATAATGTAACTGAAGGATAAAAGGAGTGGGTATCCGCATGTCCTGAATAGATGTATCCATGAAATTATATGTTTTCTAGCAAGGTGGAACAGCTACAGCAGAAGGCTGTGAAAGGGACAAACACAACAGTTGGTAAGCAAAAGGGAGCAAAGCAGCAGTGTAGACAAGAGATTTCCCTTTTCTGAATGTTTGTTATTTTGAGACATGTTTCTCATTCTTTCTTTAAACTTTGAAATTATTGACTGGAAAACCTCTTTCATCATCTTCAATGTTATGGTCTACTGAAAGAGACGGTTGGCTGGGAAAGATTTAGTTAAGTGTTTTGTCTCTTTACATCTTGAATGTTTCAGCATCATTGCTTGGTGGTAGAAAAAAACCCCAAAACTAATTAATGGTAGCAATGACATTATAATAAACATGGTACAAAAATGAGGAACACACTTTATCATAAGAGTCTACACTTGTGATGAATGCCAGTCTGCCAACAACACCACCTCCTATTGCACAGACACTAAATATCACTTTTGTCCAGTTTTTGGACAGAGCTGTCTTTGCAGACAATTGTATTTTAATAGAATGAATAATGTGTAGTGATTCCATCTCAAACATACACATGAAACCTGCCGTTTTCCAAGCAACCACTCTCTGTCAGCTAGTTATAATTAAGGAAATGATACAATATTAAAATATGTTTGATAGGTGTTTTTATTATGATAAATGTTTACCATGTCTATTCTAGAGTTCTTAAACACTGAATGTCTTTTTTTAAACAATTTTTAGCTGCTTGAGACAAACTCTACCTTCTTCCAAAAGACATGAGGAATAGACTCCAGCTCATTCTGCTGTTTAATAAGCTTAGGTTTTCCCCTTAATACTAAATAGAGATTCAGTGACATTACAGTTGTGTATCTTATAAATATTTTTATTCTGAATGCCTCAGAAGGGTAAAATAAGTGCTTATATAAATTAGAAGTAAGTGAGGTTTCTCAAGCTTCTTGAAAATGTATGCATGGGTGAAGATCAGGAGTAAAGGTTTTCTGCTGAATGGGACAGTATTTTTACAAAAAAGCCAAAGTATTTTTAAAACAATATTTTTAATAATAAAGTATCTTATTATAATTTTACTATATAGTAATAATTACTGGTCCTACAAAATCACTGTAGTTTCTTCTTTCTCCATCAGAGAGAGTGAACCATGATTTTTATATATATATATATATACGCTCTACAAAACTGTGATTGATTAGGCCTGATATTTGATTAATGCACTGTTCACTTCCATCCCAAAAGGGATCAAGCAAGTGAAAAATGAATGAAAAAGGTTAACAAAGTCATTTAAGGATTAATGTGACTACTTTCCATATCCCTCCTCTTCTACCCAGACCTTTCAAGAGCAAATGGCAAATGTATTCCAGCCACTGGCAAGCAAAGAATAGATAATGAACCTCATAGAAATGACAAAGGCTAATGGAAGGCCATAATAAGGAAAGAAAATTATCTCACAAATTCAATTAGGAACTTTGATATCAACGGCTAAAAGTAGAAGCCAGAGGCTCAGAGGTATCTGGACACAGAATTGTATGTCATTGAAATAAGAAAACGTAGAACACATGCTTTTTAGTAGAAACAAGCCAGTTTTACAAAGGTGAAAGAGGAAGAGAAGTATTTACTCCACTGAAAAATCGTCTTCACTAGCTGGGCTGGATACTGTTGATTTGCTAAATTAAAGTTGGATTTAACATTTGCAGATTTCCTGCAGTGTGATCACCTGACAAAGCTATTCTCAATGGTCAGGAATCCCCTCTTTCTTTCTTTCTACTTGGGGATGTATTCCCCAAAGCAGCCTACAGCCCTCTTTTCAACCTCAGTTGGTTAAAATAAGATAAATAGATAAGATTAAATGCAGAGAACAAAACAGTTAGCAGTGACTTTGCACTGTTAATTATATGGGATGCAGTTAACAGGATAGCTTGTGACCTCTATCAACTCACTTCTAGTTCCTTATCCAAAATTAATTATCAGAAATACAGAAAAGTGCGTGCAAAATATTATTCTCTGATTTTATAAAACAAGATACTCTTATTTTAAAGAATAAAATATTGTAATAAATGTAGTAGGGAATTGATAAAACTTGCATTTAGACTATATGTCTTTCTGCAGCAAAAAGCAACAGATCATTAGGATAAAATAAAGGAAGTGTCTCAGGGAGCTCGAGAAATAGTTATTCACACACTTGGCCAGGAGAGGGACTGCTAAAGGCTGAGTCACGCTCTGCCTAGCAGAAGCTGCCTTAGTTAGGCAGAAAAGACACCTCCAGGGCAGTGTTGCTGCCAGTTAAAGAGTTTTGATACTAAACTGCAGCATGAAAGCTGTCCATCTGGAGATTCATTTATGTACCCAAACTTTCAGAAAATGCACACCACCCTCACCACCCCCCAAAATACTTCATTTTTTTCCCTAACAGATGAAGGGATCTATTTAGATTTAAAATGACAAAGGCACTGCTCCAAGTCTTAAATGAATTAATTATACAGCAATTACAATGCAATTAAACCCCAGAAATATCCAGGTTGTTCGTAGGCTAAAACCAGTAGTCAACCCATGACCAGACCTTTTCTCCTTTCCTCTACCTCCTTTATCCACCAGGCAAGGCTTTGGCCCTCTCTAGACATTGTCCATTTCCTCTAACAAGTGCAGACTGGACCACACATTCTTCTGATACCTCGGAAAACACAATGATCACTTTTCTAACTCGTACACTTTTATGTTTCCAATAAAGGGCCCTGATTTCCGAATAAAGGTTTGGAATACATTTTTTTATCATCCTTCTGTTCCTTCTTTTATATAATGTCCTAATGTAGTTTGGTTTCAAGATTTTTGAATTTACAGACCTCTAAAAACCTCCCAGTGGAGATATATAGTGAATTTAAGCCTACTAACAAAATACTTTTCGTTCCATTTTTCACCCCCCTAAGGGAGGAATCCATAAAATTCACAAATTAAAAACCACCATAAAGTCCAAACCTTACGTTGATTGCAACCAAGTAGCAAATGTGTCTTGTAGTTCTAAGTGCACCATTTGATTTTACAGGTCTACCTGGAGGCAGGAGGATATAATTCCCATTTAAACAGAATTGTGTATTTAATCATGAGACATTTGCCAATGGTGATTAATTTTAAAGAGATATACCTACTACAAATTCTTCCTTCAGTCAGCTAGAGCCTCTTTATTCCTACCAGGAAAGGGAAAACATCGACATATTCAACAAATCAATTTAATTTGATGCATATTCTTTAGGGCCAGAGGAGAAGCATTCTGGAGGGTAAACTCCCCCTGTGCATGTGCAGTTGTCAACTCTGATGTGGCACCTGGGAGGAAAATGGACCTGTCCTTGTCCAGCCCTTGTCCAGCCTGTCCCTCATTATTCCTCTTGTTGGCGTGTGCACAGTCACCAGATCCTAGGCACCCTGTGCCAAGACAGACAATTGAGGTTTTATCCAAACTATGACTTAAGCAGACTCTAAATCCCATGTTAGATACCTCAATATATAGGACATGCAGAGTGAGAGCTCAAACAAGGTCCAGAACAGCCACCTGGTAGTTCCACACATCTTCTCCCGAGCTTACAAATACTTCAAATCAAACTGGGATAAATTTTCAGAAAATATCAAGGCACTTGTTTCTTAAACTGTAGGCAGATACTTAACTACCAAAGTTATTCTGACCCACCTCTCCCATGATGGCATCCCAGTCACTGTACTGGTTCCATGTGACACTAGGGAAACTTGTCTGTCACCATACAACAACAGAATAAACCCCGTCTCAACAATGGGACTCCATGCTGTTAATTAAAAACAAAAGGAATGATCACAAAGGGATGGAAATCATCAGAAGGTTCCTGAATATTGAGATCAAGACAAGTTCGGAACCTTTTATTCTCTGTAGTTCTCACCTACATTTCAGAAGTAATTGCTTTAAAAAACAAATTATGAGAAAAGTTGAGTTACTCCTTCATTTTCCCCATATGATTCAGAATTGTCTAATTTGGATGAAGAGTGGTGGGTGGTTTTTGTGGATTTTCAAGGACGGCTGCTCCTATTGCAGATAAAAGAGCTCAGCCTTTATTCCATTTTTGGCAGACAGAAAGTGTTTAAATGGCTAGCAAAGTAGAAACACCCACATCTGCAAATGCTTACTTTAACTTAACCTGCCAGCTTCTGCATTTAGGTGACAGACTCCATTCCCTGCTGAGGCAAATCTTTTTTAATCAGTGCATTGCCTTAAATTAATATACACTATAAAATACAGGCACTTTTGTTTGAACTCCTTGTGCTGCAGGGAAACACTATTCTCTTCCCCTTGCCAAAGGTGTCTAATACCCAAGTCACACAAAACATTTTTTTTGAGAAAAAAGTGCAAAATCCAATGGCTTATGTAACATGACACAGAAAAGTGTTGCATGAAAATGCAAGCTGTGCTATGCAGAGGTGATTGCAAAGTAAGCACTAGTTCTTAAAACTAGTACACTAGGGTACTTAAAAGAGCTATTAACCCAACTTCTCATTTCCATGTAGGAGTTTCATAAAAACTCATATTAGAATATAAACCAAGGGTCTCCCCAGACATTTCAAACAGATTTAATCCCTTGTTATTAAGATGCTGTGCATTTGATTTTATGTAAAATTTCAATGTGCCTAATATATTTGAAGTACTGCATTAAATAATCAATCTTTAAATCAAGTGAATAAAAAGACATATGTGTTCCTCTTGCTTTTATATATATAGTTCTGCTATTAACCTCTTAAGTCTTTTATGGTGTATCTATGAGATGGGATTTTTAAGGCAGGGAAAAAGAAATCAGAGCTTTTAAAATAAATATTCCAATCCAAATAAAGCCTTAAATAGACAGCTAGAGTTTAAATAACTCCTACGTTTCATCAAGCCAGGAACATAAATATGTCAGATTATATTTGAAACCAGTTACTTTAGTAAATTGTGTTAATTTGGGGCCTTCCACCATATTTAAAGGTTACTTTAGTATTAATTTATTTACGTAGACTGAAAAGTCATTTAGTAAATTCAGCCATCGTGGCCCAACAGGAATCTTTTCTGTCTTTGATTTCAAGAAAAATGACAGCTATTCCATCTCATAAGTATCTCTGCTGGTGAATTCTTATGATACAGACTACACATTTCAGCCCTGGTATGTAATACTTGCTTCCATCCAATAGGCACTACTGAAAAAAATAAATCAGTGGGGTTTGTGCAGAGATCACACTAGTTATAAGTTTATAGAAATCTCAATTATGTGCAAATGAGTTTAACACTATGCTATGCTATAGAGGCATAGCCTGGGTTATTTTGCCCACTGTTGTTCAAGAGATTTAAAAGAATATTCTAAATAATCTCATTTTAACATTTTTGATTGTCACTTCTCAGTAGTTGCATCTCAGTCAATAAAATGTTTGAGCACCAGGACAGGGGAAGATCGAGAATTAATTCAAATGAGCAGGAGCTTGTATTTTTCAGGAATATCAACTGCTTTATGAAATACATCAATAGCTTGGTCACTGTCCTTGTCTCACTCGAAAGTCACTACCTTTTCTGTAAAATATTATTTTAGCTTCAATGACAGAAAACAGATAGGAAAGCAGGAATGTTGTATTATTGATGTTATCACTCTCTTTTCCCCCCCCTTGAAACTGCTTTGTCTTATAAGGAAAGAAAGAAACTTCTGATAAAACATTTCATCCTTGTGGTTAGGGATCCTACTAGACACCATAGTTATTAAAAAATTTGAAATAAATAAAGGCTTTTTGATGACATTATTTCTTCAAATATATTTTAGACAGCTTTGACATAGGGCATGCTATACAGAAATGTAAATGTATGGCTGAAGTACTTTCTACCCTGTATGTTTTGCGAGGATACTCTTAAGGATAGCAAAGCTTGTCTTTTCCTCACATGAGAATAGTTAAAATTTTATTTAGAGCTTAAGAAAGAAAATTACTTCAGTCCTTTGAAATTTTAATTTCACGTCTTAAAAGTGTCTGAAGAGACACCTAAGATATTTTGAGCCTGTAACTTTGTTGCACTCAGTTGCTATTAAAGCCTGTACCAACCTGGAACATGCCCTCATTATTTAACACGGAGCTCTAGTGACCAGACTGGGCTTCCTCCCATCAGGGATATGTGCTTTGGCATTAAAGAAAATGGGTAAACAAATGCATAAACAAATGACTTTTAAAGAAATTCTGTTCTATCATGTATCTATCAATCAGCTAGGTTTATTATCCATTCTACATGAACATCCTTTTAATGGGGCAATTAATAAGCATTTCTGACCTCTAGATTCATAGAATGGTTTGGATTGGAAAAGACCTTTGCTCCCCACAAACCATGTGTCTGCAGTAGCACCAGGAGTACCTACAAAGTTAATTTCCCATATTATCCACTGGAAAGAGCCATTTTTGAATAAATAGACAGTACTTCAGAAAATTGTTGGTCTCCCAAATTCATGCTAGTGAGATAGCACTGAGGGGCTGATTTCTGAATATCTGATGATTCACTGCAAAGGGCTGAAGGAACAATTTCCCCCCTGTTGACAATGATAAGCAAGAATGCGTTTCCTTATTGCTGCAGATGCACCTGCTGAAGTTACTGCTCAAGTACTTTCTGCTGTTGCTGTTTTCCCTTCTGCTGTAATTAAAGTCACATCAGAGGAACACTGCCTTTTGCTATGTCTCAATTAAGCCAAAGTCAGCGTCTTCATGCTACCCCATGGAGAGGTTTACAAAAGGAACAGAAGACAATATACTAATTTTAATAGTTCCAATGTTTTCAGCACTTTCATTATTTACTGGTGACTTTATTTTGGAGAACTTCACTTCCAAAGACTCATGAGTACCCAGATGGTTTTAGTTTTCCTGAGGTCATATCCTCATTATTAAACTAACTAGGGTAGGATTGCTAGACAAGCACAGACATACCTAGTACACAGGGGTGCCAGAATGTGACCTGAGGGTTTATTCAGCAGTGACTTAGATAATATTCCCTTTTCTTTCAGCAGCTGATTTGACTGAAGAAAAGAAACATTGAAACACATTCCATGATTTGATCCCAAGCTTCAACCAAATTCACAGACCCAATAGTAAAAGTCATTTGAATGGCTAGATCAGGACTATTAAGTAATTGCTGAGGAACATTCTCTTTCTCTGCATAAATAAATTGAGCTTGGCTGTGGCTTGGGTCCTCACCCAAGAACCCAGTCTTTTTCTGGATGGAGAAGTCAGACTTCATGCCTTCAGGGACATCATCGGGTTGCAAGATATGGGGAAGGGAGTCTTCACCCTAGTCCTGCATGCTCAACCAAGTGTTTGACTCATCACAGGGAATATGAAAGGTGATTATTGCTTGGAAGGGCTCGGAATAAACTATTGCTGTGGGCTATATAGACCAATTTTCCCTGCTTATTTTTCTCTAAATCACACAAACTATGTTTATATTGCTAAACAAAACAGATAGTCACGTGTCCACATATCTAAGGACACTGATATTATAGCCTTAGAAACTAAAATGGCATGGCCCCAAAACAGGGGCAGCTAGCAAGCTGGTTGTTAAGTAATACAGATAGTCAGGAAACTGATATTAGGTCTCAGTCTCTGAGTGTTTTTTTAGCAAAATAGATGCGTGCTACAAATATTTTGGTACACCCACTGCACAGAACTGTGGCTAAAGTCACAGTATTCTAGTGCCTGCCTTTCTGCCACATTCATCTTTGCTGTGGATACACAGGACTCACTCTTTTTCTCCAGACTGCTCAGAGACCATTTGGCTTATTATATTGATCTAATGTTAGAGTCAGACGACTGGAAAATGTACCAGTCACAGGGGTGAAGGGAAGAAAACATTAAAAGGGAAATGACACTGGCAAACAAATTTCTTTGTACCTTTCTCTAAAAGCAGCAATAAGTAGATCATGTCTTTCAGCTTCTTCTCTCTAGGCACAATATTTATATTCCTTTTCTACAACTGAACAACATATAACCATATTTTGCAGCAAAGCGCTAATGATATTGTGCTACGTTCACTAAAAAAATGCAATAAGTTTTGTGTCACCAGAGGATGTAAGGTTTTTGCTCTGAGACTTGTTTTGATTGAATGACTTCCCCATTTGCATTAGCCTTACATATACAAAAAATAAAATGCTTGCACAAACAATTTAAGTTAACATTCACAAGTAAATTCTGAAATGAAAACAGTAGTGATTTTTGTCCTCACTGCTTCTTCCATTAAAAATTTGCTCTGGATGGTGATATGGAAATTCTAAGAAAGAGAAATAGCAATAGATTCATGAGATAGAGCAGGGAGATGACATTAGCAACCATATTTTTCCTGGGGAAAATGATGGAATTTTGGGGAAGAAAACCCAATGAAACAGTTTGCGTGCTCACAAGGTATAAGACTGTAGGCCTGAAAGTGTTAAGCCTCTATGCTGAAAAAGAAAGGCAAGAGTTTTAGACATGCTATGAGGAACTAAAAAGCCAAGCATAAAAGGCAGCTTGGACCTCTGGATCCACCGAGTACTGTGGGTCATCTTGGACATTTTATGATCAATCCCTAAGATAAATAACAACACTCTGAAAACCCTTAATGCTTTCAGTTTTATTAAATTACAGCAAGATGCTTCCCAATCGATCAACTAAATAGGCAAGACTGGTACTTGATTAAATACCTCTGAGTTGTTCTGCCATAAATCAAGCCCACAGCTGACTTAGTTTAAGCAAACTAAAGAGATGCTGTTGCTATGAAATTCTTTAAGGCGAAGGAAAAAAAGAGTTTCTGTTCAGGCTGGCCATTTGTGAATGTTTGAGCAATGTATAGAGCTTGCCCACCAGGATAATTTCCCTGTGCGAATGCACTGCATCAGAGGTCTACTTGAAATCTTAATAACTCACTTGGTTTTAGAAGTGTATTATGAGGGACCTGAAATGCTGCTGTGTGAGTAGATGTGGTTTTTCTGAATTATGTGTCTGCTAATAACACTCATTATGTGTCTATATTTTCTGTTGATCCTTGTTTACAGCAGACTGATGCCTTTATGCCTCTTCTTCTTGCATTGTTCTTCTTCCCTACCCTATCTAATATATCTTACAGTATGGCTTGAGAGATGCTGAAATGCTTGCGATACATAAAAGACACAGCCAAACAGTCTGAAAATGCGCTTCATGTAATAAAGCGTTCTATAAGGAAAGCATTCTTAGTATGAATGTGCAACTGGGATGGGATGTTCTAAATTAAAATAGGGGATATTTTAGTTTCTGCCTGCCATTTTCACTTCTAGAAAGGACAGCTGGATGGTTTTGTTACAAAACTCTTCTTTATGCCCTGTTGGCAATGAATACTGCCGCAGGTACACGGCACAGTGCTATAGGCTGCTATTACTTGTAATAGTAGAGCAGGGTGAATAACGGCATCTTCTCCCTAACAAAAACCAAGAAGCTGTTTCCTGTAAGTAAGGGGTCCATCCCTAGCTAATTCTTGAATGCAACAAACTGAGAAAGTTAATGGTATGCAAGGAACTTCAGCTGAATGCATCCTGGCTAGTCTCTGCAATTGGATGATGACCTGATGATTTATGTATTGGTAACTCTCAGTGCACGGTGAAATTAATGGATGCATGTTCTCATTGGTTTTGTTCTCTCTCCCACAAGGCCCCGTGGTACCACTGGCTTGAAGTGCAGACCTTGGTTTGAAGGTGAAACTAGCTTGTAACTCAATGTCATTTCTTAGCAGTGTACGTAGAGGGAGAAGCACTGTCCAAGACTGCACTGAAAGACCTTTGCATTCCTTATTATTCTATCAGAAAAATAGGGATTCCAGATATTCCAATTTTTAATTGCCTGGTGACAATGGACATGCAAAGATGAATTCTTTACTCCAAATACCTGTTGTGATCTTTTCTCTTCCAGATTGTACAAAGTGAATGACTGATTGTGTCAACCCGCTGTGTCCACATCTTCTGCGGTTGATGCCTCTGGAATTCCTTTAGGAATGCCAAGTCTTGCCCTACCTGCAGGACAAAAGTCACTCCCAGAAAGTGCCATCCCATTTCTATATGAGTGCTTCTATTTTTCAGGACAGACTCAACTGTAGTTGAAGGGAAACATCATGGATTCAGTGCTCTGAAGATTTAAAGAGTAGCCTGTTTGGAAAACATCCAAATAAATGAAAGGGTTTCTTTGAGAATAACTTGTATGTGTGTAGATAGCCTTTATATGGGCCAAGCTCCTTCTTGTTCTGTCTCTGGTTATATAAAGTTAAATTTATTACTATCTCTAGACCAGCAGCCTGTGTCAGAAATGATATATTGAATTTTCCCTTGAGAAAGATAAATAAAAGCCTACTGTCAGAACAGAATCTCACCTGGGGAGATCCTGTATTTCCATTGAGTCATGTACTTCTGGCAGCTTAAGGAAAGTACTCCATACCTTGCAGAATCAGGACTCATTCATAATCTGAATGTGTGTATTTCTGGCTGTGTTTGTTTTATGTTTAATTTATTGGGCCCAGGGAACACATTTGTGAATGGCATCCAAGTCTGAGGAAAGCTGTATATCTAGATGCAGGCAGTAAACCAGATCTTACACAACAGCCAGGGGAAAAAAACCCACAAAACCAAAACAAAAGGCTACACAGTTAACAGAAAGGTCTTATTTTATTAAGATAAGAAAAGCCACAATAAAAGTTAGAGCATAGAATTCTTCCAGCATACCGAAGAGCAAAAAATCTGCATTGCAGAAAGGATTGTGTGCCCCAAGCATACCATGACACCCATTTTTTGTAAACTTAGTAAATAGTTGGACCATAGCCTGACCACTACAGTTCACAGTATGCCTTTATTATTTATTCAAAAGTATTGGCCACTTGGGGGGTTTTGCTTGCTTTTAGGAATTTTTAACCTTATGGGCAAGTGCATGTAGTCTGTCTCTACTTCCCTATTAATGCCAACAAATGAGTTCACTGGGCTTGTTAAGGCTATCAGGTTGTTGATGGAACTATCTAAGACTCCTAATGCAAGCCATCAGTCTCCTAGAGGGAGGTGTTCAGAGACTGAGTTGATACCTTGTAAGGACAAAGTCATTTGGGATGCCAACCCCAAGTTTCACAATAATAATTTCTCTCCTACTGATATCCTGAAGAATATGCTGTTTAGAGCTGTTATCCCATCTTTTCTATTTAGTCTTTTCAATAGATTGTTCTCCTCTTGAGCAGAAGCCAGGGAATCCACATTTCCAGTGTCAAAGTGTCTCAGTGCCTGAAGGGTGACATACAATCATTGTCATCAGTTAATAAATGACTGCAATGAGTTAGTCATAAAGACTGAGAGGAAAAGCAGTTTCTAATATCAAAATTTATAAAACTTAAACTAAAAAGTCTGTTAGGCAGAATCTGGATAACTCATCATCTATGACCCTGACTTTACTGTGGCTTGTACATGAACTACTTTATTTCTCTGCCATTGGTTGTGCATTTTTTTAGTCCAAATATTCTTAAGTACTTTCCCTGATAAGGAAAATAAAAGTCATAAAACTACTGGAGTAAAAAAAATCTTTGACAAAGATACATGTAAGTGAATAAAGTGATGGGAAAAGACAGTGCTATTTATAGTTAAATACAGAAGAAAGCAGCTGTCTGGTGAATTTGCTTTCCCAGAGCCAAACTCATTTAACCTGTATTTAAGAAGAGTGGCAAATAGTAAAAATAATTAATAGAAACAGATGTCACTGGGGCTACTTAAGTAAGAAAAACTAATGTGAATAAGTACTTGAGGGGATAAAACATTTAATAATGGATACTTACAGGGAACTTCATGTGTTCCAGGAACTGCACTTACAGCAATTAATCCTTAGGACACCCTAGGGAGATGATTTGGTAAGAAATAGTTTCCTGCTCAGTTTACAGAAGGGGTTTCAAGCGTGGAAACAAGCCAGCATTGTCATATGCCCAAGACTAGGTAGCACTTTGACAGAAACAACAGGGCAAGAACTACTGAGGTTCTGGAATTTTGTTCTGTGCTGTAGAGGGGAAGGAAATGGTGCTGCCTAGGATGAGAGAAATGAGGGGATAACAGGGTGCAATTCTGCTCAAGGCCGGAGGATGGGGCGACACAGAGGTGGGATCATGAGTTGGAGCAACACAGGTACCAGTGGCAGAGAGCGTTCATTGTAAAGCATGACAGGGTATTGGGGTGTCACCCTGCTGTTAAGTTGGTGACCAAGCTCAGGCTAGCTATTCTAACTACACGTAATGTATGAAGAACCTTGTGAGAGACAGCAAGGAGGAATGATGAGGAAAGGAGCAGGCACATAATGGTTTGAAAGTCACTATAAAGATGAATTTATTACTGCTCCAAGTAAGCTAAAGAAATGCTGTTGCCCTGAAGTTCTTTCTTGCTCTCTTCTTTGTATTTCTTAATAACTTTTTTTATCAAGTTTCTTCACATTAAGGAGAAGGGGGAAAAAAGAATTTCTGTTCAGGCTGGCCATTTATGAATGTGGAAGCTATGTATAGAGCATGCCTACCAGGATCATTTCCCTATGCAAATGCACTGCATCAGAGGTCTACTTGAAATCTTATTAAGACAACCAGAGTAATGCAATAAAATATCCTGCTGATAACCAGCAATTGGGTTTTTTAAGCACAAAGCTTGAAGGGGTCTTTATGAACTCCATGAGTTCTAAAGTATGTAGACACAGTGTAATGTGTGCAGTGAAAAAAAGCTTCTTTGAATGGTGTAACTGCAAGAATTCCTGCATTGGAATCACAACACTAAACTTATTTTCTAATGGGATGTGATGGTCTCCTAGGTTTACTACTGATCTATAGCACTTTCACCTGATAACTCAGCAGGATAGAGTCTTCTTTAGGCTTGTTAGTGATTAATAAGCAGCAGATTGGGTGCTTGCTTCGTGTCAGTTGAATGCCAGACTGCCTACAGATCTTACTGTATTAATTGTGCTCAGCAGAATGCTTCAAGTTCAGTATATTCACACCCAACTGGTTTTAGCCTGGTGCATAGGATCAAGAATTAGTTGTATTGTCACAGATGTAGGAAGTATGAGGCTTTACAAGATGTTTGACAGCAATCTTGACTTGGCAGGTTCTTGAGGCAGAAATTTAGTCTCCCTTTGCCCTGAAGCCTGCCCAGCTTTTTTAAATATGCATTTCTGAAAAACAAGAGAAGTCAGATATCCTTTCTAGGAGAGAGTATTCCTCTCTTTCAGCAGGGCAGGAGTACTCAGGCTTATACATTGTTATCCAGACATTTTTATTTCCCCAGGACTGAGTTATAAATGTCTGCTTTAAACCTGTTACAGCTAAAATCTGCAGGCAGATGTGGGATCACAGATGAGCTGATAATTACACGTAGACGAGATGATTAAATCAGTATTTTATAATCGACATATGCGGTAGCTGCATCTATGAAGGCTGAAATTTGGCCTGTTAAAAAAAAAAAAAAGAAATAAATATCTAGAATTAAACTTCAGATGCCTTTTGGCAGATGATTGATTATGGATACAATTGTTGGTTGATTGTGATTATGATCAAAAGTAGCAGAATCAGTCTGACATGGGAGATAAGCACACACACTTTGAGTGTGGGTCTGGGAGTTCCATTGCCTAATGGAGTGGATCTCATACACTGAAGTCCCATGGAAAGACATCTAAAAAATATTGGAGTTGTTGTCAGGTTGGAAATCCATAGTTTTCCTTTATGGTTTTCAATGCTATGATTGGTGGAAAATTAGGTTCATTTCACAAAGTGAAAGAAATAAGTAACAATTGTTTTTATTTTCAGAAGTAGTAGGAGAAGGGTATTTGTTTGCTTACATTTTGAGGGTTAGACAAGAGTTGGTATGAGCTGAAGATGTCTCTTATTTTCCCTTGGGCTCATTTGAGCAACAGAGGATGGAAAACAAAACATAGAGAATATGAAAAAGGACAAACCATAGTATAATCAGAAAGGATAGAAAAGGAAATTAGCTTGTAATTTTAAATTCCTGTATCACATATATTTAAAATACTCTCCTTTTTTTTCCCCGGCAAACTCATATAACCAAATGTTAATCTACCTTACCACGGGTATTGCCTTCACACAATAATTTTATGTGCTCCCATTTAAAAGCATTTTTATTGGACACCTCAATTATAGTCTATTATTTTTACTACTAGCATTGGGTAGGAGTAATAGACCATCATGCCATTATAAAGACAATAACAAAATTGTTCTTCCTTCAAACAACTTATATGTTCTTTTTAATGGGATATGTGAAATGTTGTAATGAGAAACATTCTGAATTGCAGTGATTTTCCTGATTGAATGGTGGCACGTATTGAACCTTCAAAGACAATTTTTTCTTCCAATTCTTACATCTAAAATAACTAGAATTTTAAAGCAAGCTTAGTAGATAATTAACATAGACATAGTCATTTTTCTTCAGTGACAATTGACAACATTTTTGTAAACCTGAGAGTTCTAGGATAAATGAAAAAGAATCTGATTTTGCCAAAGCTGTATGTCCTGAGTATTAAAAATTAAATTATCCTGCCATAAGTGGCATAATTTTATGGACTACAGCTTGCATGCTCAGGATGTTTATAGTGATGCTTTCGCTGTTCCTGTACAGGAGTGGTGAATAACACTTTTTTCTCGGGTAATATTCTCTATACAATATACTCAGACATTGCCTTTTATATTCTGCCATTCCAGCTTATGATCTATTCCTGCAAGAAGGGCAGAATGAAGACAAACAACACTTTGAAGGCAAATAGTGACTTGTGAAATCCAGTCATGATTTGAAATATGGCCTCTCACCACACTTTTCTCCTCTAAAAAAAACCCCAAAGAATAAACAGTAGAAGTAGTACAGCTATTATTTTATTCTATAATGCTTCTTATATCAAGAAAAGTGTTGTGATTTGTCCATACTAACTCAAAATTTACAGTGCTACAGATAGAAAGCAGGAGAGAGTAACTTTGGGAAAACAAGACCCTGAATGTCAGATTTTATTATTTTTTTTCCCCCTACTTTGTGACATACAGTCTCTGAGAAAGAAGCTAATGGTAAGCTGGAAGTCATAAGCCCTCCATTGGGCACGAGCAGTGAATACCCCTCCTAATGCTGGAAGATAAAATTCTGTTATGGCCTTAAAATAACTTGCAGAAAGAGCCAGAAGCCAGGAAGACTAGTTAAGGAACACAGAGGAAATATTCATGTGATGTTGCTTCAATTCTAATTAATTACAGGTGATTTTGGAGGGAAGTGAAAAAGAAACCTACTCTCTGGTAGCGAAGGATGAGAAACTATCCTGCTTACCTCATGTCCAATTGGCCTCACAAGGGAGTAGGTAATTTAAGAAAACCAAGAAGAAAATTCTACCAAGAGGAAAGAAGCTCACTCACTCTAAGGACACTGTAGTTGTAACACAGACTGAGGAAGATCTTACAGAAAGAGCTGCTAACAAAAAAAAAATTCCAAAGAAACAAATAAAAAAAAACAGTTTTATGGGGAAGAATGAGGTAATCCTGCAGGACCCATGCTAGCTGAGATGCTGAGGAAGTGAAAGAACAAGCATTAACAGAATCCTTCCTTAACAAAGGAACAAAGGCAATCTAAGGAGAGAGGAAGACCTCAGAGCAAGAAGTATACACAACAGCTGAGCTAGTTGCTCTTTCCCCACGGTGGGTAATTTGGAGCAACTAGGAAACCCTTGCATTGCCAATTCTGATTTAGAACTGTGTTATTGCATTGGGGGTTTTCTGTTGTTGTTGTTCTGTTTTCTGATTGTTATGTTGTAAGATTTGTGTTTCAAGAAACTTATCTCATTTTGAGCCTGAGCTGAATGTGATGATGAGCACTCCTAGGCTGCTCATCAGAAATGCCCAAGGCTCATCACTAAGAAGTTACCGCAGGTGCTGTCTTCCTTATGGAGCAACACATCATAATATAGTGAGGGCTGAAGGGTGAAAGCATGGCCAAAGGAAGGATTCCTGCAAGGGGGTGTTCCTAGGATCCACTGGGATTTATTGCTCACATCAAAAATATACTGAAGAAGTGTACAAGATGTAAGAGCTGGCTTAATCAAACAGCAACAAAGGAAAACTTGAATGTCTCTATTCCTTTTTTCATCCTTTTTTCACTTTTTTTCAGAGGGGTGCTTTGGATCCCAGCACTAATTCCATTTGGAGAAGAGGCCAGATTTTGTTGGTAAGCATCAGACTTATGACTGTTTCTTTGCAGTTCTCTTACTCCAGACCTCTTGTACCTTCAAGACAAATGAAATTCCTAAATAACATGCTTAGGGCTGGGGTTAGCCAAAGGAGCTCTGATCTCTCACTCATGTAAAGCACGATTAAAAATAACCTCAGCAGGGGGAGGGCTTCTAGTCCTCCTGCATAACATCTAGGCACAGTGTTTTGCTGCCATTTGTTTCTGCAGCATTTAAGTGACATGTAATTCCTTACCCTGCAGGTGACAGATACCTTCCGTGTTATTGCTGCTCTGTGGGTAATAAATCTCCACTCAAATATAAGTCTGGGTCATGTCATATGACAACTTCTTTACTTATTTGCATCACTGTAAGGCAGCCTGGCAATTACACAGAAAGTATATTACCATGGAAACAGAGGGAAACTGCAGCACCTAAAAAAAATTAAGACTGCAGAATTACTTAACATTTTGTTCCCCAAAGACTTTGGTATTCTGAGTTTAAACTTCGAAAGAAAAATGGTAACAAATGGTGTCTATTTCATAAATAGTGCTTCCTACGCCTTTTAGAAGTAATTGCTTCTTTTCATCAAAGCATTTTATGTTTTCATCTTTGTGGAATTACTGAGTACCAAGTTTAATGAGTAAAATACTCCTCTATCCCCTGTCCAGAATTTTTTTTTGGCAACGAATATCACTTGATTATTAGTCAAGTCAAACACAGTAATTATTCCAGTGCAGTTAATGTATAAGTCCCCTCACACGCCTCCCACACAAATGACTGCAGAGAGTTCTGACAGCTCCTGCATCTTGGTAAAGCCCTAAAGCAGCACAAAAGAGTAGCTGAGATTTAATTTTCTTTGGATGGGAACAGCCAAGATGCCTGAAGCATGAGAAAAAAATGAAAAAGGTGAGAGGTCTACAACAATCCAATACCAAAGTCATGTGCTTTTACCCACTGACTCAAGTTTAAAAATATGTTGGCTTCTAGCATGAGTTGCAATACTGGCTTAGTGACTAACTCAAAACTGAGTCTCGGTGTTTCAAAGGTAGCTTTGTCACCAAGCTGCACTAGCTAGGGAGGTTGTGTGTCACAAGATTTATGCTCTTTTAGCCACAGACATGGTAATCAGGAAAGAAATGGGCAGTGGAGACTCCACTGTCTTCCATATCAACTTCCTACTGCAGATCACCTTGTAAACCTGGAGTCTGTAGTCTATTAGTATAAGTCGTTGCTGGCATATCATTACTATATATAGTGGCAACACAATTAAGTACGTGTATAATATTAAGGAAATTCAAATAAATAAGAACAAGTAAATATCTTTATATCTCAGAACATTTTCTCTTGTCCTACTGTTTTTAAATTACTTCATCTCACAAACGTGGTCAAAGCATATAAAGGCAAAAACTGTTTAGCGGCCTAAGAATGTTCATTGTGTGTCTCTCTGAACAGAAATAATTATTAGTAAATATGAAACTGTCAGAGTTTTGTGACGTCTTTCTCACAAACAGAAGGTAGGCAGAATTCTCAGTCTGAGCCCCCTGATAAAAATGAACCATGTGACAAAAATTTAGAGAAGTTCTTTAATGAACAACTAATGCTCTACACAAAGTAAATACTCTGGGTTTGGTTTTTTTTCTAAATGATTCAACACTGCTAGCAGGTTACTTTAAAGTCTGATTTTGAAAAACACCTCATCCATCCTCTCAATGTCATAGCCAATAGAAAAGCACACCTTTATTTCTGAAGATCAGAGTTTGAAAAACAGGAGTCTTGCTGTTCAGTGTCTCTGATCCACATTCTTCTCTAATTAGCCTATATCTTTCAATTAAAATCAGATCTTGATTCCTTAACAAGGAGCTTAATTACGGTACCTATATTTCATTTCTGAAATAGGTGATAGATTCCAATCTCAAATTTAAAGCTTTGATAACTCCACTTACCAATATGATTCACAGAGAGCTGGTTAGGAATAAAACCACTAAAACTGCCTAAAGCATCTGCACAAATGAAACATGCAGAAGTTAACCACAATGGCCTATCCGCCTATCCCAAATTAGCTGTTGCCTTAGTAGATGTAATAAGTATACAATACAGGAATTCAAAATGGCCCAACCATCTTGAATAAAATTCTAGAGCTTAAATCAAACAATATTGGGAAATTAAATAGGTTAGTAAAAATTCATAAATAAAATCAGCAAGGAAATGCTGATTTTTATTCTAAACAATAGTCTTGATGAACAAGAATGACAGGCATGGCAGAAAGCAGAAGCAGTAGGAGGAACAGAGGTAACAGAAGGAGATACTTGATGTTGTCAGGGAGTCTACTGAAATGTCAACTAAATCAACAAGCTGAGAGCTGTGAAAAGAAAATGATAAACAAGAAGAAACAGCTCAATCAAGGAAGGCCTTGGCCACACTGCAGACATTATTTGAAAATAATGCAGTTTTAACTACAGCCTCACGTAACTGCAATACAGCATTCACAACAAGATGGACTGATTTCCAGAAGCTGAAAAATCTGTGTTCCTAGTGGAGAAAATGAGCTATCATCATAGGAGTAGGATTACTTACCTCCTTGAACTAACTGTTTACCCATTTGTTTTCGTAAAAATGCTTAATTGAGTGATATTTCTGTTTATAGCATATGATTCCTTTCTTACCATGACTATATTTCTCCTCATGCTAAGACCCAAATACAACCACATGTCTAACTAAAAAGGAGGAAGAAGGAAAGATGACAGAACATCATTGGCAGGGGATATTAGAAGCCAAGTAATTCTCTGCCTTGCCACACACTTCAGGAGTAATGTTTTACAAGACACTTTGTGGTTCAGATATCCTGGGCATGGCTTTCCACTGGGCTCTGAGGCAATGCACAAGCCTGTGCTGGGATACGTGCTCCTGCAGTCACACTGGAAGCCTTCCTACCTGTGAAATGAAGATAATGGTCTTCTCTGTCCTATAAAGGTGTGAGCTGGGCAGAGATATGGATGGCAAAGAGCTAGAAAAATATTAGGTCTGTATATCCCCTTTATTCACATACAGCAACATGTCTAGTTAAAAATCTAGTGGATATAGGCTGAAAGGAATGTATAGCCATCTCTACAGAAAACATATGGCTGAAATCAATCTTGGTGTAAACAAAAACACTCTTTAAGTATCACACAATTTCTTTTCCTTCTTTTTCTTTCACACTTTTTCAATAGCTGCAAACTATCGTCAAAGCCCATCACAGCTGAAGTAATTTCTGAAACCCAGCTATGCATTTTTTAACACGTTTTATCTTTTTGCATATGTCTTTTCTTCTATTTCTGTCACTCTTCCTCACCTGCAAGCCAATTATATATCTGGTAATTCAGTCACCAGTAAAGTCTGATTCATCTGTAACCATGTAAGGACAGATTTCATAAAGAAATCTTTAGGTGAGCTGGTTCAGAGGAGGAAAACCTCACAGTTTTCTGTGAAGATATTTTTCAGAAACTTTCCACTTCTAGGAGAAATCTCTCTAAACCCTATAGAATTAGCATAATAAATAATACAATCCCTAAGGCCAAAATTGCGTATAGAGAAACCTGGTTCTGAACAGAGTTTATTTTATGCAATATCCCCCTGTGCACTAAATTCCTTTTTAAAGACGTTCTTGAGAGGTGTGAGTTATATTTTATTGAGTATACAGTACCTACAGAATTATTTCACCCATTTTAACAGATATCTTTCAACAATTTCTTGTATTTTTTCTGCCTGTATATCCAATCTTTTGACTCTGAATCAATGTCTTCTCTACAATTTATTTTGCCTGTTTGAAACTCATAGATATGCTTTTGCCTTTTCTGAAAGTAATGTTACTTTAGCCGCTAAATTATTCAACTCTAAGACAGCTCGTTAAATGTCTCCTACATTGTTTAACGTATTGTTATTTTTAATACATCTGGTAGTCTTTCAGTCTTTTTTAGAACAAGAAGTACTACTCTTGTTCAAGTAAATGTGAATTAATTTTTGTCAGCTGATTTCATAAGATGAGGTAAAACTCTGAAATGAAGTCCAGAGACATTTCATTTGCCACAGTCTGTATGGCCACTGATTCTGCATTATATTTTCAATACAAAAGAACAATTAAAAAGATACCTGATAAAAAATTACTTTTATAAGAACCATGATACTTCCTGCTAATAAGTGTTAACACTTCCTGCTAATAAGTGCTAACACTAATAATTGTTATTATATATTTAGAAAGACATTTTTCCCTACTATTCTATTATGCTTCTAGAAGGAGAAGTTAAATATAAGAAAGTCCTATGACTATCTATTCTTTCCCCCCTTCATCTGTACTCCCAACTCATGAATCTGTATAGCTACATGTGGTTTTTTCCCATTTCCTAACCAGGGTCTGCTTTTCCTTCTCTTGGCTGCAGAGCCACTGTCAGTACCTTACCCTGGAATCCCAGTGCCACTTGCAGGCAAAGTCAGGTGTGCCAGCAGGATGCCAGAGATGCAGGTACCGTAGCAAAGGAAGACAGAGAGATCAAAGTGAGCAGTTCATGCTCGGTGCTTATCTTACATTGCCCCTGCAGGGTCGTAAATACTAGCTCATGGTACATGAATTTGGTTAAGTGTTCCCTACAGAACTGCATACCATAAGTTTTTCAGAGCAGCAACTCCCCCAGCCTCTGTTATTTCAAGTGTTTCCTTACTTGCTGCCTTGTGCTCCCCTGAAATAATTTCTGTATGACCTTACCTTCTTTCTAACTTGTGTGCGTACATATGACAAATTTTGCAGGGAATTTCACATTTTGCCATTTACAATTCATAATTAATTCACTCCTCTTCATTTATTAATGAACTAATTTCTTGCTAAGATTAAAGTTACTCAAAAAGGAAAAAGGCAGAATTGTTCAGTGTTTGAATGTCTCCTACACATCAGTAAAGAAATATGTTTTGGTAGCTGGCTGTAGAGTAGAGTCCACAAACCATAGCAATGAATAACAGAAGTTCCATGTTTAGGAAAGTTGAGACCTGGTATTCATTTTGGATTTTGTGTTTGCCTCTTATTTCTAAGCCCTGTAAGTCTGGTTAGACTGTTTGGGGAAGGAAAACTAAAACAAAGCCCTCAACCATTTCTCTATAATTATCCTCAGAGAAAATCTTTTTCACAGCTTCTGAAGATGTGCCTCCCAACTCCACATCTGGGGATAGTATTTATTTTCCGACCACCAGGAAAGCAACCATTTGAATTTGAATACAAAATATTCTTTACAATCGTTAGTATCCTGGAAAGGAAAGCTCAGTGTTTCAGGGATCTAATTCAGGTGTTATAAAAAGACACAGCAGACACTTTGTCTCAGTGCTCCTTTTCCAACCTGCAAGCAGCACAGTTGTGTGGGTTTGGCTCACCCTTTCCCCCTGTCACAGAGCATCCTTTCAAATCACTCCACTTGGAGGCACAAGGTTCCTTGTTTTCATTGAGCACAAATGCGAGGGCCTTGCTTATCATCACACACTCACATCACTTTACATATCTGAATTCTCCCCTCTACAGCCTCATCATTATCCTGAGCTACATGTTACTTCCTGTGGACAATACATTGCAAGGTGAGGGGAAACATGGGTAAGTGAAGATAATCTATTCATACTGCTTACAGAAAAGTTATTGAATATTGCATGTCATTAGACACAACTGCTGAATTACACGTACATCCCATTCTCCCCATCTTTTTCTGCAACTGCATGTAACACTCCGATTTCACATTACACTCTGTCTCCTTTCACTAATGGTACTTTCTCATTTCTATGTTCTCTTAGAAAATAGGTCTTTAGCTCACTCAATTATGGGGCATACACATATCTAAAACAAAAAATAAGGTCAGCCTAGGTCACCACCACTAATGGAGGCTATTCTAAAATTATGTAGCCCAGATGTTTCTTTTTTTTTCCCTCTTCTTTTTTAATCAAATGTAGGACAAGAGTAAAGAGGACTTGAATTAACACATTAATGTAGGCGGGACACTATGAGAAGCTGGAATCAGAGTTACAACCAAAGTATGCTGCATGAGAGCACACTGCTACAGATATTTGCAGAGCGAACTGTTGGTAAGGAAACAAGTCAGTGGGTCATGAAATCCGTATTTTACATTAGAATTATATTAAGATTTGAGACTATTCACACTTAAAATTGGTAATGAGTCTTTATTTGTATCTACCTAGAGCAGGAAATCATTAATTTTGTTAAAGTATTTGAAGGAATCTTTGTTATTTCATCAGTGTTGAAGTAAAGAAAGAATTGAAGAAATAAATTTCTGTGGAATGTGAGCAAATTCCTATAGAACATCATGTACTTAAAACTGCAATACCTCATTTGCCACAAATTTTGGTAATTTTGGGGGAACCAAGACATAAAAACCCATCATTTTTTTTTGGATTTCCATGAAATTACAACTATAGACGGCACTTGAATTATCTCATGAGCAGGCTGCCTTTCCCCACTTGCTGACCATGAAAGAAAATGACTGAAATTCCCCTTCCTCCTATTCCTGTCATGTGATAATGCCATGCAGCGTCCCTTGAATACTTCTGTTGAGCTCCCTTGAGTTTTGTGCGATTGCTGCAACTACTTGTCTGCCTCTGTTTGTCTTAGATTTTACAATAAACCAAGAATAGGACACAGGAATATCCACTGGCCTGAGGCTGCATAGACCTAGTAGCAAAACCAAAATAAAATGGCTCTTCTGAGGTCTTCAAGAAGCATCCAAGAAGAGACAACCATTGTGTACCATGCATTGGTAGCGTATGGCAGTGTTTTCCTGCCAAGTGCTGTTTGTTATCAGAATGAAATCCAGTTACATAGTCGTTAAACAAATTTCATTGTTCCTAGATGGGAAGTTTAAAACTCAAACTGAACAGTAATGCTTTATCAGTTCTTTCTGAAATAACATTTTTATTTTTCTTCCATAAAGGTATTAAAAAGATTCAGTAGGGATTACTGAAAATGTTACTAGTCTATGTGGAAACATTTAATGTGAAAATATGAACTGCCAGCAGTTCAAGTGATAAGTGGAACAAGTCAGCATTTTAAGTTTTCCACCTATAAATCAGTTTGTCACATATATTTAATTAAGACATTATAGCTGAAGAAACTATAATTCATTTCCCATCCTGTTTTCATGGTAAGGCTGATATAGGCCGGGAATGGATCATCTCTGCTTGAACCGCTGCTTCTGGGAGTTACATGCATACTGTATAATGAGAACAGAACTTCATGTCATATTTTGAAAATGGCACTTAAGGTCTATTTATGGCTTCACAATTCAAGGTCATTCGGAGGGATCATTACCTCCACTACTTCTGCCGATTCTTTCAGTAGTTTTGCATAGTCAAGTAATCAGGTTTCTGAAAGAATTAAAGCCTAAGTTGCCTTAGTTTAAAATAGATAGGTACTTAGATACACTGATAAATTTCAAATTAGAAAATAAGCGTATGTATTTTATTTGGATTTATCTTAGAAAGCTCAAGTATATATAATTGAGTGAGTAGATTCTCATATTCGTGGAATAATTATTAAATTCTGTAAGAAAATGGTTCTTCTAACATTATATCTTTATGAGAAACAAATCTTCCTTTTAATTTTAGTGTCAAATGCTGGGTTTTTTTCTGTTGAAGAGAGTAGTATTTTTATGAAATAATGAACTAGAAAAAGATACTATGGACAAGATATTAAATCCTACTACGTGCAGGAAGATGGTGTAAGTCTCTTGGCCATTTTTCAGCCAGTGATGTGTCAAGCACTTATTTTGTTATGAGCTTTATTTCATTTGAATAGCAGGAAAATTTTGACTGATTTAACTTAATTTACTTTGCATAGTCGTTGGCATATTTAAAGAATGGATTTATTAGGGAGTTTTCATCTCTAGGGACAAATTTTCCCTTTCTTTCCACCAAGATGTGCAGAGCTGCACTACAAGTATTAACCTCTTAGCATCTATAAAAATGATACATTTTCCTAATCCTCTCTTTATAAAACTAATTCAGGCTTTGAGAACTTTAATTATTACTTCTTCTTATTAATGACTCTTTATGCAAGTAGAGCTAATAGCAAGTAGAGCTAATAACACTGAAATCAGTATTGTCATTATTATTGAATTTGTACTATTATCAGTACAAATATACCCATGTAAATCCAATAGTGTTGGTGTTAATTCCACCTGGCATCAGGTACTGCTCAATGCTGTAAATTTTATTATTTGATCTGCATATGTCTACAAAAAGACTTAAATGTTTACAGATGTTTAACAGAAGCAAATCACGTTCCAGGTTAATTAAATACTTAGATCTTTTTGGTTAAGTACTAGCAAGACAGACATATGAATGGAAAATATTTATATTTGAATGCAAATACAGGCACTGGCTGCACTTTGTTTTCCATTTCTCTTGCAAAGTCAGGGAGAGAGGTGCGGTGCTGTTCAATGTCATGCTACCTTGTTCACCCCGTGAGCTTAGAAAATCTTAGTTATGTTTAGGGCAGTTCCTTGCCACAGTTGTCAGAAGTGCCTTGCATCCTAATGATGCCAATATTTACCCCAGTCATGTCCTCAAAGGACTTCAAAGCACCGAACACCATCCATTTCAAATGGAAATATTTGGTTCTTTCAGAAAGACCTTTA
Organism: Phaenicophaeus curvirostris; assembly: GCF_032191515.1. Taxonomy (NCBI): domain Eukaryota; kingdom Metazoa; phylum Chordata; class Aves; order Cuculiformes; family Cuculidae; genus Phaenicophaeus; species Phaenicophaeus curvirostris. The sequence continues at coordinate 51,434,251 of NC_091395.1, read as the reverse complement.
ACATTTATCCGGCTACATTGATTCCAGGATGCCAGTGCTTTATAAATATTATTGAACATAGCACAGTGCTTTTTAGGGCATGGAGATAGGATGAAATGAACCAAATCCTCCTTACTTTGAACCTTTTTCCTAACCTACCTGAGACTGGCCTTTCTTCTCTATTGTCGTGCTTCCTCTGCTCTCAAGGTAAACCGTTGGTCTATTTGTGAAAGATAATTTCATTTTATATTGTTACAGTTACACAGGACAATGCCCCAGACAGAAACCTACAGAAGCATTTGTTGGACATGGTTTTGTAGAGGTCTTTGCTTTCTGGATTTCTATCCACACAGTGTTTTCCTCTTTATTCTCAACCAACCCCAGATTATAAGCAAGGAGTTCTGGAAAAAAAAAAAAAATGTAAGATTTTACAAATTAGTTTTAAATCCAAGCTCTTTCATGTTCCCAAAGTATAGGCAACAACACTGACAACTACTGTAGTTGGGTCTGCAGTGAGTAGTTCAAGGGAACCAAGCTGACTGGCAGCTCTCTCTGGGCTAATAACCATGGAAGCTGAGCCATTATTTTTGAACAGCAGCAATAGAAGTATTACAGAAGCTTAAAAGTGAAACACAAACTTTTGGTTTTTCTCCAGTTAAAAATATTTATTTTATTACCGATTTAGAGCCCTTCAGGGCACTCTACTGCTCAGATTTCAGTGCTACACTCAGATTTCAGTGGTATGCCATCCTCAGCATGATAAGGCATATGTCATTGTTGTAACAGGCTTCCTTGCATTTCTGTTCTTTTCAGGTCATCTACAACACAATAAAAAAATTCTGAATATGATATGAGATGGAAAAAACCCACAAATTCTTTGTTTAGACATTTCTAAAACTATCAGTGGCAGCTTCTCTCTTTTCCAAAATCCGGATACATTTTTACACGTTCCCTGACTGGTTCATGGGATAGTCACTAAGTCACTAAGTTGGTTGAATAGCCCTGAGGGATTTAAAAAGGTTATACCAACTTGTTAGCTAAATGCTGGGAACACATTAAATCAGCAAAACTATTACATAGTTTGAAAAATATAAATTTATTTAAACTTAAGGCAGATTGTATATTCTATTATGAAGTAGTACATTAAGAAACAGTTGACTCTTTTTGCCTTTACAATAAGCCCTGGGCTAAAAATCTATTACTCTCCCATCCAATGTATCCCCACTGTTTCATCACAACAACAATAATTCTTCTCAGCAGTGTGTGTTAATCTTAATGCAAAGCATCTCATCGAGAAGCAATGCACTGATGATGTGGAATTTGGTACTCAGCACATGCAGTACTCAGATACACTATGAGTAGTGTGCATACAAGGCACCTCTTAATTTGCTCATTTCAGTAGTGTGAATCAGCAACATTAAGAACTGATTGTTTGAAAGTATTCATCACAGAATTATTTTTTTTTAGATCTTTCATGAACTCTAGTACTTGTTTTACTATCACAGCAACACAAATCTGTGTCTTCCTGAGCTTAAGAGAACATGTTCCTCATTCTGTCACATACCAGATTAAGCTTCAAAGTCAGTATTTTTGCATTATTTACTTCACCACAGCTTTGCTCTAACCACATTACTTCTCAAAGTACAGCCAACCAACTGTGCAATCACTCTGTCAGCAACACAGAGTCTTTTAAACCTAACATGCTAAAACGGCTGTTTAAAGATATATCAAACTCTTCAGTGGTAATTGGAATACTGAAATGGCTATTTGCTGGTTAATGATGGGAGAGAGATATAATTTCCTACCCATGAAGATAGATGAGGTTTTTTAGGACTTGCATTATACTACTGCATCCTAATTTACAACACACAACATTGCATGAACAAAAAAATAATATAACTGGGCTGAATTCAATAGGTCTTTGTCAGGCAAAAGGCATCACTCAGTTGAGGACCGCAGAATCTGGCACACAGACCTTGGGTATTTGTCTCATAGAATGACATATAGTTTTCTAAAATAAGAAAATTTGAAACTAAACCAATTGTATTTCATCTTCCCATTTTGTAAATAAGTGGAATTATGAATGCTTGTATCCCTTCTATTATTCCCACTTCTAATGTAACTATAAATATTGGGAGGAGACATATAAACGTTTAAGGCTTTTTGGACTCCTGTTTACCATCTGTCTGCAATGATATCTTGGGGCAATGCATGATAGAGGTTAATTATGCATTGCAAAAAAAGTATGTTAATTTTTTACTCAGCTTTATGTTCAACTGATTGAAAGTTCTCTTGCTATCAGCATCTAGGAACTGTGAACATGAAGGGGTAAAAAAAAACCCATGAAATCATCTAGATTGGACTTATTGGACTTATTGGTCCATGGTAGCATAAATAACACCCTCAACTGGCATGACTCCATATTCTGTGACTTTTCAGTTTCAAGTTATATCCTTTGAACTAACACCACTCACTGAAAAAAAAAGATTAAATAAAATTGAAATTTTGACTTTTATTTAGTAAGGATTAAATATTGCCTGTTAAGCTTATTATTATGAAAGTGGGCTGTTACAGTAAAAAGCAACATAATCCACCATTACGACATAAACAGTACCACTCCATGATTCCTGACTGTCATTAAGCACAATATCAGCTCCTAATTTTGATATATTTAAAGTCAATGCTACAACTCTTCCTAAGGAATAAATTCCGGCTATTTGTAGAGACACCCAGAAAATTTTTGCTGACGTTTTTACAAAAGAATGCCAGAAGGACAGGGTTACTTCCAAAAGAGTAAAAAAACTTCCCAGAAAAATCTCTGGTGAGAAAGCTGATAAGACAAAAATAATAGACTATGAGCTTAAATGTAGCCCCATCTCAATGTTCAAATGACCTTTGGATCAAAGCTGATTTGCTGGTCAAAGTCCATTCAGTACCAGGGAGGTGCGAACATTTCTTACTCATCTAACAGGGGAGCAAGTCCTGAGTTATCAGGAAAAATTGAGCAAATTTTCCCACACATTTGCACTGAAGCAAAATAAAGTCTGCAACAAATCACAGCCCCTACACGAGCAAGTTTCCTAGTTGGGCACCATTTATTAAGTCAGACAAATACACATACCCAGAACTTTATCCTCATAATGGATAGCTTTGTCACTTGGAGCGTTTTCAGCCTTTCACTATCAAATCTGATCTGCCTTTAAACTGCCTCCCTGAGAAACGCACAAAGTATTGTGCACAACAGTCACTCCAATGAAACTTATTGCTACCTAATTTCTCACTGTACATCTTATATTTCATTCTGAAGTTTTTCAGTTAATCTATTAATTCAGTTTTTAGGTGATGACCATAACTGAAATGTTGGATTACACACATGGACGAAAAGAATATAAAAACCCAATATTTTTTTTTCAAAGTTTTATGTAGCTTTTCCAGGAAAATTTAAGTCTCTTATTCTTTAGCTATTCTTTGTAGGTCAGTCTACCCTCCTGGCAAAGCATCTATTTTCATGCAAAAATCCTGTTTAGTCAAAAGCCTCTTTTACAGTGAAAGTGCTCAACTGTAATTTTCTATCAATCATAATACTAGCACAACAGTTGAGGTTGAAATTTAAAGTTCTGTTAGCATGTATGTTTTATAATTTGCTCTTTTTCATTCTTCTCTCTAAGCCTATTTTACATGAAAGGATGCATCTCAAGGACATAGCTGATGCAGGGGAGCATAAAGTAACAATCATTTACAGTCAAGGCTAAAACAGTTCTTACATCATTAAAGGTTTGCTATTGCATCTGTTATGGTCTATCAGAGAAGGAAATCTTGCACATCAAATGAAGTACAAAACTACAGCACAAAATTTAGAAGAGTTTAGTTGTGTCTTACCCCTGTAATTCCCAAGTTTAATCAGACCCTTAGTGCTAGTTTGAGTGTATTTTTCCTCTGGATTCCATTTTTGGTACTTAAAAGTAGAGAAGACAAAGAAAATGTCTCTTAAAATTGTTTATTTAAAATTAAATCTGCTGGCGAAGAGTACAAGGCAAACTTCTGAAGGAGCTCAGTACAACAAAGTACTTTCCCCCAAGTTCAGCAGTTCTGCAGAACAACCATTTTGCCAAAAGTGAGGTCACAAAGATGACTGCTTGGCTGATTGGGCTCCACTTATCTATGAGCCCCAAAAGCAAGTTCATACTGCTAACCTCATTACATTAGCACTATAACTATACAGGCTCCTGAGTTAAACATTACCAAAACAGTTCTTGTACTATGATACCACAATGGTATCCTTCCCACATCCTCACAGGCATCAGAATTAGCATCATAAAAGATGTCTTTATCTACTATTAGAAAATCAAAATCCAAACAAAAAAGTATTTACTACCCAAGCTATTGAAGCACCAAATATGCTGTATATTTCACAGGCAAAAAATTGCTTCAGACAAGTCCTAGATTTCCTCCTCTGACAGGTTTTTTCCAAAATGACTGAAAAATTTATTTCTCTTCTGATTTAAGTATATGTCTTTACTGAGGGTTTCCATCCCCCTGCACACTGGCTGTAAACCTGACAGCCCCAGCCACACACTGAGGCACAGCAAAGGTCAGGGCTTGCTGTCACAACAGATTTTAGACTCTCAGACTCAAATTAAGCAGGACTTTGGTTCTAGTAATTAAGTACCCTTGATCAGTGATCCAGGAATATAAATTCATGTATCAATCAATCAAAGTTTATGTAGTCAAGCAGTTACCCTTTGCTATACCTAAATTAAAATATATCTGAATCAAGCATGCAAGGTAAAGTAGCTTATACACAGTTGGCAGACTCATTTTTACAAAACAATTACAGCACCTAAAGATCAGTTGAGTAATCTAGTATGTCAAATACCACCTTCAATGGAAAAAAAAATCAGAATTAACATACTTCAGTGAAGAGTGAAAGTAATGAGAAAGGACAACGTTTTGTTATAATGACAGGCCCATTTTTTGTATGCACCTTTTTAAGCTGGAACAATGTCTCAATAATCAGTAATTGTTGTGAAGTCCTTCTGGGGCATCTCTCTATCCTGTGTCAAATGCGATACTTAGACACTCATGGAGCATTTCCACACATTCTGCAAGCTGTAGAAACTTTTACAGAAAGGAAGGCTGACACTCAATGTATCTGAAGGCGCTAACAATAAGACTTTCTGGTTTCTCTTATTTCATACTAGATTGGGAGACAAAAAAAAATTAAAAATCTAAAAAATAAAATAAAATCCCACCATGATTCATGTTCTCTGCTCTTGCAAAAGATCACAGCTTTTCCTCTAATTTCTTGTCTCTCAAGCAATAAATATATCTCGCTATCTTCTCACACACTTAACTACAGCTAAGTTAAAAACTGAGGCTTTAGAATCAAAGATGGTTCAGTAGTAGTTTTTTTCTACAAAATATCAAGATATTACATTAATTTGTTTCAGGAAGTCATTTTTCCTTGCCCTCTAGGAATATTAACAAGAGTATTTGAAAGAATGTCCTTGAGCAGCGAATTCTTTTATCAAAAGCAATTTTGGTCCACTTATCTATGCAGAAATCTCTTGCAGTGGCAAGGAATGTAATAGAGAGGGCTTAAATAGGAGTAGAAAGTGGCCAACTAATACATATGCTAAACAAAAGGTGTAAAGAAAATTCCAGTTTCATTCTGTGTTCACAGAGCATAAACAGGGAGAAAGCCACTACATTATCTACATCTAGAGTCTGGCCTTCAGATCACTGCTTGATCTACAGCTAACTAGAGAAGAAATGTGTAAATTCTTCGTTTCTTTATGGTTTTTGTGGTAGAGTACAAGTAAATCTAAAGCTTCACAGTGCTGCATGAGTGTTCAAAACTTGGGTAACCGCTGTCACAGATCATAGTAATTTCCTGCAGAAAAACCTATACTGACCCCTGCCACTTGACTTTTGCATTTGTTTTTTACCTCTTAGATTAAAAAAAAAAATAAAGATTTTTTTTTCAGGTCATAAACAAGAAACACCAATGCCTCAGACAAGGAAAAAACAAGACATCCAAAAGTCATCTACAAAAGCCCTCTACCTTTATATTCAAGACAAACCCCTACCAACCAAACCTAGGGAAGTGAGCTTCTGAGACGCTTGTGATGGTTGCTGTGACCATGAGGATACAAGGATAACAACTAGAGCATTCTCAATACTTATTTGGCAACATGAATACAACTTTACTTACTCACTCTGTCATCTGAACAAATTTTGAAAGTCCAGACAAAGAAAAAATAAAATAAAGTGTATGAATTCCTCCAGACTCTTCTAGGCAATGAGCTGAAGGCAACTGGAGAGCTGAAGCAGGAGATTCAGTTCCACATGGTATTTTGTTATGTAGATGCAAACGTTAAAAACATACTGAGTTCAATACACCAATTCTACCTGTGGATCCTCCAAAAAGAGAGAAATAGAATTCATAAAACCACAGATTTCAAAGAAATGCTGTAATTATCTAGTGTGAACAAAATATTTTTAGGAAATATTTTGACTCATTTTTAAGTGGAACAGTATCATGTCTCCAGTGCTACTCTTGAAACACTGAATTATCCTCATATGAAGGAGCCTGCCTCTTTGAAACTGGAGGTTTCTAACTTCAGCCTACATCTCCTGGATTTCGATGGTGAGAGGGGTGGAGAAGAAGGGAATACTTTCTGACATGGTGAACACTGGGGGTAATAGTCTCAGGAATTGTATGTTTTTCTTTCTTCTAAGTCAGGTCAGAGGCATTAATGAATTTTGGTTTTGGGGGGTAGTTATTTGTTTGTGGATGAATCCCTTTAAAAGGTCTAAGTATAAGGTGTCAAACCCCATAGATTTGAAAGTGCTTACTTTTAGTAGATAACGCTTCACAGACCCCTTTGCTACAACTGGTAATCTACCTTCCTGATGGAGCTATCACCCTGCTTCAGAACAGATTTGGCCATTAAACAACTTGCCTCTCGGCATAATTATTTACAATCAATGTTTAATAATAGATACGTCTCTAACCAAAGGTATATTATTCCTCAGACATATCAGAGGATCTTTGCATGGTTTTTAATTAAAGCAACTATTGATATTTGTTTATTCCTTTAAACAATCTCATCAGCCATCTATATGATTAACATTTACTATTTATTCAATTACATTTATCTTGCTTTCTATTATTTATGCAATATAAATAACTATATCTCCTTTGATCATTACCCAGTGTAGCTTCCCATTCCCTAACCCTTTTCAAGAGTTTAGGAGCATCTTTCACCACAGATGTGGTCACAGCACTTTCGACTGCTTTGGACCAGTCTCTACAAGGAAGATCCATGCAGTTTCATAATGTGGGTTTTCTCCAATTTTCCCTGAGGCAGACAAAAAAACCCCAAACGCTTCCCCTCCAAAGCATCTGATGAGATTGTTTAAAGGAATAAACAAATATCAACAGTTGATTTGATTAAAAACCACACAGAGATCCTGGCACAAAGCAGGAGTGACCTTGTCCAGCATCAGGCAATCAGATACAATTTGGGTGCTTCATTTCTCCTCTATGCAAATGAAAAGAAGGATATGAACAGCAAAGATCACAGTATGTGTTTAATCTAAAGCTAATCAACAAAGTAGTGTTCCCCTGAGACTGTGCTGTTTCGTTAATCCATACAACACACATCAAAGCAGTATGACTGTAGGAGATAAAGGAAAGGATGCATACAGTTAATCCTTATAATCAGAAAGGATATAAAGAACGTTTCTCTTAGTTTGCTCTCAGACTTGTGGAGTGCTTAATGGCTCCTGTCTGGCAGACGTACTGACTTTGAAATTATTGAAACAGATCTGACATTCATATATAAAAGGATGATATTTTACCTAGGCAATTCTATCAGCATAAATAGCTCTAACAGAAGAAAGAAGCCTTCACATCTTCACATTAACTTCAGTAGTGGATTATTTGGCTGTCTAAAATTTCTTTGTACGTCACCTTACTTCTATTTTCTAGGGTAAAGCAGCAATGAAAGGAAGCATTACCATAAAAAAGTCATAGTTTAAGGCATGTAAGGAAGTACTTCATCTAGTGGTCTAAGTGTGCTGCGAAACCTTAGCATGTGAAAGGGAGGCAAGTTGTTTTGCACCACGGCCTGGCTAAAATCACATCAAGTAATAGAGAGTGAATGTGCCACATCTGCCTGGGGCTAATGGCTATAAGTCCCTTAGAGTCCCAGTACACCTGTGTCATGCCTTTCCCTAACAGGCATTTGTTTTTGAAGAAATACCTACATGGCATGTAAAGTTATCAGTCTTAGCACGAAGCATTGGTGTTTGGAAAAAGCAGATCATTCATACTCTAACCTGAATAGAAATGTGAGAGTACACCTAAATATAAAAAAAAAAAAAAGAAAAGAAAAGAGAAGTTAAAAAGTATGAATTTTGTGAACTATGAAATACAGGGGGCAAGTCATTTAATTTGTAAGTCATATTTAATAATTCTGTTAAATTATGTCAAAGTGACATAATAATAATTCAGGAAATGTTTCAGAGCCTTTACACCAACTTTAAGCTAGTCACCAGCAATGAAACCAGAAAAACAAAGGTATCTCCACTTTTCATTGATGAACATAATTTTATAGCTGTGTATATGAATAAATTTGCCAATGCCTATGGACTGTGAATACCTGCTTAATAATCTTAAAATAATTCAAATAGCCTCTATGAGACATATTATTCTCTTGCATTTTGATTTGCTGCAGGAGTCATGTGCACACACAGAGAGTAGGCAAAAACTGCAGAGAAAAAAAAAAAACCACAGAATTTTCTGCTTAAATAGGGACATTGTATTTTCCTGAGCTAAATTTTCACCTTCAGTTTATCATAAGTGACTATTCTGTCTTTTCATATTCTGTATAAGTGATAAGCAGTATTCAAGGAGTCAATAATAAATACATAATGTGTTTTCTAGAAGTATACAATTAGCAGACTTCAATATTTATACAAAAAGTGATTCTTTTGTCCCATTATTTTGATCCTGATTTTGCTTTTACATACTTTTATGAGAACTCTTCCGGGGAATTTCATGGCTATAATACTCGAAGAGCAGTATATAAACTAATTAAGGAAATTGATATGCGATCTGTTTTCTACTAATGGAAGCAAAAGGGAGCCCACCCTCTTAGGTCTGAATCCACGGGTACTCTATCTAAAGGAGCACAAATGATCCTGGAAAATATTATATTGCTTAGCATCCTGTACTGTTTTAAATGACGGGCTTTTTAATAAACACAAGGATGTACACGAAGTGGTACTATGAATAACAAGATGCATGGAGCAGTATGTAGGAGTTCCATTATAGCCATTCTAGAAATGGTTATAAATCTAAAAGTGCTTTGGTCAAAACACAAACAATACAACAAGAGTGTTTTGCCACCATACAGGACACATCACTCTTGTAAAGGCAGCAAGTTACAGAGATAACTTGTCAAAAAGATGGACTAATACCTACACTTTAGAAGGGTATTTGAAAAGAAGGATACTGAACAGGTAGCAACCACAGAAACACAAGTCATACTTGTGGTATATTTTATGAGCTGAGAGCTCTGCCATCTGGCTTTCCTATATCCATCCTTTTTGGCTAAAAAATCAGATATTAACTGTAGAAATATACTTGTGATACATTTCCTGTGCAACCTCCTCTAAGTCAACCTGTTTTGGTAGAGGGGATAGACTACATGATCTCCAGAGGCCCCTTACAACCCTATCCATTCTGTGAATCTCTGATTTAAAAATAGCATAAATCACATTTCAATTGAAATAGGAAAAGTTCTGATGTCACTGAAGCATCAGATGATCTCACTTATTTTACAAGTTTGCTTGTGTATACTTAGACTCTGAAAAACAAGCCTTCCTATAATTGCACCAAACCTTGACTACATAATTGGTAGAGTGTTGTATATACTAGTATAATAAGTCATAACAAACTGATAGCTTGTTCTTTATTTAGCTGAAGACTGCTTGAGGAACATCTATTTTTTTTTTAAATAGACAGCCTGTATAATAAATAGTTTTTAAAAAGTAAAACAAAGTAAAAGTGGATTTATTTTAACAGCGAATGGAGGTCATCTGTGAATGTGGGATAAATTCACACTTGAAGTTGTTTGGGTTTTGTTGAAATCTCATGTAATTGAGAAAGATAAAGAATAAATAAAAATGCTGGATAACCAAAAAGGAATATTTCTAGTTAGATTTAAAGTGCCTGTATTAAACTGAATGTTCTTCATCTCATTTTGTGCAAAGTTCTGTTCCAAGCAAAATTTAATTTTATTTGCCTGCTCCATGCTTTTTCACCTCTTCACTCTGACAAATAGATAAAACAGATCCCTAGAAATAGATGGTATAAGAATTGACTTAACATTCAAAAGATGTGCCAAGAGCTTTCCCATTCTACAGGAGAAAGCAATTACACCTTCACTATATTAGTAACACTGAACATGCATTTTTTCAACCTGTCCTTTGCTCTCTACATGAACTTCATATACGCAAAAAGTTGTCCTCATCTGGAATAGCCTGTTACACAACACTGATCACCCCCTTCATATGTCATAGATTTATGGAAGATGAAATCATCAGTGTGTATGTGTGAGCTGGTTAGAAAACATAATGATAAATGAGGATCAAATGAAAAATATGAACAATGCAGAGCATAAAATAGTGCTTCTGCTGCCTAAAACATCTCCAGTTAGCTTATAAGGTAAAATTTTGAGTACTGTAGTTCTCAGAGACTGAAGAATTGTGAATCTATCATGCTTTTCTTGTCAGAAAATATAGGGCTTAGTCTAAAAAAAGTAAAATTAAGATCATCAAAAGCCCTCAGAAGTTTTTGCAAATCCAGCAGAGAACGCACAGCAGTAGGGCAGTACTACCTTGCTTTTTGGTCCTGTGTACTGACCAAAGAAAGATTTTTCCTAGCACTGATACCTTGAAAGAGCAAGTGTCCATCTAATTAAGATTGGGTTAACATTTAGAATTTACATTAAAATGCTAACTGATAGGTAATGTTGGGAAAGGGAAAGGGAAAGGGAAAGGGAAAGGGAGAGGGAGAGGGAGAGGGAGAGGGAGAGGGAAAGGGAAAGGGAAAGGGAAAGGGAAAGGGAAAGGGAAAGGGAAAGGGAAAGGGAAAGGGAAAGGGAAAGGGAAAGGGAAAGGGAAAGGGAAAGGGAAAGGGAAAGGGAAAGGGAAAGGGAAAGGGAAAGGGAACACAACACACAGATGCTAACTAATTAGAAACATATCCAAACACCACTACAGCCCTTCCAGAGCGGAGGAATCTATTTCACTCTGACAAGCCATTGCAATGGATAGTGACTTTTTAATAAGAATCTTCACTTGTTTCAAGTTTGACTGTTTCTTCTTCCATAAGTCTGATACTGATCAACTCTTATCAAAGTTTGTTCTCACTGTTTTATATAGACTTTTCAGCCCTTGAATTTCTCTTTGATAAGTTAAATAGTCTGAGATTCTTCAGGTACTCCCTAAAAGCTTATTTTCTAGTCATTCTCTCTATTTCTTCTCTGAACCTTTTCCAATATGTAAGTAAATGATGGACTTCAGAACTGAATATAGCGTTCTTTCAGTAATCTCATCAACACCGAAGACAATGGGAAAAGTGATATTAGTAAGAATATACAGTGCCAGCATCAAACATCATAGTTTTGACATTGTTTCTCAAGCTCAACTATAGATTGTCTGTGGAAGAAGCACCATGAAAAACAATTTTTTGTTCTTACTATGATATATTATTTTGCAAGCCTCTTCCTAGGCCTCAATTCCCTTGACAAAACCTTTCCATTCTGTCACACTCCCCAATGTCATGTCTTGGTTTCAGCTGGAATATGGTTAATTTTCTTCCCAGCAGCTGCTGGGGTTTATATTTAGTATGAGAAGATTGCTGATAATCCATTACTGGATTCAGTTGTTGCTAAGAAATCAAGAATTTTTTCAGTTTCCCATGTTTTGCAAGTGTACAGGTGCAAAAGACCCAAGCTGGCCAAAGAAATATTTGATACCATATAACATCATGCTCAATGCACATCTGTATTGTGCATTACTTGTTTTGTTTTATTATTCCCACTTCCTTTATTGTCCTATGAAACTGTCTTTAACTCAATCCACGAGTTTTGCTTTACTTCCCAATTCTCCTCCCCATCCTACTGGGTGGTGGGAGAAGTGACCAAGTAGCTGCATGATACTTAGCTGCCAGATGGGGGTGAACCACGACATGTGATTTCCAACCCTTCAAGTTGTCACTGACATCACCTACAGCACATTTTTTTAAAAACACGTCCTCCTTTCCCCCCCTTTTTCACTCTTTCCCCCTGATTTCCTGGAAAAGTTCATCTTCAGGAAGGAGTTCAGCAGAGTTTAAATGAAAAGTCTAACAAAAAAGCAATCATAAAAATTTGATCTCTCTTAATTAATCTACAGTAACTGCCTGCTCCCTCTAATTTGAATCAAATGGACCCAAGTGAAATGCCTTGTGGATCAACTCATTCGAACCAGGAGCTATGAAAATTCGTGAGGCAAATGGTAGCAGTGACACTGTGAAAGGACAGTAAGAGACAGACCATCAGAAGCAATTGATGACTGCTAAGCTCAGAATGCCAGTAAGAAAGGAGCACCTTGCTCATTTTACCTGGGCAGGTGCTGCTGAGGTGTTCTTCAGTAAGGAGGATAGCATGCACACACAATATGTTTAATGCAGGAGACTGGGCCGTGTCACCAGCAGCACATGAAGTACATGACAACAGCCAGGAAATGACCACCAGAAGCATCTACTGAAGCAGCCACAAGGCCTGGCCATCCAGTCACCAGTCCTTCCAAATTCACCAGAGAACATTTGCATGTTTTGATGAGAGCAGCACAGCCAATTCAAATGCTGTTCTTGTCCCAGTGGCCAGCGTTTCTGATGCTGGGGCTCTGTGACATCAGACACAGACTAGGCTCCTTCATCATGACCAGCAAACACTATGTTTTGGCCAAGTATACTCTTCAGCACCCAGCTTAGTACAATGGAGAAGTTATTGGTCTCCTGCAGGGAAGATCACAGCCTTTAAGGAATCATATGATACTAATAAGCAGACATTAATACTCTTACTCTTCTCTAATTAACTGTATCTTATTAGAAATAAATGCTGAGTTATTTCTGAGAGCTTTTTTTCCTGCATGCCTTCTCTATTGATAATAAAAGCAACAGAAGACAATCTGTGCAATATTCAGTATTGCTCTACCCCAATGACCCATGCAAGAATTCAAATGGTATTAATATTCTCCTTTTCCATTTGTAGACTGAAGTTGCTGAGGATCTTTTAGTTATCTATTTTAAAAATATTTTTTAAATATTTTAAAACTCTAAGAGAGAAAAAAGCACCTGGTTCTAGCACACAGTGTGTAGGTTTTATATTTTTTCTTTAATGCTGGAATTCTTTTATGTCAGGAATTCCATATTATCTTGCTAATTTTAGCATTTTCACATAAATGTTAAGTTAAAATAATAGTAAGAAATTTGCATATACTGTTTACATAATATCTTTAAATTTCATTGGGTGCCACTTAAACCTTTAAAGGGTGTTTGCAAGCAAACATAGTAAGAACCAAGTTGATTCCTTCCACACATGCAAGAAAACAGCTTGTAGCCACTCCCTGAAATGTAAGGAAAAATGTCAAAATCCTACAGGCAGTATCTTCCTGTATATGAAAGTCACTGTATGAAACAGAAGCTATATAGAGAAGAAAAATAAATTTGACGTCAATTCAGGGAATTAAATGCCAATAAATCACAGAGGTGTTTGCACGTAAAATGAAGTAGACACTTTCACTACTTAAGCATTCTGAGTCTTTTGACTCAGTTTCTCCTATCGGAAAATGAAAATATACAATATTAAAGACCTTCTGTCCCATGGTTCCCTTCGACTTTCTGAAGACCCCCTGCACACTATCCATGGTCAGTGAAGTTACAGACTCTGGCATAACACTACACATGCCCCCTTAGGTCCCAGGGACACGCACTGTCATGAAAAGGCGACTCGTACTCATGCTGCCTGGCATTTGCCTGTACCACTGCTCTTAAACACCATCCTCTGCATTTTCTCTAGGTAAGCCTTTATGGTTCTCTGCCTTTAATATAGCCCTGTAAAGAAATTTTCGTGCCCTCAAACTGTCTAACAATCATTACTTTGCAAGCATTATGATCTTTATGCCAGCTCTTTTAAATTTTATTGCAAATCACTACGAATTTCATTCTGTCAAAAGCCCCAGAGCCCTTTCTGCCTTCTGACTGCACCCTTGGGGCATCTGAACTCACATACCCAGCAGTCTGTGGCTGAGACGATTATGTGGAAGTCTCACTCACTCTACATCAAATTCAAGTCATTTGTTGCTTGTTCAGTCAGTAAGGATAACACTACCTCATTACTTCTAGAAACAGAGATTAAAAAATAGTGTTACCAAGACCAGGCAAGGCATTCACACAGGCACAGTGGCTGCGAGTCACACCAACATGGCCTTACTGGGGCTGTCCCTTTCGCCACTTTATCAATAGATGGCAGCAAGAAGCTCCTTCTCTCCTGCATATCAGAGAAGAAAGATGCAGCAGGGTAGGAGCACAAGACAAGCTTTCCAAGAGAATTTAGATACTAGACGTTAAAAGCTGTGTTTTGGGGCTTGTTGGGAACAGCTCCAAATGCTCTACAGCAACACAGAAGTATGGAGATAACCCCTTACTAAAGGTTCCTAATGTGTTTGCAGTATTCTGAGAATGCATTAACAACAGGAATTAATGTGTATTTTCTGCTTGTGTTTACTTGTATCTTAACTGGAGAGGTTAAAATCTGAAAGCGAGGTATAACAATAACTGAAATAACTGAAAATAACAATAACCGTTAAAATCATGGTGTCATCTGCACTAAATAAAGGTTGCAGAGGTTGTAAGTCATGGGTGGTGAGACTTTGATAACAGCCAACTAAAGAACCTGACTAATTTGTTTAGAAGCAGGATGAAATTTACATTGTATGAAAATTTACATGTGAATTAAAAATAACATTTTTTTCTAGAAAAAATGAGTCCTTCAGGAGTCTCCCAGAACTACTGCATCCTGCCTTCTCACACTCAATTTGGCACTTCTTTCCAGACTAAACTTCCAGCTCCCTTTTCACCAGTTTCTCTACTCAGAACACTATTATCTGTTCTTAGAGCACCTCTTTACTCCCTAATAACTTTTCCTCACACGCACATAGCTTGTGCACCGTTTCTTTTTTCTTTCTGTTTTTCATTTTCTTCATTTCTCATGCCCTTAGAGTGAAAAATCTTCACATGAAAGCATCTCTTTCCAGTCTCATATGGTGCAAATTCACTGAGTTGGACAGGTTATCAAAACTGGGCAAGTGAACCAGTGACCTTGGAAGGATGTGTGAAACAGAGATGAATACGCCTGAGCCTTGCTACCACCACACAGAAAGAAGCACTATGTCAGGATTGCTAGGGACACACTTTTTACTATGATCTTTAGATATATCTGCTTGTACATATAAATACTTAAGACACAGAACTGCTTAAGCAGACCATTAATATTTTTTTTCACACAGACTTTACAACATAACTTCCTGACCTGATAATAACCAATAAAGGAGGAAACTGCACGTTCTTTGAAGCATTCAGAAAAAATTTCTAAGAACTTTGAATTTCATTGTTCAATCTCAATTTTAAAAGCATTCAGAACATTGACCTTAAAACTGTTCATTTCCTGCATTATGCTATATATACTTTAAAAAAGTAATTTTTTAAAAAATATAATATTTTTCTGTTCTTTTCAGTGGCAGACTTATTCCTGCTGAAGCTCTGCCAAGTTCTAGAGTATTTAGGAGTTTCTTACATAGATCTTGACTAAGAGTCAAATCTGCATCATCACTTCTAAATGCCTAAAATCAGTCCTAATGTCAGCAGATAGTGCTGTGAACCTGGGAGAATCTGTGTACCCTTTAAAGTTCTCTCAGCCACGTGCGTGTCCAAGCTGAAAGGATTATAAGCGTCAATGGCAGCTAAAATCATTAAGCTCTGGCTTCTTATCAGTAATGTCATGCTATCCATGTTATGTGGTATGCTAAGCTGAGCTGGAGACAGATGGCTAGATTTGTGGAGGGATCTAACACTTTGTGGTGAAAGTTGGGGAATACAGGTACTGGACAGGCTAGAAGTGCCACAGCAAATTGCCCAGCTCTCCCCGTAGGTTTAAGAACTTCCCCACTCAGTCCCCTTCTAGTCTCTTTTCCCCTCCTCTCAGAAAGTTTTGTTGCTGGGAATAGAGAAAGACAATCATCTGGGGAATATCTGCCCTCTCCACAGTCTGCAGCCTTTTTCATCCACCAGCTGGGCTCTTCTGACTTCACTGCCTACAATCTCTCTCTCAGAAGTCCTTCGGAGATTTTAAGTGAAATCATGCAGTTACATCACCTTGACTTTAAATTTAAGCTAGACTATGTCAAGTTCTCTTGCACCATTTTTTTCTACTCTTTTACCTACAAGTCAAATATTCATATTTACCACATTAATCTTCCCTTGTTTATACAATTGGGAGACCCAAATGCAATCACTATTTTTGCAGGCATCTCACAGCATGTTTAGCAAAGCTTAAGGTTGGGGGGTACTTTCTGCCAAGTTAAAAAGAGGCAGAATAGAGCCATGAGCATAGGTGGAAAAGATTTCCCCAGAAGGGTGAAAACCAGCATTTTTCCTGCAAAGTTCTGATAACAGAGAGATAGCCCAGGGCTCCAAGCAGAGGTAAAAAAACTCATAGTTGTTAATTTATTCTCATTTTCTTAGCAACAGAAATCACTACAGAAAGGTATGGCTGAGGAGATAGGGATTTTTGAAGTTAATTTATGGTATGCAATTTTATTTCAGCTTATCAAAAGTGTGCAGGGGAGGGAAGTGACGCCTACACTTTAAGCCAGAGGGTGGTCATAGATCTATTTCTGCTGCACTGGAAGCTGCCCCCCTCCCCGCTCTCCCTGATACGATTATTTGCACATTCACTACCCAGACAAAGTACAGTCACAGCCTAGCTCAGTGGTTGCATCAGTAATGTGACTGCAGCATGGAGGAGCAGGTAGAACAGCTAGCTGCTGCATTCCTCCTTGCCAGTCATGGATGTTACATGGTCAATGTTACACTGGATTCCTGCTGCTTCATCTGCCTTCTTCCTGCTCTTGCACTCTTGTTGCAGTACACAGTATGATTTAAGGAGAGAAAACCACTATACATTTCATACAAGGCTTATTCCCATCTCTTCGTCTCATTTTGCCAGCAGAAGGGAGAGCTCTACTCCCAGGAATCATTCAGCTTGTAAATAGCAGCACCTGTCAACTTCCATTCTCCCACAGATTTAAGATACTGCATCCCTCCCTCACAAAGTTACTGGGGATCAGATTGGTGACAGGTCCCGGACTGTTTCTCTGTTATTCTGCTAGCACTGACCATCTGTTTTCTGCAGATATTTTAAATAATTTTCAAAGGGTTTTGGAAAGAATAAATGTATTAATATTCTGTGGTCTTATTTTCATACATAGTAACTTTCTTGTGTCCTATGTTTGCTGTCAAGGCTTTTTAATTTTTTAATCTAGAACCAAGAAGTTCAACCATTGCCAGCTTCTTCAGTTCTTTAATCATGCAATTTAATGGAAAGCTTGGATAATTAAAGTAGGCATTACTTTAAAAAAAAGATTTTAGAAATCACAGAATGTTGTGCAATATACATAGCTTCCTTTTCCATCAGCTTCTTGCAGGGAGACAGCATGGATAAATATCTTTACAGGGTCATTCATACAGGGCAGATATAAAAGGCTTCACAGGTCATCAAGCTTGACTTTATCTTCACTTCAGCTAGTTTCACATAGCAATACCATCACCTCTTGTTTACGCTATTCTGAGTTATGACCCTCTACAATATCATAAATTTGCCTCTACAAGGAAGTCACACAAAGAAGGATAAAATCAGTGGCAATAGACAAAAGTTGGCTTCTCAGAAACATGACAGAGATGATAGGAGAGAATGTAATCAGCTCTGGAAAAACCTAAAGAGAAGTGGAAATGTGATTTTATCTGACGTATTTGTGAAAAAAAATATTATTAAACCCCCACTGTACTTGGGGGAGGAAGAAGCAATGACGCAGGGTGGAGAGGGAAACAATGACATTTCAAATCTATAAAGCAGCAATGTGGTCTGTGCAACATACAGTGAAGTAGCATGAAAAGGATGTATTTACCAGTTCCAAAGAACCACATGATACTTCTTGAGAAAAAACAGTTTAAGGTTCTGGGTGAGAGGAAAAATGAGGATTTAGATGTCAAAATAACCTTTTTATTTTGTATTATGAAGTTCTCTTGACCCTGTACAGAAATCCAAGAGATGCCCTGCTCACTACTGTAATACTTAAAATTTTCTATCCAGTTTAGTATTACTAGCAAGACCTGCACTGCTGCTTTTTCTGAAGGGCTGTTTCTGAGATGTAGTATTTCATTGTTAGCTTTTGTATGCTTTAAAAAGGAGCATGGTCTGTTCCTGGGTTGAGCTGGGACAGAGTCAATTTCTGCAAGAAGATGGGACGGGCCACAGCCAGGCAGCTGACCCAGACTTGCCAAAGGAATATTCCATACTGTGACATTGTGCCCAATATGTATAAGGTGGGTGGTTGGTGGCTTTGGTGAGTAGCTCAGGTACATGCAGGGTTTCTGAGCAGTTAGTGCTTTGCTCTGTGTATCATTCACTTTGTATATTCTTTTATTACTATTGTAGTTATTGTTTTTCTCCTCCTTTGCTGTCCTGTTAAAACTGTTTTTATCCCAGCCCACCAATTTTGCCTTGTTTCCAGTTCTCCTCCTTGTCCCAGGATGGGGATATGGGGGAGGAGTGAGTGAGAGACTACATGGTTCTTTTTTTGCTGGGTGGGGCTAAATGACAACATACTGTCAATGCTGTTACCATTTTCTCAATATGTAGTGCAGTCAAGGTAAATGAAGTCATTATAAAGTCATACACAGAACTTTATTCATAACACTAAGAAATTATTATCTCTTTGTCATGATTCCTTTCCCCTAGAATGAGGGCAGATGTAAAATTGCACAATATGATCCACAAAAGGTTTTTCAAAGTCCAAGATGACAATGATTACCTTTGCTTGTTGTGGGCCTGCACTGATTTCAACTCCATCATTTGGTTTACAGTAACCTTTTACATGCAGAAAAACAAGGGGAGAAAAGAAAGAAAGAGAATGTCAGCAACTTCACTTTCCTTTCTCCTTGTCTGGAAACCATAGAAACCAAACTGAAAGTACAGCCAAGAAGTTCGTCATTTGGCTATCTCTGGCTGATCTCCATGGAAACATTTCGTTTTTTGTTGAAAGGAAAGATTTTCAAATCAGACAAATGGCCATAGTCTGATGGGTTATGATATCTTTGGGAAGAATTTAAAAAAACAATATCAAGTTTTTCCACTTTACATATTCCTATTACATTTCTGTTTTATGCCATTCATGCCTATTTTATTTCATCATGATTATAGCTTTTCTTTCAGAGTTGTGTTATCAAACAAGACATTAAAAAGAAAAAAGTTTTAACTTTCCTACAAACCAGATTCTGCAGATTCTGTTCACTCTAGTATACAATTTAGGTGTTATTAGCTGAAAATTATAAAGGTCGTTCAATATGTTATTTGCATGCTTTTCCTGGAAGACTGAATAGAGGCACCAAATGCATCATAACAGTGAAGACTGAGAGCTAAGAAAACATTCAACATTGGCAATTCATGCCTCTCAGAGCTATTCTTCTGGGAACTCTGCAGAGCTAGGAAGGTACTTGTACCTGCTTCCCATCCCTTTATATTTTAATGTTTATTACAATTAAAATAAGCACTGTCCGTGGGAAGGACATCCCACTAGATCAGGCTGCCCAAGGCCCCATCCAATGCGGCCTTGAACACCTCTAGGGATGGGACATCTACAACTTCCTTTGGAAACCTGTTCCAGTGTCTCACCGCTCTCACGGTGAAGAAATTCTTCCTAATATCTAAGCTAAATCTGCCCCTCTCCAGTTTATACTCATTCCCTCTTGTCCTATCACTACAAGTCTTTATGAATAGTCCCTCTCCAGCTTTCTTGTAAGTCCCTTTCAGTTACTGGAAGGTTGTTATAAGATCTCCTTGGAGCCAGGCTGAACAAGGCCAACTCTCTCAGCCTGTCCTAATATGGGAGGTGCTCCAGCCCTCTGATCATCCTTGTAGCCCTCCTCTGGAACTGTTCCAAAAGTTCCATGTCCTTCTTATGTTGAGGATTCCAGAACTGGACACAGTACTCCAGATGATGTCTCACAAGAGAGGAATAGAGGGGCAGAATCACCTCCCTCGACCTGCTGGCCACGCTTCTTTTGATGCAGCCCAAGATATGGTTGGCTTGGCCTGCGAGCACACATTGCTGGTTTCTGTCAAGCTTCTCATCAACCAACACCCCCAAGTCCTTCTCGCTGGGGCAGCTCTCAGTCACTTCATCCCCCACTGTGTACTGAAATTGGGGATTGCTCCCACCCAGGTGTACGACCTTGCACTTGGCCTTGTTGAACCTCATGAGGTTCTCACAGCCCGAATTATCCAGCCTCTCCAGGTCCCTCTGGATGACGTCCCATCCTTCCGGTGTGGCAACTATACCATTCAGCTTGGTGTCATCTGCAAACTTCCTGAGGGTGCACTCAATCTCACTGTCAATATCATTGATGAAGATATTAAACAGCACCAGTCCCAGTAAGGACCCCTGAGAGACACCACTAGTCACAGATCTCCATCTGGACATGGAGCCATTGACTACTACTTTTGAATACAGCTATCCAACCAGTTTCTTATCCACCGTACAATCCACCCATCAAATCCATATCTCTCCAATTTAGAGAGAAGGATGTTGTGGGGAAGCATGTCAAAGGCTTTACAGAAATCTAGATAGATCACATCTGTCAGTTTACCTGTGCCCACTGCTGCAGTTACACCATCATAGAAAGCCACTAAGCTGGTCATACAGGATTTGCTCCTGGTGAAGCCATACTGGGTGCCATTAATCACCTCCATGTCCTCCATGTGCCTTAGCATATATTCTAGGAGGATCTGTTCCATGATCTTCCCAGGCACAGAGGTGAGGCTGACAGGTCAGTGGTTCCCAGGGTCTTCTTTTCCACCCTTTTTAATGGGCACAACGTTACCTTTGCATCAGAAGTGAGGCTGCTCAGGGCACCAGAAGAAAGGGAAGACTTTGGAAGTCTTAGCCTTTACAACCACATCTAGTAGTACGTAGGTACTATCTATAATGTATGTACCACCCACACTCATAAGACGTGGCTAAGCAGTGTAGATACCCCACTGAACTACAAAATCAGCATTGAAAATTGAAAATTATTGTTACAAAGTGGTCTAAAATTTATCTGTCCTTAGACATCTCCAAGTTACTTCTCCATCCAGTCTACTTCCACAACATTTTCTTTGTACTTTTTGTAAGTAGTACAGATACTGTAGGTGAGAGAGGGTAAATTCTTATGCTGACTTAAATACACACAGAAGCTCCTCTCCTGGAAAAAATACTAGGCAACAAAGGAAGGAAAAATACTGCTGCCATCTTAGGTCACATAGAAAAAGAAAGAATTCACAGCCACCCTAAAATTATTAAAGAATTATTCTGTTTATCATCATGTACAGCAAAAGAAACTACAGCACATATGGGATATGACTTGCAGTCTTAGAAAAACCTCTACATTTCTCTGACTCATCATGCAATGAATATTGTTTGCAACATTAACATTATCGCACTAAGTGTTGTTAGCTAATGCCCAGTGGTGGCAGTTTATTACACAGCTCCTATCAGTGGCCTACCTGCAAAGAACTGTTCCAAATATTCCATGTGGTTTCTCTGTACCTGTACATTTCAACATTTGCTTTCCAGGAGATTAGTTGTAAGATGCCCTTTCTATTAAAACCCCTTAAATACCAGAAAATAATAAATTACAGTTGTGCAGGAGCAGTTGTACAGGATAATAGTGGTTAACAGTAGTATAGGTTTTTGCCTTCACTTCCTTGCAAGTATGGTATGCAGATATCAGTCCTTTAGACTACTCTATCTGCAAACATATGGAAAGGCAGGGTATATATGATTTTAAGTCTATACGTATAAAAGACCAATGTTTTCCAGCTTGACTCTATTGAACTTTAGTGGGGTTTTTTTTAATTAATGCCTGAGAATTCAAAATAATCTCAACAATTTTGTGAAGTGATGCTTGGCAGAGGGACAGGAAGGAAAGTATTTTATATTTGTGCTTAGAAGGGATCAACTGCCCAAACACAAGAAGGAAGATGATCAAGATAATAGTAACCAATATGTCAATCATGAAAAGCTATCTTTTCTCCTGATGTGCCTATGTGTGTATATATTTATGAAAAGAAGGGTTGTATGCAAGGCATCCAACTTGTTCTGCTCAGCACTGCTCCTGCATCAAGAGGCCTACATCCCACAGAATGCCAGCTTCAAGAAATCTATGGATCAACTGGAGAGAACCCAAAGGAAAGTAAGAAGAATAATCAAAGGGCTACATAATGTCCTGTAGGGAAGATCTGAATGAATTTCAACTACTTAGTTTGGAGAGGAGAAAACTACATGGAGACCAAGCAGTCTTCTAATACGTAAAAGTTGCCTGTAAGGAGAAAAGATTAATTGTTTTTCTATGTTCATTGCAGGAAGGCCAAGGAATAATTGTATCTAGGGGCAATTTGGACTAGAGATCAAGAATTATTTCCAGCATTAGGCATTGTGATATATTTCCTGATAAAAATGGAGAGATCTCCATCACAAACAGTCAGTGAGGAAATATCTATGCATAACTGGTCCTTCTTGGGGCAGAGTAATTGGCTAGATCAGAGTTTCTCTGCTTCACTGCTGAGGCCAGAGTCATGGGCTCCTGGCAATGGCAACCAAGGCACAGGGTAAACTTCCCATCTTTAACATGCAGAGGTAGAGGGAAACTCATAAGTTAGATGCAAAGCACTGACCAAATTATTTCTGCTATACCAGACTAGACAGCCTCCCCAAGTTCTTCAACCTTGATTCCTACAATTTTCAGATGAAAGAAAGTTGGAGTAGTTGAAACGGAGCATTTCAACTTCTTAGCACATGGCAAAGCAGTTACACTATAAAACTTAAATTCTATTCTAAAAACATGAGCCTGAGAAATTGGGTGAAAAATTTATTTAGATTGAACCAATTTAGGAAGCCTTTAAGCACTTTACCTGACATAGCAGTTAGAAAGTTTAAGAAAAACCCTCATCTGGATGTTTACTTGCAAGTAGCCATTTTGTAGGAAAAGTAAATCTTATTGCAGCATCTCCCCACTCCTCCTCTGCCAGGCCTTTCCCCATTCCCACCAGCAGGACAGGAGCTTGCACAAGCTCCCAGGACACTGTCAGTCCTTGAAGGCAGTATATTTTTCTTTGGCTATGAAAAGCCTAGCAATAGTGAGATGGGGCAACCATTACTGTGCAGTCTGGATAAAGTACCCATCAAATGCTAATATATAAAATTTTTAATTATGCTTCAAAAAGTATGAACGTGCATTTCTACAGAGACCTTTTAGTTAAATACTTCCTGGATTTCTATATTTAATAATCACAGTTTTATTTTTCTTGTCTCAATCTAAACTACTTTGTGGCTACTAGGACCATCCTCATATTAAAGAGCTACTTTTTTGCTTTCACACAAAAAAATTATGAAAATTTCCCCTTCAATTCTTTTGGTACAGCTTGTAATAGAACTGCATCTGGAAGCACTATACCATATTCTTACACTACTGTTACAGCAGAAACTGCCAAGTACTTTGGCTCACTTACAAATTCCTCAATTCACTGAGATATAATTGCGCTGTGATTCACGCCTTTGCTAAATCTATGCAAGCTGGGAGCATGATTATTAACATCACATTAAACCCTAGAACTAAAAAGATTAGCAAACAGATTTTTTCTTTTTCCTGGACATTGACACTTCGCAGATTAATAACACTGTCAAAACATCTAAGGAAAACAAAGCACAATTATGACAGATAGGGTTTTATTTTGCAGACTGCTCTACTTTTAAGAGTGTAGTAATTGTTATATGGCAAAATGTAGCATAATTTCAATGTTTTTTAACCATGATGCAGCACAAGCCCACCATAAAATAGCATCAAGTGTTCATTTCTGGAATTCATGGCTTTATTTCTTAATCTCAATAGAATTTCAGACTCGAGATGTCATAAACCTCTGTAGTGACATACAGCGTCATAAACAGGCCGCTGTATGTCACCTAGTGATTGCTATGGAGCCTATCATATCTCTGTACTATAATAATTGGGCCACAAATGAGCCCATTTATTTAATTTCAATTGTAAGTTTTACTCTGCTTCAGATTAAAACTACTACCCTTTCTTACCTATTTTTCTACCAGCCAAAATCTCTTCCCAACACAGGTATGAATCAGCTATGATCAAATGACCATTCAACTATACTAAATAAATGATGGCTTCTGATTTCTCATTGCTAGGAAGAATTTTTTTTTCACATTCTCAAATAGATTTGTCATAGTAGGTGCTTTTTTTTGTAGGATGCTGTAGATTCTTTAGAGAGAGGAGGGGGAAAACAGGAAACTGTCAGCCAGAGTAGAAGAGGTAAACTAAATTGTTAAGAGCACATGCCACTGACTTAAACAAAACTCTAAAGTGCAACAGGACTTATCCTATGGCTGCAAGATATTGTCACTGCAGCCTCTCAGTAATCTCTCCTGAAAATTTCTAGAGAAATTCTAGAGGAGCAGCTAGGTCTGGCAAGAAATAACAGTTTTAACCTTCTAAATGGCTAATTTGGTGATGAAGATGTCATGCCAGGCAAGCTGACAGTGGCAGTAACCACCTTCTTAAATACTTCTAATTTTTTTTTTCTTCAGTCCTTTTCTAGCAAGACCAATGCAGAGAATTGTGAAGGAGAAATCTTGGTTTGGGAAAACATTATACTATAAGCATTATCCATCACTAGAAATCTATGTTATTATGATGATATAAGCAATCTGAGCTAAATAAAGAGTCTATTGTATGTATCACATGTATAAAAAAGAACATATTTTATGCAGAGTAGGAGGCACAGGGACTGGCATTAAGTAGTTGTTGTTGGCAGTTAAGATTGGGGGATATGGCACCATAAACGAGCTGCTGAAACAGCAAGCCTAAAAATCACCCCAGTGTTTTTTCAGAGCTCACTGTCAAAGCATCTTTGCTTTCACAAGCCTGAATGAACACATTTGCTCCTCTCAAAAGCTCGCTGCTGGTAATACAAACAAGCCTAATGCTCAGAACTGTATTATTCAACACATTACTGGGATGAATTTCATCATGATAGCCATGGAATAATTCATGTAAACCACCGAACAATCACACTAAGAATTACTAGGACTGTAATGACTTAATTAGCTTTCATAAGACTTCAATAAGACAAACATAAGGGAAAGTCTCAAGCTCAGTGGTCTGCAGTTATCTGACAGCCTGCTGCATTAAGAGGGAAACAGCACTTCATCCTACACACTCACCTGGTTTAATCTGGTTTTAAGCTGAATCGTAATAAGTAAAGACTTAAAGTAATGCAAAAAACTAACCTGAGTAATTACTTGCCAGTCAGACTGCTGTAGAAGGGTCAAGAACTGCTACACAGCAGGTAAAAGCAGAAGTCATGAAGAAATTCGTAGTGAAAGAGAATTTTATTTTTATCAGATAAGAGTAATTACCAACTATTTGGTAATTATAATTGGTAATGAAATACCTTTTTTTCCTGTAGTTAATTTGCCCATCCCATACATCAGCCCTGTTCATTATGATAATGTTCGTAATGCTTTGCAACTGTGAACATGACAGCAAATTTTCATGACTGCTTCTACAAATATCAGTGTCAAATGAGTACACAACAGATAATGAACAATTTCTTGCTTTGTTTATCATGATTCTCTTGTAGCTGCAGTGGTCAGTTTAATTACAGTTGCATGCTTTGCGTCACCGTATTCCTTGTCTCTGCTAAGTTTGTAGTTGTTAGTGTCCACTTTGATCCAGTGCTATCATTAGCAAAAGTGCCTGGCACTGGACCTGACAGCATCACCTAACATTTACCCAAAGAAACCCCAAGAAAGAGATTTATTGATGGGTTTTGTTTGTTTGTTTTAAGAACAATGGCTGTAACCCAGAAGACTGATCTAATTAACTTTCCGAGAGAGTAGGTCATTAAGCTGTTCATTAAAAAATATGTATCTTTCAGTCTCTACAATTGTTGCAGTACTAAGCAATATCTATGAGCAAGAGAGATAACTAAAGATGCTTGCAATGTGTATCTTTTTAAGGCAGTCTAAACACTGTTGCTTGTGGATGGGAGTGTGATACTGAACATGTCAAAGCAAAAAATGCAAGCATCCTTTAACCACTGTTTTTCCTGCTTTCAGTTATTTAGAATAGATGTAGGGCTTTTACTTTCCACAGACAAATAACAGTAAAACTCTGAACCACCAACAGATTAATTTCTTCTGTATTGGAAATAATCTTCAATCCTGCCATGGCTCACTGTATGTGCCATACTTTAAATCACACTGAACAGACAATAAGTAGGTTGGTACGCTGGAGAATGCTAATGAAGCACATGGTATGGTGATGGTTTAAGGGCTATGGAAGTGCAGATCTACTGCGAGAAGCTCTGTTTCGATTAGGTGTGGACATCACAGGTGTAATCTAATTGTGGAAGTAACAGTTGTAGTCTAGTTGTCCGCATCAGTTATAGGTTAAAATTGCAGCTATATATAGTGAGATAAACAAAACTGTTTTTCATCACTGAACTAATGATTGTGCTTACTTTAAGTCTGAAAGTTATGACTGTGATTATGAAGTATTGTTACACTCTGTCATCACTTTAAACGTGCATTACTGACATTATGGTATAATATAATATAATATAATATAATATAATATAATATAATATAATATAATATAATATAATATAATATAATATAATATAATATAATATAATATAATATAATATAATATAATATAATATAATATAATATAATATAATATAATATAATATATTAAATTTAATTTTATATATTATTATATATTATTATATATTATTATATATTATTATATATTATTATATATTATTATATTCAGTGCAGTTCAGGGGGAAGAAGATAGGATTGGCATGCTTATATTTCTGACCACAAAAAGGAGATTCCTGAGACAGGTAGTGAATGTACCTGGATACCTAGAGGAAATAAATGTAGCATACAGGCACTTCTTATCTATTTCTATGCATCATGATGTTATATACAAATGTAGGAGACTATAACTCTCTCAGGTGGCAATGAGGCCTATTGGCTTTGTTTAAGACATATGTTTGAACATTAAACACAACAAATAATTCAAAGTACATATTTATATAAAAGTAAATTTACACAACCTTAATGTTTATCTACACAAGTTCACTGATTCCTCAGTAGAAATTCTTAAACAAGTTGGCTTTAATCTTATTTAGTTATTTAATCTGTAAAATTATTTAATTTACATACATATATATTATTTTTGTCAACTATACTTATTGTGTGTCTCATTGTAGTTGTGAGTTCATCTTGTTACTTGCCTTAAAGATCATGCTGGTTTTGTATAACAGATATTACCAGGAACACCAACTGAAAAACAGGTGTTTGGAAGAATCTTGGAAAACCGGATTTAACTTTAATAAACCCTAGAATACTTGATGCCCAAATGTATTTATTACATAGTTTATAAACATTTTAAACATAATACATCAACGCTAATTTAAATGCATAAGGTTAATGTGCATTGTTATTAATCCATTACAGACAGAAAGGCTACATAATTCATATTGAACTGCTACGTAGTTTGTTCATTCTTATCTCTGAAATCTCAATATCCTTACTTTTGCTTAAAAATCAAAAATCTTTTAGGCTGCCT
The DNA here is from genome assembly GCF_032191515.1 of Phaenicophaeus curvirostris. Classification (NCBI taxonomy): domain Eukaryota; kingdom Metazoa; phylum Chordata; class Aves; order Cuculiformes; family Cuculidae; genus Phaenicophaeus; species Phaenicophaeus curvirostris. The sequence continues at coordinate 51,406,185 of NC_091395.1, read as the reverse complement.
TCTTCACACCATTATTGTTATTTTCTATTAGTACACCTCTTACAGCACGAAGGTTTTAGGGTTAATAAAGTTAACCCTAGACTTAGAGGAATATCACCTTTCATACTTTAATGTTTTTCTCTTGTTATCTGCCAACTGTTCACTTATTCTTATATTTTACCCTGTTACATGATATTAATACCTCAGCTTTGTCTGGTTCCTCATATTTTAGAATATCTGAACTTCCATAAAATATGCTTTCTAGATGCATGATGTTTTAGATGTTTTCCACAAATCCTTTTTCATTTTCCTTCTGTAAATGAAAAGAGAAGACATTTGAACTTGTTTCCTTCTCACTTCAAATTTCCTTAAACAGTTGCAGAAATAATTAAACATTTTATATCATAGGGCAAAACCGTGCATACTTTAGACCATATCATACCAAATAAACTCTAAAAGTAAACTCTAAGTAAAGCTAGAGAAGGATGTGTGCCCTAAAATTATTTTCTAATTTCTTAATGTGTGGAATTAGGAAAACCTTTTATTACAGAATGTATCACAGAAACACATGCCTGAAAACAATCAGATTTCAGACAAACAGGGAATTAACACAGAACCAAAATGATAAAAATCTCCATGCACCTAGGGGATGATTCCCTTTCTTGCTGCACAAGAACATCGTGTTTCTATACTCAGTTAATTCCTAGACACACCCTTTGACGAAGAGGAACAGTTGACCTTCATGGGACACACATGCTCGGCTGGGTTTTGTGAGTACAGCCCCAATGTGAAGGGCCCCAACTGTAGTGTGATTCAAATGGGTTGGGGCAAAGAATGAAATGGCAGATTCTCATTTCCCTTTTTGTGTTCCTCCCATCTTGGGTTTGAAATTCTCTTTTTTCCCTTACCTTGGGTGCTTGGTGCATCTATACAATTTAGTGGCTTAGCCAAAAATACATGGTTTTGACTAAAACTATATAAAATATAAGTATACACGCACATGAGAAAAAAAAAAAAAAGGAGAAGAAAAGAAAGGCAGATGCAGGAAAACAGTGCCTATGCTTCTGCTTTGGGTAGTATAGCATTTACTGCTACACAGTTACAAACAATGCACCTTTGAATCCTTCCTTATATTTTAAAGTGTCACTGATGCAGACACATCTATTAAAATAGGAAAGCCACTTTTTCTCAAAGTGTTTTTTAATAAATCTCTGCCACCTTCACAGTGCCTCACGTGAAGCTTCATTTTTTTCTTATCCAAAAATAGATATATGTCCCAGTTCTCAATCATCAGAATTTCCATTTAAATTTTATTTTGTCCCATTATAGCCTCTTTTCAGATGTGAATGCTTTTTATTCCCCTAGTATATTCTGATTTCATGCCGTGAAATCCATGTTTCCCAAGGCTTTCCTTGACACTGCCTTTATTGATTCGAATTCTTGTTCACTGTTACGGCAATCGGAGCTGAACATTTCCATGACTTCAGGAAAAAAATGATCAGAGAATATACTTTGGGTTATACCTTGCCAAGAAGTTACTAGTTTAAGCATAGGTTTTGCTTTTTGTTTAAGTTAATAGCGCCTAATACGATAAGCTGCAAGTGGAGAACAAATTATTACCGAGCAGGAAAATTCATGGAATCTGATTTCCTGTATAAAGAGGAAGAAGCAGCCTATTCTTATGTAATTTCTATGATACCCCATGTTGTACTGAGAGATCAGTAAGTCAAACTGAAGGTAAAAGTCTAGAGCTCAGAAGCTACAGTCTTTCTGTCAAAGAAAGCAGTAAGTCCTCCCTTCTCAACAACCACCCACTAAATTAGAAGAAATTTCATATCTTTGAGATCTCCACCCTTCTCTCATGTCTGGTGTAAAATGTTCAATGGGCTGACAAGTTATAACACATTTTGGGAAGGGAGAGAATAGAGTTAATACTACAAGGATGGTGGAAATGCACAGCTCAGAGTTTGGGCTTCTGGGTTGTGGGCTGTTGCTATCTCCCCCTCAACAAAGAAACAGTGAGGGTGGCGGAGGTCATTCACAGTTAGGGAATGCAGTTGAGCTGCAGTGGTGGCAAACAGAGCAGCACCCCAGCAGCCAAAAGAGACCACAAAAAATAGCCAAGGCTCAAAATAGTTTCTAGTATTATTCCCCAAACTGAAGCATTTTGTAGATGCTCAATTTCTGTGGCTATGATGATGAAGCTGTGGTAAAGTAAAGCAAAGACAAGATGTTTTGATTTGAGGAATAGCCAGCAAGAATCCCATACTAGCATTAACCATGCTTGAGAACAGGTCTGGAGGAATGTTATAGCTCTGGGAAAGGCTTACCACCACGTATCACCTCAACGTTTATGAAATCAAGTACCTACAGTGTATAAAGTGAGACTCCTGAATAGTACTTTAAACTCTAGACTTCATTAGGTTCTTGTTTTTATCTGACTGTGATGACTATTTAAGAGTAAGACTTGACTCTTTTTGGAGTATTGAAAGAAGAGGTTGGAGGTGAGAAGTAAGGGACTAGATGTAGAATTGCGCTTGGCTAAAGGGAAACCAGGGACTAGTCTTTTTATTCATACATCCTACTGAATGAAGCATTTAAGCTAGGGAAGCTTGTATAAAGGATTTAAGATACTGCTATAAAAAGTATTAGTGTGTGTCTCTTATTGTGCCACATGTCCTTTGCAGATTGAAACAACCGGTTTGTTTTACATACTCTGCCAAGTCTAATTACTTTTAGTCGTTATTAACCTGAACCAAATACAGTGCAGTGTCTACACCTGCACATTGTTAATCCTCTATGAAAAAAGCAGTCAGTGGTCAATATTTTAGATTATTCAGAGACTGTGCATCTGTCAGAAATATAGTGGCACTATGTAGATGATTTTAAATGCTCTTAAATTATATATTTTTGAATGCCTTTCCAAACTTATGTTTCCTTAGGAAAGGCCAGAAGTGGAACCTCTAGCATTTACACTTGGTTTGTGGAGCCACAAACTTTATAACTTTACTAGGGCCAAGGGCTAATCTCCTTCCTCCTATCTGCCCCAGTATGCACGCTCTATGTTGTTCAGTCTGGCAATGAACAAAGAGTGCGTAGTGCAAACATGTATCTAGGGACTGCATCCAGCATAAGCAACCAAAAAAGGAAACAACAAGAAAGCAATTAACATAAAATGAGACTGAAAAAACCCAACTAAAATACTTTATTTCTGAAGATTTTTTGATGATATAAATAATAAATTATATTAGAATTTTTAAGTCTAATTAAATTGTGTAATACAGACAGTAAAGCTAGGTCTGAAATTTAGCACTAAAAAATTCCATTTTTAATGGAAAAAGGTGGTATGATTCAGCCCTAGAAATCTAACTATAAATACCAGACTTCACTAGCTGATGCCATAATAACATTGCTCCAAGTGTTAATTTTGCACATAATAATAAACACCACTCTGATTCTCAGTTTCAAGAGAATGAAGTTGCACAAATATAAAAACAGATTTTGGTGTCAAGTGGGATATGCACAACTTAAAGCTCTGCCAGAATATTGTACAGAAAAGGAATTTCACCCTACAACCTCATATACACAGAGAAAAAGACACAAGATGTAATCTCAGATGGCGTACAAGGCGTTCACTTGTTCATTAACTGGTTTGAAAGGGGAAGAAGTAAATCAGTACATTAATATAGTATAAAAAAGAAAATGTAGTAAAGTTCTCTAGATAAATTATTACAGAAAATGAGAGGTGCCTGTTGTGGATTCTAAAATGCAGCAGAAAGTATTGCTCCATTTCAAAGGCAAAAGAGGATAAAAGTAGACCTGTTAGTACTTTGTGCGACACTTGAAAATACCACATCTATATAAATAAATGACAAAGAAACAAAGCTTTCCCCACATGCTTACATTGACATCCTGTGCTGCAGGTATAATAGAAACATGAGGCCTTTTTATAACTCTGACAGGTTACAAATCAACAGTATTCTGAGCAACAAATTAAAACTGTGTGTCACAGATTCTTGTTTTCTGTGTCAGTGGCAGTGAGAGCCTAAAGCAATATATCTTTTGAGGGTTTCTTTTGTTAATTCTGACATACCCTGATGAGAAGTAATTGCAGACCTCATACATTCTTTCACAGAATTTTGTAAAGTGTCTTTCAAAGACAGGCATTACGGGGCTCCTCGTTTGTCATCTCTCAGCACTCCTCTGTTCGGAGTTCCTGACATTTCTTGAACACCTAGGTGAGAAGCATCTCTGTTTGGAGCACAGGGAGCTAACTGGCTCAGCTGCAAGCCTGCAGCATCACAGGAGGCTTCAGAGGCCCTGAGACAGCTACAGATGTTAAATATCCTTCAGTTGTGACCTGAAAGCTCTGGTAGAAGACATCAGAGGAAAACCCATGGAGGAAGGTTTGGATTTCCTGCCACGCTAGGGAGAACTGATTCAGCCCACAGAGACAAATAAGGGAGGAGGAATTATTACTGAGACAGGAGAATGAGCTTGCAATGGCCTCAAAAGCAGACTCCAAGAAACCAAAGACACCTTGACCCTAAAAAAGTTCCAGCATCATGAGGAAACTGTGGCAGATTTAATGTAGGCAGGGGGTTTTTTTGTGTTAATTGTATCAGTTATCTCTTATGGTTTTTAAATGATAGCACATGCTGTGTTTTCTTGTTACCTCAGAAACTGCAGCCTCCATGAGCTCCCAGACCAGGAGACATGCAAGAAAAGTGGACTGAGAGTCCCAGGGTTTGGTCTGGCCACTATTCATTGTAATCCCCAGGATAACTCACTGCATGGCCCTATGCCTGCAAAGGGCGAGCAGCCCATTCCCAGGAACATTGTCAGGAATCTCCTGATCCTGAAGAGCGCGATTTTAATTCAGAAAAGAATTTCTGTACCTTATTGCAACCAGATGAAATTTCAGTGAAGCTCATGTTTCACTGAAATTTTGCTTTAGTATTCAGACTAACAGAGATATTTCACTGAGAGGCAAGGATTTATTTTCACTTTAAAGGTTAAAGGCAGGCAGAAAACATGTAGGAGCTTGTTCAAGCACAGAAGAACTCTTTGCTTTCCACTGAACCAGTCTAAAAGTCAAAAAAAAAGCTTTCAGGATAGATCCTGCTACCCATAGACACCACACATTTCAGTGACTGGAATTATGGGTGCGATTATAAGACTAGTATAAAAGTAGGCTTTCACTCCTTGTTGTAAAAGATATTATGTAGAAATATATTTGATTCTCTGTGGTATTTTAGTTGCTGTAATACCTCAGTGAAATGAGCGAAGGAATCTTTCTTGGTGGACATTGACTGAAATTTGTTCTCCTTAATGCTGATAGAAATATTACAGCTAAGTGATTTCCTTATCATCAGTAAATGTTAGAACTTGTTACATGGCAATAACAGTGGAAGTTTTTCAGTTTTCTGACTTGGAGCTCTCAGGATTTCTAGCTAAAAGGCCATGAAATACAGGACTTGGAATGAGTTACTAAGATGTAACATTTAGCTTACATTTGCCCTTTGATTTTAGTTCGTAGTGGGAGATTTTGACCGGTTTGAGGACGATTAATATTGTAATCCTCAATGTGACCTTCTTAGAAGGGAGAACATTTGCTGGTGATTTGTCTTTCAGATTTCTGCTTGATCATATCAGCAGGTTAAATGTTAGTCATTTCACTCCATGTAGGTGAGTAGTATCGAGCATTAATGCAGTTAGCCACGTGTGAAGTGAGTGCAGTGAAACAGGTTAATGGCATTGCTGACCTGAGAAAAACGGGAAATTGGCTCTGATACAGGCAACAGGATTTCTGAGACATACTCCATTTACTCAAATTTTAAACGTTAATGGTATTTTATTAGAAAGAAGCACCTGAAATGAAACATAATGCTTCAGAGAATGGAGATATACACACAGATACAAGTATTCTTAAATGTTAACATGGTTTCTGAGTCATTATGGCATTTCTTTTCTGTTAGTCATCAATTTGTTAGTCAAACAAATTTTAAAATAAGAAGCATTTAAAATACCACTGAAAGGTATTAATATGGGTGGATTTGCCCATCTGTGTATGTAATCACAGGGAAACTCAGTTTCTCTAAACCTCTGTGTATGTGTAAATATACAAATATATATATGTATATATGTGTATTTGACAGGTATTTGTGATGTGACTCCAGTTAGAAGACAAGCTGTACAAACAAGTAACAATGGCTTGAAATTTTGTTGTAACCAAGTGGGTTACAATGAGGTGGGTAGAAGTTCTATATGCAATGGTTACTATAGTTACAGTATCTCTCTCTGTCCGTTTAATGAGGAACTAATTACTTTGTTCTCTGTCCAAGACATGTATTTCGCTTGTTTGTTTCTTTACCCACACCAAATAGTATTCCTTCCCCAAGGAAAGGCAGAAATATAGCAATATTTACCCTCCAGAACAAAAGAATGCTTGACTAGCTAATCCCAAGCCCCTGGGAAAAAGAAATAGGATTTTCATAGAAGTACTGGGTTTATTAATGGGCAAAAATCTGACATGCCCTGGTAGTGGGTAACACTTCCCAGCTCACCACACCTAACAGAAACCTTAAAAGGCTACCAAAAAGGTGCATACCGTACATTTCTATTGCCACCTGTCATTGAATTAAATATCAGAGATGGGGGGGGAAAAAAAGAACACAAATTCAGAAGTATTTAATGAACAGTTTGCTACAAGGTCCCAAAACTTAGTAGTTCCTAAGATTAAAGACACCCACAGGCTCTATATGCACACATGGTAAATTTTCTCCCCCTCTGAAATGATGTCTTACTGTAGTAGGAAATGAATTGTGACCTAAATCCAGGAAGGGATTGAAGGGCTCACATCCAACAGTTAGGATGCTGCACTTCTCAAAATATCTGCCAGCTGCCTTTCATATCTCCCTTCACGAATCTATCCAGCTCTTTCTTTAGGTAAAAATGACAAGATTCAGGCATATAAGCATTGGTGACAAATGCTCTTTTAGACACAGCTGGGTTTCTGAAACCAGGTCTCATTCTGTCAAAATTGCACCTGCTTGGATGGTAAGCTCAAATACCTTAGCAATCTGAGCCTTAAGTGCTCTTTCTCATAAGGACCAACAAGGAAAACTGAGGGGTATCAAATTTCACAATACATTTTACCTCTTTAATGAGTAAGACACTCCCCCAAGGTATGTAAGAGTCTTTTATCGAGTACCCTAACTCATAGGTAAGAGTCACCTGAAAAATTATAATTGTATCAGAATAATCAGCAACTGGCCATTTAATACTAATAATACTAAACGTGACATAATACTAGTATATTTACTAGGGAATTACAGTATTTTATATTTTCAGTTTCTATCCATGTGCACTACAAACAATAAATGTCAGTGGCATTAGTCAGATTTGACATCATGTTTTACAGAGCATAAGCCCAAGCTAAAAATTAACCAAGAAAGACAAATGTAATTTAATGCCCCTAAACATCATGTACATCTATTACTTCTGTGAGCTACAACTTTCAACCTCTTTAGATGAACTTACAGCCAGGCTTAATGTTTAAGAAAAGGGGCTGTATAAAGCTTCATCATAGGTTTTCAGCAATTTAACTGGCAGGCTGCAATTACTTATACTTGGTCTTTGCCTCAAGGAAATGAGGTTTAAATTCACTGAGGATTCAAGTTTATGTGAATATATACATGATTGTCTGTACCTCTGTGTGCTCTTCCTCTTTTGAACCCTTTACCATTTATCAGACAAATTTGACAGATGAACATTCTGTCTTAAATACCACAAAGATTTTAAGACAAATATTATCTTTAGCACCTTAAACATATTCTAATTATCTTTATATTATTAACTATAGAATATAATTAGTATTATATTGATATTTTCATTAGCTTCATGAAGTTACTCAGTTTTGTAAATATAGGTGGACAGAAAAGGAAGAAAAGATGTGCAAATTCCAAGGCAAAGATTGCATTGTGATTTCAATCCATCTGCACCAAACAACCAAGATACAAAACACAAACGATTGATTTCACTGGTTTCAACAACAGAAATATTTTATTGACATTCTAAAAAGCAAATTAAAATAATACATTTTTATTATTTTATATTTGAGACAGAGTCAGTATGGATATCACTTTAGCAAGTACTTCTGACTTCTCTCAAAAATGCATTAATAACAAAAGGAGGGCGAAAGAGAATCTCCATCCTTTAATGGATGCAAGGGGAACAATAGTGACAAAGGTTGAGGTTAAGGATGTAATACTTAATGCTTTCTTTGACTCAGTCTTTAATAGTAAGTTCAGATGTTCTCTGGGTACTCAGCCTCCTGAGCCAGAAGACAGGCCTGGACAGGTGTACCGTGTTCTGGGTAAAAATTGGCTGGATGGCCAGGCCCAAAGAGCGGTGGTGAATGAAGTTAAGTCCAGTTGGAGGCCAGTCACAAGTGATGTTCCCCAAGGCTCAGTGTTGGGTCCAATTCTTTTCAATACCTTTATCAGTGATCTGGATGAGAGTACTGAGTGTACCCTCAGTAAGTTTGAGGGTGACGCTAACCTGGGCAGGAGTGTTGAACTGCTCAAGGATAGGGTGGCTCTACAGAGGGATCTAGACAGGCTGGATCGATGGACTGAGACCAACAGTATGAGTTTTAACAAGGCCAAGTGCTGGGTTCTGCACTTGGGACAAAACAACCCCATGCAGCGCTACAGGCCTGGGGAAGAGTAGCTCCAAAGTTGCCTGACAGAGAAGGACCTGGGGGTGTTGGTTGACAGCCAGCTGAAGATGAGCCAGCAGTGTGCCCAAGTGGCCAGGAAGGGCGATGGCATCTTGGTCTGTATCAGAAAGGATGTGGCCAGCAGGACCAGGGAAGTGAATCTGTCCCTGTACTTGACATTGGTGAGGCCGCACCTCAAATAACGTGTTCATTTTAGGATCCCTCACTACAAGAAAGGCATTGGGGTGCTGGAGTGCATCCAGAGAAGGGCAACAAAGCTGGTGAAGGGGCTAGAAAAGAAGACTTATGAGAGGCAAATGGTGGAACTGTGGTTGTTTAGCCTGGAGTAAAGGAGGCTGAGGGGAGCCCTTATCACTGTCTAGAACTACCTGAAAGGTTGTAGAGGTGGTTGTTGGTCTCTTCTGCCTGGTGACAGAACAAGAGGAAATGGTCTCAAGTTGCACCAGGGGAGGTTCAGATTAGACATCAAGAAAAATTTCTTCACAAAAAGGATTCTCAGGCACTGGAAAAGGCTGCCCAAGGAGGTAGTGGAGCCACCATCCCTAGAGGTATTTGAAAGATGGGTAGATGAAGTGCTCATATGGTTTTGTAGTGGACAGGTATGGTTGGCCTAAATGATCTCAAAGGTCTTTTCCAACATGGCTATTCTATGAAATCTTTTGTTATTTGGAGGAATAAACTTAAAGTTTGTATGCTAGTTCTCAGGCATAAGAAATGCCACCATAAAACCTAACAAAAATAAGACTGAAATGTCACTGCAGAAAGGCACGGCAGTCTATGGGGATTTTTATATCCTTTGAGAACAACATAATAGAATTTAGTTTCAGGACAGACACAGAAAAAGTAGTTTTTCTGTTGTACTATCTTCAACCTCCCTATTCTTTGTTAAAAAACAAAAAGCAACAAAACTTCCCACTACCATGCGTAACTAATATATGTATATTTGTGGGAATATATGCTGGTCGAATGATGTGGCCATATCAGGTTGTTAGGGAAAAGTTTGGAATACATAAAGGTCGAGAAGCAGCTACAGCGTGAGAACAAGAAGGCAGTCTACGTGCAAGATTACTTATACAAAAACTACTAGGGGAAACTTTGGGCTTTAGCCAAGCATTACGTAAACATTAGACAAGATAGCAGAAAAGTACAAAAGCCTTGCTTGCTTGCTAATAAACGACTTGATTTCCAATCATATTGATTGTCTGTGGTCTTGTCCAGGGTACATGCATGGGTTCAGTCTCTCACATATATTAATGTTGTTGAGGGTAAACTCAAGGTTCATCAGTTCAATGCTCAGTGGTCCACCTTGAACTGACAGTTAAGATATATATGGTAAATAATATCATAGATGATGATAGGAACTGAGTTGTGGAGATACTACTGCTAGACCTTTGTGTTTTTCCCTAGGATTTTTCCATTTGTAAGTGGTCTACTTACACAACACCAAGACGTAAGAAAATAGAGAAACAAATACTGTGCAAACAGGAGACAACTAAGATTACACTTTGTTTTTTGTAGAAATGTTGTCTTAAAAGACCATTTTCCCCTGTTAGAGAAGATCCTTCTTTTCAAGCAAATCAAGAAAATAGAAAAATGAATTTTTCTGACCAGCACGTTACATGTATATTAGCCATAGAGTGACAGACAGTTTCATAAGCACAAAAAGAAAAGATATTTCAAGAAAATCATAGCACCATTAATTTCTGAAAAGGTTATTGTCTTCGAATGTGCTCTCCCTTCTTCAAAGGCCCTCAATAGCTGCAATTACTTAAAACAATAGTAATTATGTTCCATACAAATTGGCACAGATAATGAACATGTTGATGAAGTAGGTGGCATCATTCTATACTAGTGTAAGGTTTTCTCTACCTGGTGAATTAGAAATACACATGTTTTTACAGGAAAATCTACATTTCACCTGCTATTATACCTGTTACTCTGAATTTCAGTTATGTAAGAATACGAAGTCTAAACTGCACTAGCAGAATTATCTTTGCTGGACCCTGCTTATACAAATTCCACGCATGGGGAAGAGGACACTTTGCTGAACAGTACTAACAAAGCAGTTAATGTTCCCCTATGAGCTGCAAAATAGTTTATAAGACCAGCAGTTGTCTATTTGCATATGAAAGATGAAAAGCAACAATTAAGATAATCTCCAGAAGATCAATTAGTTCATCATTGCAGTTCTACATATAATTTGTCATATCATGTTAGCTTTTGCTTGTTAAAATGCTGTTATGCACAGCATAACCATTTCTTCCCAACATATCCTTCTGCAAGGCAAATGAACAAATTTTATATTTTAAATGTTTCTGCTCTATTTAAAATAGAAAGTAGGTCACTGGGTTTGCAGATAATTTAGTTTAATTCTCAGTTGTCCTGCATCTCTGTTATCAGGATGAACATTAAATGCTACAAAATCAATGGTGCTATTTAATCACAGGTGCTAGCAAACAGGCAACTGCATTGCCCGACAGACTGCTGGGGACAGCAAAAACTGCTCGCACCTCAAAAAGCTCCGCTAACAGGTTAGCAGATCAACACAAAGCACATGCAGATGCTCTCCCCTCTCACCTGCCTGGTGAAAGAACTGTTGGCAGAGATAATCATCACAGCTAAGGTCATCCATTTCAAACACCAGTGTTCACACTCCTCAACCAATGGGTCAAGTATCTAGGCCAATGAGGGATGGGATAACCACCTCCTCTGTGCCTCTCCTACCCCACAGGGACTGTGACTTCCACAGTGGGGCAGGTAACAAAGGCCTGTAGCATCGCTGATAGGCCACAACCAAACCAATGACTATTAAAAAATGAGATGCCTTCCACATCTGCAAATTTTCAGCCTGGGCTTTAATGAAGTACAAAGTAATGGAGAATCAAGTCAGAGGTTCCCGTTCTCCTCATGTGCTTCTTCATCCACAAACGTCTGTTTCTTGCAGAGGAAAGAAGGAATGGATGCCGCCCTAAAACATCCTACACAGCAGAAATAAACAGGAGTAGTTTTGCTGCAGTTATGGCCATCCCCATTAAAACCAAGTGATTCTTTTTACCCTACTCCCACATTCAGTGGCTAGGTGGAAGGGACATCCTGCCTCAAGATAGGACAGAGAAAACATATGGCATTGATAAACCTGATCTATTTGCAAAATCTCAGCAATACCATTAAGAGGAGACAATTATCTCAGCAAAAGTCGATGGAGGGTGATTTCTTGAAATTAAACACTTCATATTCAAATTGAAATAACAAAGTAGTCAAAATAAGTAAGTAATAAAATGCAACTAACAATAAGAAAAAGTGGGTTTGGCTAGAACATATCCCCCAGGTATCTTCCCATGCTTTGCAAACAGTGAAGACTCAGGGGTCGGCAGCTTTGAAGTAACCAAGCTCAGCCAGCAACCATCAACACAGCTGCACTGTGGAGCAGAACCTGCAGTGCAAATGGACCTCAGCACAGAAACAATCATCTAGTCTTCCTTCTCTATTTATCATTTACTCACCAGAGACTTCAAATGTGGAGGGCAACTAAAAATTGAGACCCTTGTGAAAAAATGACCTTCTCCAAGATGATACATCCATTAAGAAAGAGAAGTATGAGCCATTGCATCTGAGACATCTGCATTGGGCTGGAAGATGCCTACCAGGATTTACCAAACAGCCCCACCATTCTGAAGAACAGGCAGCCAGGGTCCGAGGGGGTGTTTAAAAGGCCTAAAATGGTTCTAGGTACTTATGTGCAGGTAAGTGAATCCCTGTCCTTAAGTCAAACAGGGATGAGCATGAGAAAGTACAGGATGAGCTTGGGTTCTTAGTCTCCTGATGTAAATGCCATTTCCAAATTAGATAAGAGATAATTATTTTTGAAAGAGGAGGAAGAAGGAGGTCTTCACCCTTGTATTGTGCTAGGCAGTGTTATAAAAATGGGAATAGTACTGGGAATATAATTTATTATAGTCACTATTTGCTAAATGAGACATCTGAGATCAAGAATTTTGTTTGATACTCAAAACTGAAATCAGCACCCCCAAGTTCTTCTCCTCAGGGCTACCCTCAATCCATTCTTCACCCAGCCTTTATTTGTACTTGGGATTGCCTTGACCCAGGTTCAATGGACATATACATCATTATACAAAGCCAGCAAAAGAGGTAACTTAGAGTTTATCAGAACAAAAGTATTTTATTGCTATTAATGTTATTGTTATCTGGGTGTTCCGTGAGTTCATGTTTCTGTGATGTCAATACACTGCAAGACAGTCATGAACTGGGCAGCTATTAAGCTATATTGTAACTCTACCCTTTCAACAGCTCTGAAAAGAGGTAAAAAAGACAAACAAAACAAAACATGAAGTTCTTTCATGCTTGGCTGGACTTGAAAGTAGCTGCTGTCATTCCTTTATTGACTCAGAAGGCTCACACAATAGTCTTGGTTCAACCTCAGCTCGTGACTATGTAGTTGGCTTCATACATATGCAGTATTTCTCTAAATTGCTTTATTTTTTACAGCTGAGACTTTTTACAGCACCTTCAAAGCTTACTTGTTCCTTCATTGGTCCTTTTACTTTCATCAGGATTTCTTATAAATTAAAGTCCTGTATCAAAAAAATGCAAACAAACTATCTTTTAAACAAAGGTTTATCAAATCTCCAAACTGTCTTTTAAATTTAATTAATTAGTCTAAAGAGTTCTTACACTTAAAAAGTAATTAAAGAAATCACTTTCCTTTACCAATAGCAGTCTTTGCAAATAATAAAAAAGCCGCATCAACACATGAACTGAAGATCAGAAGATGCTTTCAACAGTTGCATAGATCCTTAACCTTCATCACTAATATAAATGAGATACAGCCTCATGGAGAATGTGTATGTCTGGAATTACATATGATTTTTGAGATATCACATGGTGACATTTCAGTTGCTGAAGACAGAAATGCACAGAATATGCATTTTTCTTAGAGTTCCTTAATACAAATAAAAAACGTTTTCAATTTTCTGAGATCAAAGGCTGGAATATCTTCTTGATTCTTGAAGGATGATGCTGACTGACACAGCATAAATTAACATACCACAGCAACATACGAGCCTATGACCCTGTCATGAGCCTTTTGTTTTGATGGCTGCTCAAGCAATTATTTAGTAGCTCTGAAGATGACATTAACAAAACTAAATTAGAAAAACACTCATATATTTAAGTTCCATTCAGCACCAATAATTGCCAGTTATATTTAAATTTCTTCACACTCTGGGTGATAAAGTAAAAATGCCCTTAGTGGAAGTATTTGACTTCTTATCAATGCAGAAGGAAAACTGGTCTGGCTGTTTATGGAATGTCAATACTCAGACCATCTGAAAAGAAAAGCACGTATTAATCCTTTACGTATAAAGATTTCTGCTGTTTTACAAGAATGTGTAATTTTACAAAGAAAAAAAGGTCTGCAAATGAAAATATCTACTAAGTATGTAACAGCTTTATGTGCTAAATTGATCACAAAAGAGAACAAAAGGTGATATGTATGAGCTACCTCTGAGTGAAGAGAGACAAAGCCTTCAGAAGTAATTCTAAATAGCTTAATTTTTAAAATCACAGTCACACGATAAGTAAAAATCAGTTTGCTGTCAATGTACAGCATATGATGTGACCTGGAGATAAATGAATAAGTTATAAAGCTATGAATATTCAAAAACTCAGTAATGGTCTCACCACAAACAGCAAAATGGGAAGCTCACACAGCTTATTGCCACAGCATAACTTTGATCACTTTGTGATCAGTCCAAAGTCGGCCTGATTTATGTGATATAGATGAAGGAGACCATCTTCATGCCCAGAAATAAGTTGAAGGCTGCTAACTGGAACCCAAAGCCTTCTCCAGCAACCTCAAATCTAGGTGCCCTCATTCTTCATGCAAAATGCCTGTCTGCTCTGTGAACAGGTTAGATATTGTCTAGATAACTTAGAGCAGCAGAAAGCCCAAGCTAATAAATCCTGCCTTTCAGATTCCTGATTAGCCTACAGTTAGCAATGTGTTATCTGGAGATATGCAGCTTTGGCTTAGAGATGGTTCCCGTTCAGCCAGGTTGAAGCCTGGAGTTTGCCAGTTTGCTTCCATTTGCAAAACACTAAGTAGACATACCAAAAAAACTAACCATACCCCTCTTTCTTTTCTGGCATCCATAAAACTTTAACTTGTGCCTGCATAATGACACAGTTCTAACAGAGGCGACATCTTACTTAGCACTCCATGGCACTGGAGGGCACTCTCCTGGGACAGGACGGATCTGCTGAAAGTATTTAACCTAGACTTCCATCATCCTAACAACATTCCCAGCCCTTTACATGTGAACCAACCTCCTCACAGAAACAGGCTTCTATCATGTTATAAAAAGAGACCCTATCCTATCAATTAGGTGCACCCTAAAGATGCCCATGTTTATGTTTTTGTACATACGTTTATGCCTAGCTGATACTTCGGAGGATGGTGTGAGGAAAGTTGCCCTTCAGAAGGATTGAAGCCTGATCTGCCAATACTAAGCACTGATAAATCATGCAGAGACATTGGTGTGATAATCTAGATTCAGCAGCCCACTTATCTGCTTTGCCTAGAGTTGGTTTACAGTGCTGAGTTTAGGGCAGAAGCTCTCACTGACTTTTTTACCACCCTTTAGATATCAGCTGTGTCCACTCTTGGTTGCTACGAGCTTTTTTTAGCAATCAGCTTTCCTCTGTGTTATGGATCAGCTCTTCACTTCAGCATATCCCTTTCCAATGGATGATAAAGTAAAGATTTTCATAGGAGAAATGAGTCCTTCCATGCCCACTGCTGGATGGGACACTTTGTTGACCATCATTCTCTCCAGACTTTTCAATACCACAAATGCTCATATAGTCAAGGAAAAAACGATTTGGAGGCCGTCCTACAGGCAAAATGCTATGGCAAGATTTAGGATGCTCTTGAATCTTGTGTTTACATCACAATCATTGGACAGTCTCATTGCAAAGACTACCATTGCATTGGTAGATTCTACAAAAGCTACCGCCAAGAGCCAGCAGTATCATGTACCACAAGCTTGGCACTCCAGTTAGCAAGAAATGCAGGCAGTAACTGCATTGCCACAGGCATGCTGCTTTCTTGATATTCCTATAGGGCCTCCTGACTTCTTTTAGTATCTCTGCCTTCAGTCCCCCAAGGCAGAGATTGCCTTAAGACAGCTCAGATTTTTCAGAAGCCTTTGGCAGAATTCAAATTTATATCTATACTACATTTCACCAAGTATGACACAGTCATATTATTTTTCTTCTCTGTTGTCATCATATTAACGCTGATGTTTTTTGAGGGGTGGTGAATTTTGTTGCAAATTTCCCCGTGGTAGGACAGACTTACATTGGAAAAACTGAAAGCAGAGCATGTGGAGTCTCCAAATCAAGCTTTTTAAATTAAAGCAATTGGCCATGACAAGCAGTGAATTTCTTGAATAGTGATTGCAGGCTATGGGGGACATTAAAAAGCACAAGACAGAAAGGCTTTTTAAGCACTTAAATAGAGTGAAGCTCAAGTGGAAATGAATTACCTGGAATGTGTTATTGCTACTGTAACATGCAATTCAAGTATCTAAATAAAACAAGACAAGCTATGTTTTAAATAAGAAATAGGCTTAAAGAGACATAAACCTGGAAGAGTTCATTATGTCCAGGTATTATGAAGATGGATTATACATAATTTCAGACAGTCCATTCATTATTTTAAGACTCTGAACCTTGAAAGAGAAAATTTGCTGAACAGACTGTTCAGAGCTATACTGTGCTCCTTGGTCATGGCTTTACGGAATATTGAAGAACAAAGCATATTTCCTCGTAAAAAATATCCAAGGGCATCTAACTCTGGAAAAAAAAAAAGTGAAATTGAAAATACTTAGTTAGAATTTCACTCAGCCCTGTATTTAGAGAAGTTATAGAGGGTATTATTAATTGCACTCAAATTTTGTCCAAAATTTCACGCGTTTAATTCTGGCTGCCATTATAATAAGATAAAAATCAAGATAGCAACATTTCAAAAGCTTGCTGTTATACTTTATCCAAATAGGTTTTTGTCTTAAGAATTATTGCCTGTTTTCAAGGTCAAGCTAGGTTCTGCAAAGCTAATTTCTATGCAAGTAAGTCCCTATTGTATCTAGACCCAAGCAGGTACTGGTGTCCATAAACAGCCTTCACAGTGACACATTACACATCTTGCAGCTGCCATACTAGTACTCCCAAACATTTTTGCTTTAGTTTAGAAACCTAAGTCAGAAATATCTAAAGCTGCTTCTGTTTGAGTTTAAGTTGAAAGTTAAAGTCAGCATTGGCTCAGTCACCTCTGTGGAGGAAGAAAGCGTCTAGAAGATGGGAGAACTCTGGCGATTTCTCTTTGAAGAGGACAACTAATTTCAAGGATAAATACTGTATCCACCAATGGCAGCCTCTTGCCTGGATTTTAGTTGAGCATTTCATTTACAAAGCACTTGATTTACCTGTGTAAATACACACTTAAGGTTGAAAGATACTCAGCATCTGGAAAACAACAGAAAAGCATTTACATTCTGGCATAAAAGAAGGCTGCATGTACTGTATTCTGCATTTTTCTTTCTTTGTCCATTCTAACTTTACTGAAGCCTCTTCCAGAAAGAAGAAATGATCCACAGCAGAAGCTGTCATAGTGTATTTTAATATCCTCCTATATCTGACTAATTGCATTGATTCCACCCTTGTCACAAAATCTAGGAACTGTTTTAGCTCTCTTAGCTGAAAATGAATACAAATACGAGCAGAAAATAAAATACTGGTTTAGATTCACTTTGTGTTACGTAAAAATAATGTCCAAGATAAAAAGGAACTGTGACTAGAGTCTGGATAAAGCCTAGTGACCATCTATAAATTTATGGATTGCAG
This sequence comes from Phaenicophaeus curvirostris, assembly GCF_032191515.1. Classification (NCBI taxonomy): domain Eukaryota; kingdom Metazoa; phylum Chordata; class Aves; order Cuculiformes; family Cuculidae; genus Phaenicophaeus; species Phaenicophaeus curvirostris. Next base: position 51,388,541 of record NC_091395.1, on the reverse strand, counting down.
AGTTATAACAAATAGACCTGAATAAATCCTGAAGTATCTGTGAGAGTGAAATACTACTCACACATATGCAGGTTCCATCCAGGTTTAGAAACCCAAGGGCAGCTAAAAAAAGTGTACTTTCACTTTGCTTAGTTTGTATATTTTATCAAAATCTAATTTCTGCTATCTCCAGGTTAAAAGAAATAAAAATCACACATTTCAGTTCTCACTACTCTCAAAAGAGCATCAAGATTTCTATGTAATCCTCATATTAAACCCCCCACAGGATTAAACCTGAACAAAAGAAATGAAATCTGCTTTTTATTCTGTGTAGGCTTTCCAGAAAGCCTTTTCATAACTCTCTGAGTTTAAATAGTAGGGGAAAAAAAGCTTTGATTTAACGATCCAAAAGTTCTTGAAAAATGTGTGTAGAGAAAACATGTTTTAGCCTTTGATGATACTCTTGATATGCAGTTATAGGTCAAATAGAGGAGTTCACTTTATCAAGAACTTTTTTTATTGTCAAGGGGTTAATTTAAACTTTCAATACTCCTTATAGTTGCAATATTTTGTGTTTCTGGTGGCAGGGTTTCCCCCCCATACATACACACACACATATACACACAATTTTGTCTCCTGATTATTTCCATGTTAACCTTTTAGGACTCTTTACTAACTAGATTAAAACATATTTCCTCATTTTGTTTATTAATGTTGATTGAGAAGCCTTTCATGCCTCCCTATAACAAAAACTAACAGATATGTAATGAAGACAGATGTAGCGGCCAGCAGCAAGAAAAGCAAAAACTCCAGCATGAACCCTGATAACAACCACTGCATGTCCCAAGGGAGCAAGTGCCCTTTGATTGCCTGTGCCACAAATGATCTTGGGACTACCAAGTGGCAGAGCTTTGTGACATCTTGAAACGTTGCATCAAAGGCTCCAGAGATTTTAATAATATTTTTGAGAGAAATGTAAGAGCAACTAAAAAAAACAGTGTTAGTTTCAGGAAGACAGAATTAAAATCAGAAAGCCTTGACTGGAAAAAAGGAGAATACAGTTTACTACATATTCCAAAAGATGTATTAAGCAATCAGTCAGCTTTCCAGTTGACTGTGATATGCAGTCATTGTTTGTGGTATAAATATTACATTCACTGAAGAGAGACCAGCAGCAAATCGACCGTAAACTCTGCAGGCAATTCTTTTTCTTCTACAGCCTGTTTATCTTTGCAGTAATTAACTACTGTTATTACAGCAAATCCCTTTGCAGTGCAAAATGTGCATCATTAAAGAAAGGCCAGAACTTTGGATTCTGAACAGGCCTGGCTTCTCGGTGCCTTAGGTTTCATTTTCCCCTCTTATTACTTCTACTTCGGAATAGAAGAGATCTCAGCATAGATATGAGAAATGTGAGATCCACATTGTGGAAGAACAAATCTATAATATCAAGAGAGCTCACCAAGTTCATCACCTAGAGTCACTATTCCTTTGTGCATTAATCATGAGTTCAATGACTGCAGACTGTTGACTGTAAGCATTCCCGAAACAGTTCAGTTGTCGTCTTCATCATACAAATTAGGAGTAAGTGAGGCACTGACTATTTCAGTAATCTTCATTCATATTGTGCAGAATTTCTTTGACCATGGAAAGTAACTCCTTCAGCACCAGGAAGAGAAAATACAAGTAGACTTAGATGAAAATGAGGAGTCTTTCTTAAAGGCTTTTTTTGCCTATGTTTTACAATGTATTTGACATTCAGCTGCTATTGAGCTATTTTAAGAATGGCAAATTAAGAATAACACATTATAGCTTTAGTGGGCCACCGATTAGCTAAATACACACAATAAATAGGAACCATTCATGTGTGGAAAGTCACCTCATTTCCACTGCTCTTGGTAAACATGAATTAGATGAGTTGTAGTTTGAGGTAAATTGGAGTCAGTTTTGTGACTAACTCACTTGCTGTAAGTAACTTCATTTTTCTGAAAGCAATCTGTGTATTTTTGAGACAGTGTTCTTCTCTAAAATGATAACACAGGGCATTGGTAAGCAAAAAGGCCAATGCTTATACTTAACCATGGCCATCCTCAGGCTGGTGGAAAAGGGGCTGCACCTGTGAGAAGGGGCAAATAGGGCAGGTGACCCTAAATTGATCAACAGAGTATTCCATCCCATATACACTACACTCAGTATAAAACTGAGAATGAAGGTCTTGCTCTCTTCTTCCATGGCTAACGTGCAGTGAGGATCTCACTTTTCTGGTTGCTCCTGAACCTGGATGTGTGCGTTCCTGAATCCAGTTCCTGAGTCGAGCTCCTTCCTAGCCATGGACTCATTCCTTCATGTCTGCTCTGCCCCATTTGTGGTGATGTATAGTCATCAAGGGGCAGGGTGAGGGCATAATCTCATATATATGTACATATTTTATTACTTTCTAATTATTTTCATTATTATAATTTTAATTTCATTGAAGCTGTAGTTCTAGTTTCCAACCTTTTTCCTGTCATTTCCCTCTCCCTTTTCATCAAGGAGTGAGAAAACAATTTTGGAAGCTCAACTGCACGGTTTTTAGCTGCCAAAATTTAGCCAGGCAGGGCTAAACAATGACAAGATGAACAGTTGATTCACAACTGTGTATCAGCTTGACTGATACACAACCTTTTTACAAGCAAGGGTGGGCTAAAGCTACAGACAGTCTTAAGCATCTATTTGTCCTCGTCACTTTAATCAACATTAAAAACCACATTTTATGTCTCTCTTTCATGTGGGAATCTCAGTCCCTCCTCTACCTGGCAAACTAGTACCACCCTGTCCATGTTTAGCCACCAGAATTAACAGGGCAGTCTGCATTCTCTCCCTTTCCTTGATGCACCGAATATCCATGGAATGCAAAGAGAAAGCCATAACCTCCTTACCCTGGAATAACATCGAGCAACTTCTCTCTGCACACAAAAAAATTGCTGGATCTGGGCAGTTGTGATTAGATATTTCTTTTATCGCTTTCAGAATATCATTTAGAAAAACAAAAAGAAAACTAAACCTATTTGAAGTTTTTTCTTGCCTTTTCTCTCAGCTTTTACAGTATCTCACTGCTCAGCAGCTAATTAGCGTTGTGATTAAAAATAGTGCTGTGTGTCACTGCTGAGTGACAGGGAAGGGAAAAGTGCTGGAGACTGGTTCAAGCACACACACCTTTAATTGCAGCCTGACCACCTGGCAGGGGGAAGAAAGGAACGTGACTCACAAAAAGCATCATGTTTTCCATTCTCTTGGCAGGCCACAGTTGTGATCATGGTGCTCTCAGTGTTTCTCACATTTTTTGCAATACTTTGAAAGCATGAATTTGGAACTGAAATAATTAAACATTTATTTTAGACATTTATTTTAACTCTGTGGGCCAATGTGTTGGCTGAGGCTTTGCAAATGACAAAACCCACAGCTGCCATGTTCAGCCTTGGGAGCAGCTCAGCTGCACAGTGTGTCATCAGTTCCTATCTTAATCTCTTGTTTCAATTAGACTCTCTTGCAGGCAACAAATCAGACTGATATTCTTCCTAAATGCTGCAAGTGCATAGAGAAAACTGTGAATAGTAAGGGAAAAATGAGGTAAACTAGATGTTTGTGCTCTTTAAGATACGAGAGCTTTGCGAACAGAGTCAAAGCTATCAAAATGGCTATGTTCAAGAGACAGGTCACATACTACTGTCACAGTAGAATTACTTCAAAGTTGTCAGACAGAGATACTTCTGGTAGAGGTACTCTACATAAGATCAGGCTTGTGTTATCCAAACCTCTTGGCCCAGGTCCTACTTCCACTTTCTTTCCCCCAAAATCCTTCCCAGTAGTAGGATAATGCCATGTGCATGGCCTGCAGTAACAGCCAGGAAAGAAAGAGAATGGCAGTAGGGATGTGTTGTCCATGCTTCCTTCCTGTTAGCTCAATGAGTACCACAACATGTTAATTTTATAATCTCTACTGCCTCACTTTTCACCAAAAGCAAAGGATTAGATCAACTCCACTTAGTTAAAGTCAACACAAGAAAATAATTTGCCCTTCTTTAGGTGGGAGTACAGGGCACTCTAGACTCTTCAAGGAAAAGATTCTTCTTTGTTTTATTCATCCCTCTTCCCCCTCAAAAAACATCCCCACTAAAATGAAAACCCTAAACCTCTCTTCCTTCTCCAAGCTCTTCCTTCTTATCAAAGATGAAGCTTTTCAGACTTGTGAGCTGTTTCCCACCACCTGTGCTTCTTCATGTTGGCCAGCAGGATGTTCTGCCTGTCAAAGTACCACTGCACTTTGTGAGTTGCTCACATTTTTGCCTTTCATGATCTGCACCTTCCTACACTCACTCCAGTAAAACGCAGAACTCGCTAGAGTACCCTGTGCATGGCTGACCCTTTGGAGTGATAAAAACAGCTGTAATATGTAGGACAAAACATAACCTGGTGTGGAAGGAAAGGATGAAGAATTCCAGGGCCTTGGCGCTGCATCTTGAGGTGAATCCTTAGCTCTCATAATTTCTGATCAGCTGCAGATAACAGATTATTATAATAGGGAGGGGAGACCCACAGCCTCCTAAAATGCCTAAAAGTCAAAAAAGGTATGCTAGCACCACACTGCTTGGTTAAACTGCAACATTTATGTTAGTACTGATACTGTCAAACATTCAAATGATAGCCTTCATCACTAGTAGATACACGAATGGAAGATGTCCAGATAGCAAATGTGTAATCATTCCATGTCAGACTGCAGGGGGTATTCATAATCAAAATATCAAAGTATTTTAAGCTACATTGGTTCAGAAAAAGAGGCCCAGACTTGATGTGAAAAGATCTATTGCAAAAGACCTGTTATTCATTGTAAGAGGTGGTGAACTCTAATCTCCCAGTCTTTACAACTTGGCTAAGACATGAAAAGCACCTTCCACTTCTCTCAGTATTGTAATAATAAAATAAAATATATTCCCAAAGAAATATATTTTAAACCATGCACAAATCTGCAGACCACATGATGAACTGAGCTACTTGTACACTGCCATGAGCCACATAGTTCCAAGTTAATCACAGAATTAACTATGGCTCTGAAGGATGATTACAGAGGAGGCCCTGGTCGACCATATAGCAAGATCTTTTAATTTTAAAAGATCTTATTTGGGGAAACAGTAGAAAAGTATCTTTTCTCCTGAGAATGTGGAAGTAAGCTCTTGCAGGAATGCACTGTGGCAGGGGAATAGGAAGAAGAGCTAATCAAGCAAAAGACTGTGTCTGGGATGTCAACATCTGGTTTTAGTGAATATGGGACTGCTCATGTGATTAATATCAACTGTATGATCCTGCTCCTTAAAATACTAGTATTCTAATAAGATCCTAACAGAACATGAAAGTTTGAATAACTAAATCATCTGACCTGGGACTGCACAGATCCACAGTTGTCAAATTTACCATTCTGGAAATTCAGTCTGCTTAACTGAAGGCAAATAAAAAAACTATTCAAGTGTTGAGCCAGGCTAATGCAAACTGAGGATACAAACACTACTTGAACAACTACCTGTTGACGTAATTAAAAGTGTATGCATGTTTGCCAAGGCAGGCAGCTCCTAGGGATTATGCTTTTCCCTGAATAGCTATCAGCTTGCAGCATGTATCTGAGTTTACAAAAAAAGGTCTAAGAAAATGTATTGAACTGCAAACAAAAATTGTACCAAGGGCAGGCAGAGCTCAAACAGCTGCATTGCAATAGATTTTTGCTTTGAACATCATGACAGAACAGCATTCAGCAAAAGCTATCCAGTGCACACATTCAAAGAAGATGACAGGATGTTGCTAGTTCTTGTACTCCCACTGAGTGAGACAAAGCCAGGAATATAATTGTCAAGCAGAAAGTAAATGGGAATAACTGTGCCAAGATGCTTCAACAAATGAAGATAAAGTTTTCCATGGTCAGCTTACACTTGACTAGACTATGGTGGGGGAAGCACAGAGCAAATAGAATGATGAGAGCACTAGAGACACAAGCTAAAATGAAAGACTGGCACTGCAGAGGGGAAAATTGCTGCTCAGTACTGAAAATGAAGGATGAGGAATAGCTTACAGAATAATGCAGAAGAACCAAACAACACAAAAACAAGGAAGTAGTGAAAAGCTTGTCAGGTCTTTGGGCCAAAATCTACTTTTTATGAGTACCTTAATAAACATGACCAAGATGGGATCCTTGAAGTTACAGCTACACTGCACTCATTGGTGTTAAGCTAATTACATTACCCCTAGCCCCGGGGTCTATTGCATCTCTCATCAGACATCCTGTGCTAAATGAAATCTGCTGAAAGAGCTTACAATTAAATAAGTTGTTGTTTCATTTTGAAGTAAACACTACAAACTCAGGTTAACTGTTCTTGATGTGTTGGAAGATAGTGATCTGAGCTGAAGATTAGATGTACTAAAGAAGAGGTAGGCAGGCTCCACAGCAGAATTTAGCCAACCCATTTTTATTCCCAACATAACTGCATTCACCAAACCTGAAAACCTGGAGGTGTTCAAATCCCCTTGACACCACCCAAAATCCTTACTGGATGTCTTCTACTTTTCTTCATGTCTACTTCAGCCTACATAGTTCATCATCCTACTCCCACCAAAATATCAAGAGGGTGCCAAAGTCAGCCATTCCACCACCAAAGTCTTGAAGAGAGCCTGTTTCAAACAAGTTTCATATTGCCCATACATCACTCTGGATCGGAATCTGTGAATGCTACTCTTTTTGAAATGTGTGTGCCAGAGGGAGGTTTTCCAGCAGTAGATCACCTTTTCAACATGCAGCTCATGCATGTCCCAACAAAGCTCTCATCTCATTTACATCATGAATCCAGTGCAATTACATAGCTTGTAAATTGGAGATGCTGAATATATAAGCAACGATACCTGCCCATTTGATTTTAAATAGATACGTCTCTGACATTATACTGGGTACAGCCTCTAAGCTACCTTAAAAGTGCAAAATATCATGTTCTCATTTGTTGAATTTGTTTTAAATACCATTTGATTTTTCTCTTGTAAACACAGAAATGATAAATGATTACTTTAATCAAGAGCTATTTTATTGACCTCAACATTCTTCTCTTTTTTTAAAGAGATCCTGGATTTCTGATTATTTTTTTCTGACTCATTAGCTTCTTAAAAATTAATGGGCCTACTTTTCTCATTTCCTTTCTTTCTTACCCTTGTCCAGTTACTAAAACCTTCTAACACCTGATTAATTTCAGCCAGATCAATTCATTATTAGTCTCACTTTTTCTATTCTTTTCTACCCCAGTTTTACAGAGTCCTTCATGAAGCTACGTTGCTTGCTTCTTGTTCCACAAAGATGTCACAGCATCCTTAACCATGCTTTCTCCATGGTCATCATACATAAGTTTCGCCTCTCAGAAATTAAAGTTCTTCTTTAAGAAGAACTCAACAGATTGTTACTTCAGTCCTTGCTTATGGGTAGATATTTTGTTCTCATGAGTTTACTCCAATGCTTGTATATTATTTCAGTACAATGCTTTCTTATTATTGTTCTATTATTTCCCTTTGTTATTCTTCTGTCTTCATACTGTTTTAATACAGTATGTGGAGTGCAATTATCTCAACCTTATTTACTAAGCATAAAGCCCTTTATTTGTTTTCATTCTCTTTCAATATCTAGCTTCAGTTGACTGCTTGTAATTTTCTTTCCTCAATCATTTTCTCACCTCCAAGGCATTTTACATAAATCTGTGGCCTTTCTTCAGCTGCTTAAAGACACTCCAAATACTTCCCAAAATCTATTCCAAGAGATTTATTCACTTAAAAAGATATGGAGATCCCAGGCATCATCTTCACGTAATTTCTGAGCTTCTTAGCTCAATTTTTCTTCAGCTTAGTTTTCTTCACTCATTTTGTCTCAGTTTAGTCTGCAAATTGAACATGTTAATTATAGATCTACTTTTATTCTCACAGAATTGAAAGAGAACTGACAGACGTCAGTTCAATCTAAGGATGTTTTCTATTATCAGGTCTTTTATCATGTTTTCAGTGCTTATCACATTACCTCTCTATACAAATTTATGTTCAATCAGGGAGACAGTGAATTATAATATTAGGAAACAGAAGGAAGCCAGAAGAACAGGTGATTACATGCAGTCAGCTCTCTGTCTAGTAACCTCTACCTTCAGCAACAACTGAGATTTAGCACCTAATCCAAAATAAAGAAAATACAAAGACAATCATGGTCTAAAATAGTAAAAACCTCCTAACTAAAAATGTATATTCTTTGTGCAGCTGCTAACATACTTTCAGGGATATATGAAACCAATGCATCCAACCTCTTCTTGTCCCTTATCCCAGTATATATAAGGCAATCAACAGGCATGACCCCAGTACATCATAGCTGTCTTTTTTTTTAAGCTATCAGGGTCCAGATTTATTCTCCACACCAAACATTTATAATCTTCATATTTATTTTTTACTATCATACACAGCTTCAATTAACCCACCCACAGCTTGTAGCTGCTTTGACATTACACCTGCTGTGCACCACAGCCCTCTCCATCACTCTACAGCTGAAATATTTATTTAGAAAGGTGTACAGGTGGAGAGCTGGAAAAATGAGACGAGCGGGAACTTTTAGCTATACCTTTTGAAAAGAAGAGATGATACAGCTTGAATTGCCTAGTTGATGCACTGTTTTGATAACACCACTTGCCACTACATCAGCATATTAATTCAACAAGATAAGCCTGAGTTGCTGCAGAGTTAAAAATTAAAAGGAAAGTTGAGAGCATTATAGTCTAAAAAAAGCTTTTGTAAAAAATATATTTTGATAAAAAAATTATATTTTCATCCATTTATGTACAAGTTATCTAACCTCTCTATTTTTACCTTAGAAAAATGAATATACAGACACAGAGTCTGTATGGAATTAGAAAAAGGCTATGCGTATAAACTTCCAGTTGTCAAGTCACATTGTGTGATAAAGACACAGTAGCAGGAGTCCTCATAATAAAGATGTAAACTCCTAATAAACACAAGGAGCTATAATCACAAAAATGTGAGTCATAATAATATTTTTTTAATTACTTTTTTTTTTTGAATAAAGAAAATACACTTTATTTCTCCTCAAGAAAGGACCTGAAGAGATCAGCTAATCTAGGCTCCTACCCAAGTCAGGATCAACAGTATTATAACACTTCTGAGACAGTTTTTTTTTAAAAAGAAAAGGCAATGACAAAGATTCCAAAAAGTCCCCAGGCAGCACTGTGCTGGAATACAATAGCAACTAGCATTTTTTGTCAATGTCAAAGGTCTCACTTACTCTGTGAATGTCAGCTCCTGAGTCTGAGCTGCCAGTCAACATGTAGAAGACCAAAAGGTCAGCTTCTACATACAGATGATCAAAAGAGCATACGAAGTCAACATGATATAAATAAATACTTAAAATCACTCAAATATGATGGAAAAGAACTGGGCTGCTTGACACTATCAGCAAAGAGCCACAAATTCCATAAAAGCTGATAAATGTGAAGACAGTGCAGTAATTTAGGTCACGATAAGAGTTTGCTTTCAGTTTGGGAAGTAACCTGTTTACTACCCCTATAAACAGGTAGCGTTGTCTTGATGTTCAACTTTTCAGCAGGTGGGCAATTTTACTTGTTCTCAGTTTTTTAAAGGTCTCACATCAGGGATGTTATACAAGGACTGCCTTTAAGGGCAACTGCTGAGCCAGGAAGTCCTGAAATGAAGAAAGGTATTGAGCTTTTTTCCTGTAAAAGCTTGAAGTCAGCAGCATTTAGGATTTGCTTTTTTTATCCCTTAACATTTCCTGTTCAAGGATCAGAAAAGCTGTTCTCTTTATGTAATTGTTTCCTTAAATTGCTGTTTTCAATTTGCATAATGTATCATTTAAGTAAAGGTAAAGAAGCATTTCATCTTGATAATTTCTGCCACAGCTGAGATTGCAAATTTGCTTCTTGTTAGAAGGAAATTTTTAAAATTGCAATCACTGCAACTTTCCAGATGGCAACTAACATATTTTTCAATGTGCTGCAATAGTATGTTATAGATATGCTTGCTATTCAGTTCAAACTAGGAAGCATTTGCTCCAGCTGAGGTAACATTTTTGGTCACGCTTTTTCATATTGTATCACACTTCTTGACATTTCATGGGTCTTTTTTTAGTTCTGTAGCTCTAAATTTTGTTTTGTATATAAAAAAAAATCTCTAAAAATTTGACTTAGCGAGATACTCTACTTCTTCATTGCTGATTTCTGTGCTTCTTAGCCTCATCTAAGAATGCAATTCTTTATCCATTCTACATTCAGCCCTTGCCTCCTCCTAACTTAAATTATCTTCTATTATTAACACCAAGTGTTGAAACCTACAGTACCCTATATCTTAGATCTATCCATAAGGCCAGGTCTACTAAGCACCAAATTTCTCCTAAAACAATGAAGAGGCTTACGTCTGATACTTCTCTGGGTTTAATCTTTAGTTATAGAGTTGGGGAAATACTAATGTCATTATATGGAATAGTTTTTCTCAGGTCAGAAGTCTGGCAATTGATCTACAAACACGTATTTTTTGTACAAGTTTAATTCAACATTTATCTAAGCTTTTGACTCAGACATGTATATGAGGCTTATGCTTCTCTAAAGTCACTGCTTACATATCTAAACTTTTGTTCAGTGGTGGGCAGGACCAGAATGCTCAATACCAGGCACAGACATTCAACTATTAAAATTAAAAATAAATAAATAAAATCAGTCCGTTACAGGTGACAAAGAATATATTATTCATATTGTCTTAAGCAATCCCGTTCCTTAGCTTAACCGAAGACTGCAAGTCAGATCTAGAGCTGCCTGCCAGAAAGAAAGAAACTGCTCTTAGTGACCCTGAAGCTCTTCATCTGGGTGAGGAATCATTCTTGTTTACCACTATCTTTGCACTTAAGAGCAAGCAGGGTACGTAGCCTTCTTCTGCTATACAGTGTCACAGACCTGTGCAGATGGCCAGCAGAATAAAATAAGATTTGTCCTTGATTTAGTTGTCTTTCCAACATTTGGAATGGTATCCTTCTCTAACACCTGCAAGTCTGCAAGCTGATGTAGCTCTTGTTTTGAAACTCTTTCATTTGATCAAGATGTATGCAGGCATGCATATCCCTACCAGGTTGTTATTTATTATTCTGCCTTTTTTCTATCAGAACTAGACAAAATTTCCATTTTTTTCAAAGAAAATTTGAAAATCTTGTGTTTGTTGACTTGTAAGCTTAGGCAGTTTAGTGATTTATTTTTTAATCATCGTCTTTGTTTTTCAAGCTCAATTTTTTAACACTGAGGAAAATAAATATTTGTGATAATTTCATTCTTTATGACATCCTTCTTGATCAAAGAAAGCTCTATGACACACTTCAGCTGCAAACAACTCCAAAGTTTCCCTTACATTTAGTGACAATGACATGGGCTCAAGTGACCTGCAAGAAGATCTGCAAGAAGACAGTGAAACAAGCCACTTGCATGCAAGGGCCAGAAAGATTGCCTGGCTACTGCCAGATCTGAAAGAACACAAGAAGTGCGGAGTTTATCAAGTATATCTGCCACTTGGCTGTATGGTTGATGATTCACGGATCTAACACTGTGTCTTAGTTTGGGTGGAATAAGTTCTAGTATGTCTCACATAATTTATCTGTATGCCACTGCTTGGATGTGATCACAGGCTGTGAAGCTTACATGTAATGGCACAAGCAAGATCATTTACATGTGATGTCTAAAACTCTAAATGGCTTTATCTCAAAATACATTGAGGGAATGTATTAGGGTTAGTTCCTAGAAAATGGAAAGCATTCGCAAATGATCAAATTGCATTAATATATTTCATTTAATTTTGAAATACAGGTATTAATGTCATACAATTCCACTAACAGTAGCTAAGTTTGTCTTTCAGCTAGGATTATTGTCACCCTGTGGGGTATTCCTGTACAACTACTTTTTAAGTTTGCAGCATCCTTCCATACATTCACAATCCAACTCAAGAAAACTCCTTCGCAGCTTCTGCTTAATGACCAGTTACAATACAGTATCTTACTTTAAGGAACACAAAGACTCTTCTCTATCCCACTTCAGTCTGGTGCACTTACACTACTAGGTTAAACCTGCCTGGGAGCTTTGCCTGCTGCTGAGGCCAGCTGGTATAGAACTGAGTAGTATGATTTACTTCTCTTGCCTTCCAGTGAGGGTAGCTATGTATTGAGAAAGCTCCCATCAGGAGCTCCCAGACTGTGCCCAAAAACTATTTGGCTAGCTAGTGTAAGCCAAAACCACTTCAGAGAGTAGGTACAGACCAAGTCAGGAAGAAGCAAAAGCAAGAAAAAAATACAACTATGTCTTTGTTTTGCTGTCCAAACACTGGACTGCAGGATATAACTGTTGTACTGGGAGATGACAACAAAAGCTCTTAAATTAACCTCCTGCACCAGTACAGGTTAGGGGTTGACTGGCTGGAAAGCAGCTCTGTGGAGAAGGACAACGAGCCAGCAATGTGCCCTTATGGCCAATAAGGCCAATGGTCTCCTGGGGCACATCAAGAAGAGTGTAGCAAGCAGGTTGAGGGAGGTTATCCTTCCCCTCTATTTAGTTTTAGTGAAGATGCATCTAGAGTACTGTGTCCAGCTCTGGGCTCCACACTCAAGAAAGACAAGGAACTACTGAAGAGAGTCCACCAAGGGCCACAAAGATAATTAAAGACTGGAGCACCTCTCTTATGAGCAGAGGCTGAGTGTGCTGTCTGTTCAGCCTGGAAAATGGAAGACCTAGAGGGGATTTTATCAATGTTTATAAATATACCTAAGTTGTAGGTGTCAGGAGTCTAGGGCCTGACCCTTCAACAATGACCAGTGACAGAACAAGGGGCAACAAGCACAAACCGGAACACAGGAAGTTCCATCTTAACATGAAGAAAAATTTCTTTACTATGAGGGTGACAGAGCATCGGAACAGGCTGCCCAGGAAGGTTGTGGAGTCTCCTTCTCTGGAGATATTCAAAACCTGCCTGGATGTGTTCCTGTGCAAGCTGTTCCAGGTGAGCCTGCTTTAGCAGGGGTGTTGGAGTAGATGATTTCCAGAGGTCCATTCCAACATCTACCATTCTGTGATTCTATGAATTGAAATGAATATGTAAGTGAGAGAGGTTTATCGAGCTGCCTGAACAATTTATGAGTAATTTGCGACAAAATGAACATGAACAAATTGTTCTTGCATTTATTTGTAAGTCGGAAAACTCTTCACGAGTGTTATTTTCTTCACAGACAGTTCCAGATCTGATTAACAAAAGCATCCTTCTTCAGGAGCGCACTTGAGCATGACCTCAATCCCATAGAAGTCAATTATTATATTAGTTGAGCTAATTAGTTATGAAGAAAGATCAAGGAGAATCATCGAACAAAGGAAACCAAGAACTGAAAAGCAGAGAAGGAGAGAAACAGTATATGTGACAAGGATTAACTGAAAAAAGCACAGAATTTGAGATTAAAACTGGTAGCCTTGGACCACTGTACTCTGGCCATTGTAGGGATTTGTACCTCTCTCCTCAGTAGCTCCAGCACAAATACAGCAGAAAATATCTTCTGTACTTTTCCCATTTCTTCAAGATTCTTCCAAAATGCTTCATTCTATACAAGTTTCCCTAGAAAATCCTTTAAACAACATGATAAAAACACAACATAAAACTGTTTGTAAACCTAAAATAACTATTTGTGAGCTTACCTGAATTTAAAGAAGTTAATGAAATATTTATTAACTAAATAGTGAAAAAAAGGAAATAATGGTTACAGGGAAATAAAAAAGGAAATAATGGCTACAGGGAAATGTAAAAGCAATGCATTTGAAGTTCAGCACAAGTCTTTATGTAATCACATTTAAACATTTAAGCAAGATTTCAATTTCTCGACATACTTGTGAGGAAAAAAAGACAAAAAACAGTGACCACAAGACCTTAAACACCCTTGGAAAACAAACGTGTTTTTACATTATTCAAATTACACCAAGACTTTCTGCGAATAGAACTGACTTTCCCCCCCATCTACTGTCCATCTTTACATTTTTATCACATGTCCTTCTCACCGCCTCCCCACTCCTACAAAAAATGCAGGAAGAAGAAAGGCCTTTGGAGTAGAGTTCAAACTCTACCATAGGTTGATTGGATGTTGGATTTAACTGAGGTGGACCAGCATCTAAAAAGCTGGGATGACCAGCACTTAGCTCAGGGTTTAGAATCCAGCTCTTCTTTCTCCTCCTGTGGGATCCCTGGCTCATTACCCTATGTTCATCAGAGAGCTTGGGTCTTAGAAAGGAATTTAAGAGACTAGGATGCTAGAGAGGGATGATCCTGATGTGCCTTAAAGGTAAACACTGAGATAATAGCATACCCTGATCTTTCCTCAGCCTCTCCTTTCAGCTTCACTCAGGTTTACAGCAGGATATCTCTATCATTTGTGACCTCCAGGCTAAAAACTCGTAAGTGCATTTTTAATGTGAACTGTGGGAGTCTCATGCTTCCAGCACAGCTTCTGTATTTTTGCCTCTGATGACAGCAGTTTTCTTCCTTACTGGTAGCATTTATATCTACTGCTGTTGCATCCCAAGCAAGAGCAATGAGCACTCAATGGCTAAATACTTAAAAGACAAATATAGAATTTGAATGAAAGCTTTCATATCTAGGCTTTGATGCACCTAATTACTAGCCTTTGCCCAAACATGCCTATGGTGGAGAATTCAATGATTCATTAGAAACTGTCTCTTTCCAAACATTTCTCAGCATACAGACTAGTGTTTTAGACAGATTTCAGAATCTGTGAAACCAGATTCTCTCCCCATCCCCACTAGATAGATCAAGCTGATGGTCATTTATGCTTATGTGTTTTTATTCACGTCCCAGAGAAGATTAATTTTTCATGTTTCAAAATGCAACTCATTAACAACAACCTGTGAAAATAAGGGCAAAACAAAACAAGCATTATACATGAACTGTTTGAAAAAAGGTCCAACAGACACAGTGATCTACAAATGGTCACAATTTGATAACAACAAAATACATTCAGAAACATCAGTATTGACACCTTAGCTAGTCTAGGTGGATTTGAAAATTATCAAAGCCCAGGATGGTATAGAATCCTAGGCTTTTAAAATCACAGAAAAAGAGGCTTCCAGTTAGAGATGTGGAACAGACATACATAATTCCTTCTTATGTACCTACAGTCATGAACAGTTATAATTTTTTTCTCAAAATCAGGATAAAATTTATCACACTTGCTCTCTAAAGGCTATATTTATTGCAATCTTATATGGTGAAGTTAAAACTTATGAAAAGTGGGGTTTTTGGGTAATACCACCTGCAGTGACTTTCAGATAGTAAAGCCAGTTAAAGGGGCTGGGAGCCACATGGAGAGCATAGAAGCAGACCTCAAACACCTTCTCCTGTGAGAGAGCCAGGGCACCTGGTAGAGGCCTGCCTCTGCAGCCCCAGGTAATCCCACATTATGAACCTTCAGCTCTCATAATACGAAGCAGAGCCTACGCATGGTCTCCAAGGTACTGCTGTGCTTTATAGCCTGCAATAAATCACATAACAAAGATGCAATATTGTTTACAGTAGGTGGAAATTTAAAAAATAAATAAATACAAGCACAACTTCCAGCCTAAACTGACAGTTGTAATTGGTTTCCATAAAAGCAAAGAACATTATTAAGGAGAATAAATAAAAGAACCAAAGTCAATTGCATGATAAAAAAGAAGCTGGTATATCACAGTAACAAAAATCATTCAGATAAGCCCAGAGCCATGCAAGTAATCAGGCTGCTTTAATTTCCAACTGTCTACGTCTACCTTTACAAAGTCTCTGTTTGAGCTAAGTATCAGAACCACCATGGTATTTAGCCACAAAGCCAGGGTGGACCTGTCAGGAAGGTTTTGCCTCTGGCCAAAAATAGTCCTCTTACAACTGGATCTGTGTCCATACAACCCACAGGATGCTTGGTGCTCAGAGTCCAGTTACCATATTACAAAAGGCCATAAACTGCTTTATCAGCTGCTACCTTAGCAATATTCAGGGCTAACTCCACCAAGATATGTAGGCACTCTAACACTTGTCTATATGCACACCATATACAATGTTAACCAGTGCTAAGGCTCTCTGGGTGTATAGGTTCCTCAAAAACGTTTTCCAGAAACACTGTGAAAAACATGTTGAAAACCACCTCCAAAAATGGCAACTGAATCACGCACCTCTTTCCACTCCAGATCCTAGACAAACTTCTGAAGCAAAGCACCTTTGAGTATGGTCCACTGGTTACGGTTATTTCATGTTATGGTTATATTTACAGTTATGTCATCTGGGAACTTGCACTTTTATACAATTGTAAAGTGGGCAGGAGTCTTTGAAGCTCTTTTATAGCCAAGTGCTCTGTTAGCCTAGTAAAGAAAAGGACATAAGTACCACTGTTTGTAATCAGTTAAAAAAATCCAACCCACCCCATAGCTACAACACCAAGAAGCCCAGAGTTGTTCATGTTGTTTTGGCACACTGTTAATGCTGTGCATAACAATTCAAAGCAGCTCTTTAGTCAGCTTCTTATCACCTGATAAAGAGAATACTTCAATGCATTTTTAATGAACTTTCTGTAGTTTGAAATGAAATATTCTCAGTTCAGAAAGTAAAAGTCACTTCAGAAAAAGCAGAAGTCATATAGGAAACATAGGCAAAACTGCAATAAATATCACTGAGTATTTCTGGATACATCTCACATCCTAAAACACTCTTAGAAACTTGTCGGAACAGCTTCACACCTGCTAGTTCTCCAGTGAGGTTCCTTTCACCCCATCCCTTGGGGCAGCAGCATAACTTATATCTGAAGGCTTCTATAAGCATTAAAGCCAGCTCAGTAATACAGATAAGTCCTCTACTACTCTTAAAGACTACCCACCCCTCAGCATCACTTTTCAACAAAGTTGAAAAAGAAGTCTCTCATATATTAAATATTTTCTCTAAATCTTGCTGGCTTAATAATGTCAGCTCCTGCCTTTGTCTTCCCTTATCTAATAACAACAGGTTGTGACCAGTTCCTTCCCACTCTGACACTGGGACTAACTTTCATCCAGTCTCTTGAATTTCTCTTCTCTCATTTGTCCTCTCTCCCAAGTGGAAATCAATACAACTGCCTGTCTTCCTGCACTGGCTGTCATCCTGACATGACACTTGCTAGCATAAGCTATGAAAAGCCCTGTGGGTTACATACAACCTATTCCCAGCTGTTCCTTCACTTATATCTACAGATGTTATCTGGTTTGGTTCCATAAACAATTTTACTCTTACCATCTCAGACCATCTAGCAAGCTGATCTGGTTTACTGTTTTAACACATTCCAGGTCAGAGTCTGCACAGCAGATGAACAGCAATACTTAAAATTTCAGACCAGGACTTTTTACGCAAATAACAGCATACTTACCTGTTGCTTCTCCTAGACCATTCCAACAGAGCATGCCCGAACACATCCATGAGTCTAAACCCTGCAGAAAGGAAGGAGTAAAAGTACAAGGAGAGTGGCAGGCAAAGAGCCAGAACCTGACTTCCCCAACTGAGTCCTTCACGGTCACAGTCCTTCTCTTTTAAGTACTAAGAGCAACATATAAAAGTAGAACTATTTAATGGGAATTGAAAGCACCTATTCCCAGCTCATTCTCAGCTTTTTCATGGGCCGATGGTGAGGTCACTCACATAGCAAACCCAGGCTCAATTGTCTTTTGCAACTCAGACTGAAGATAAAACTACAGCAGAAGTCTCATGCTCCTACCTACCAGGAACTGCTAGTGTTCTCAAAAAAAACATTAATCAGGCTCAGGCCTTGCACTCAGAGAAACAGGAGCACTAAATTTAGGAGGTACTTTGCACCAGCCCAGAATGAAGTCCTTACTTGCTTTCAGCTTGCAGGTTGAATTCTTCTTACACCATCAGCAGAGCTTTGACTTGCATAAAACCTGGTCGCAACATCCACTGAAGTCAATGGCAACTTTTCTTGGACACCAAACAGGCCTCATACTCTGCCTAGTTAATATAAGTGTCATTAACTAAATGTGGGATGTGGGTCAGCATCATGCCATACATCATTAAGTGGCATCAGCAGCACATACAACTAATTTGTGCATCAGGCTTACACCCACAAAAGCCAGGCAAAAGGGATGTAGAGTCTCTCAAATCCATGAACTAGCTGCAGTTGTCAAACACAGCAGACTTCTTGGCATCAACATCTGTGCCTGAAGCAAGCAGCAATTATAGCACTTTGCATCACTGTAAGCCATTCTGACAGCTCTCAACTCAGCCTGCAAGAAGATTTGATGGTCCTGCCCACACTTAGCAAAAGAAATGAGGGTGCCTCACTCTGCCTTGCACAGGCCACTGAACATACTGAAATTATTTCTCTGTACATCTCGCTGTACACGTATTTCTTGCTAGGTGTTTTTTTCATCCTTGCTGAAATGTGGGGTTTGCAAGTCTATGCTCTTTAATGCATGGAATCTCTACCAGGCCCAAGCACAGAAAACTAGAAAATCATTTTAAGTCATATAATCAAGCAGAGAAGCTGGCAAGTGGCCTGTTGGCAGGTGAGGCAAGAAGTAGGTACTATCATATTACCTCACGGGAATAAATAAAGTGGGTGCTGCCAGTATGTGTGTTATTTGTTTCTGCTGCTGTAAGAGATGCAAAGTAATTTATTTAGCTTTTAGCTTGTTAACATAGTGAGACATGTTGACATAATACATCAGTAGACTGGTGAGCCATCTTAATAAATTAGACAACAGATTATCATTCATCACATAGCTGATGAAACCCGTTCCTTTATCTGTTCATATATAAAACAGCAAGTTGTCCTAACCATTTAGCTAACATTAGTGTTCCAGCAGTAACTGCAGGAGTACCCATACCAACGAAGTTTATTTATACTTCTTCTTCCTGCTTTAGGCCACAATTAGAAAGACAACTGTTTAAGAACTCTCACAATTGTATTTTATTTGACATCAGCAATATACACTGGAGTATAATAGGAACATTTTTTTTGCACAATCTTTCTTCTAAGATGGATTTATTTTCCAAATACAGAGATGTTCATAATACAGGAAGGTAACAGTTAAGCTGCACAATAGCAGAACAAATTGACAGCTATCAAACCACCTTTTAAGTTTGTTAGTATAGTCAGGTGACCAGCATTGAATATATCCATTCAAATAATTTAGTTATCCTCTTATTCTTCCAGTCCTCCCAGCCACATTGTTCCATGCAACAAAAATGTGCACGAAGAATAATGTAAATGAATTCAACTCCAAGGCTTCCCCTGCTTTGAGTCTCATTCAGTTTGTCCCCATGTATAAGTCAATACAAAGGGATAAAAATCAGAATTTGGTATGGCATCAAAACTCTTCCAACATGCACCTAGGACAGTCACATATTGCAAAAGTTGTAAGTTATTGAAAAAGAAGTTAGGGGATTTAGAAATTTCCTAAGAGGGTGCTAAAGAAGTATGTGTACTATGCTGCTTTAGTGTGTATTTTCTGCATGCCATGGCCTTTACAGGAAACAAAGATAAAAAAACTTCAAAAAGCTTCATATTTTTCACTGGGAGTATTTCCTAAAATGTCTAAGCCTAAACAGAAATGTTTTAGTTGCAATGGACAGGTCTTCACAGGGAAAGCTTACAGTTAATTAAAATACTAGTAAATACTGTCTTTTTACTTTTTTTTATTTCAGCTTAATAATGACACACAGCTATAGCAGCTGCTGTACATCACATAGAAATTCCTCTTTTCTTTTGGTTCCCCAGGTGGTACAGCTATTGCATTTTGAATTAGCACAGAAGTTAGTATCTCTCAGCCTGCCTTTCTGACCACTGAGAGTTTAGAGAGCGAGAGAAACAATATTCTACATCATCTGTTAAATGGACCCAATTTTAACATCTCACAGAAGTGCCTCAGAATTTCGAAATACCAGAACTGGCAGGACAGGGAATCACCAGCAGAAGGTAAAGGTGAGGAGAAACATGGGAACTCAATGTAACCATTACATGGCTTACTTATTATTACCAAGTAAACAAGTCTGTAGCCAAGCTTTTCACATGCTGTCACTGCTGTGTGTATTTGCTAGTGATGCAACACTCCTAATGTGCTTCCAAGCCAAATGGATCTTGCTACAGCAGCGCACAGTATGATTGGGCTGGCAGAGCTAGCATTCATCCGGAAAATCTGGAAACCAGAGGAACTTTTGTCTGCTCTAGTACTGACATTTCAAGCACTCAAAGTACTTTATACTACTGCACTCACCAGATCTTGAAACTCACACAGCAAAATTTCAAGACCACTGCTTCAGTACTCCAACCCTATCCATGGTGATCCTCTCTGACTGTCAGGGTTTATTTGCCACCAGCATGGGCACGCACCATCCTCTTGCTCAGGCTCTGCTGTCTACCTTGGTGGTGCTCAGTGCAGAGAGAACCCACAGCTCAGGGGAAGGCATGCAGATTCCACACCATCCCAGCAGCTGTTGCCCCCCACCTCAGCCGTGAGGGAAGGGAGCAAAGCAAGTAACTTGTCTGGAATGAATCAAAACCATGCAAAAGTAGCAGGACACGCTGAGGCATGTGTTTAGACTGTACATTTAGGAGGTTTTAAATAGCTAATGAGCAATTCTTAAGTCTAATTCAACTCTCACATCCTACCTCAGCAAAATGCCTAATGGTCTCAAGCCTCAGCTGTTCTTACCCAGAACTGGCATGTCTTCCCCTGCTGAACAGATTGCTCCATCAAGACTGAATTTAGACCTACAAAATCACATTCCTAACTCAGCAAGGCCAGCACTGACTGAGTGCCCTCCCGATTGGACTGATGAACTGAACCTCAAAATTCCAAGGTCCTGTTTCAAAAAAGCATTGCCTTCTGCACTTCCCCCATGGCACATCAGAGGGAAAACCTGAAAGTGTTCAGGGAAGCTGTTAATTTAAGTACTTACTAAGAACAACCGAGAGCATGAAGATCAAAGAAGGTCTTTTCTTTTACTCACATTTTCTCTTAATTGATTTCAATATATTTATGCACATGATATCCAGACAGGAAGTGAGAAGTAGCCTTTTTAAATCTCTATACAGAATTCTCCCACTTTCTCTTTACATATGATCTTCATATTCTCCATGAAAAAGAATACAATCCATGTACTTATGAAATGGCTACCAAATATCACACAGCTAAGCATCTTTCCCACCATGACACATACTGACTACCTTACATTCAGTGTGTCTTATTTTCCTAGGTGAAATAGCTACAAATGAAATTAATATTTTCAGTACAGAGAAAATTATTCAATACACTGCAGCTCATTTAAAAATTGGTAACTACTCTCCAAATGAGAGATTATATTTAAAAATAAAATCTGTCTTTTAATAATCATAGAGATTCTCCTTAAAATGGCTTAGAACTGTTTGCTACCTTCCCAAAGTTTGCAACAGAGCTTGTGATTTCCATACATGCAGCTGAGGAAATTTTTTTTTTAAAAAAATAAACAAAAATCTAGGGAAAAATTTAGCTTGATTTTCCTCTTCATGAACCAAATGGAGGAATGTGCACCAAAGAGAAAAACATCTTTTAAAATGTTTAAGCTAGAGGAGAAGTGGTAGAGGCATAACAAAAAATAAGCAATCCAGTTCTGCTTCTGGAAGGCCCACAAACTGTTGGCATGAGATTGAGTACTTACCAGGCAGCAGTACTAAGTATGCTGTTTTATTACCATAGATGTAATTTGTGGCTTCCACCACTCTTTATATCAGAACACCCAGCAGACATGCAAGAAGAAGACAAGACTGCAATACACTTTGGTCCACCTTTGGGACATTCGGTGCTGTTACAGCGAGTATCAGCAATGCCGAGCTGAAGGAAGAGTTTTCTTCAGTTTCAGTCTGCCTCATTTTGTACCACAATAAAGCATTTTCCACCCTGACCTCAGTGCTCCGAGAACCCCAATTTCCCACACTACATCTTGGATACACAGCAACATGGATGCATCCCAGCTGGCAGCAGCTACTGTCTCACATCTTTCCAGTTTTCTAGTCACAGAATTGGAAATCTTAGTACAGATTAACTATGCTGATCCTGGGGCAGGATTTACAGTTGGTGTTGAACACAACATTGCACTCAGCTGGTGCCAGGGCTGCCTACTTGGAAAGAAATTTAGAATCATAGAATCACAGAATCACCAGGTTGAAAAAGACCTCTTCAATCATTGAGTCTCACCATTCTTATCTGCCACTAAACAGTGTCCCTGAGCACCTCGTCTACCTGTCTGTTAAATACCTCCAGGGATGCGGACTCAACCACCTTCTTGGGCAGCCTCTGTCAGTGCCTGATGACCCTTTCTGTGAAAAATTTCTTTCTGATATCTAGTCTGAACATCCTCTGGCACAGCTTGAGGCCATTGCCCCTTGTCCTGTCCCCTGTCACTTGGGAGAACAGCCCTTTCTCTCTAAAACCTCCTTTCCGGCAGTTGTAGAGAGCAATAAGGTCTCCCCTCAGCCTCCTCTTCTCAAGGTTAAACAACCTCAGTTCCCTCAGCCACTCCTCATAAGGCTTGTTCTCCAGCCCCTTCACCAGCTTCACCACTCTTCTCTGGACATGCTCCAGAGCCTCAACATCCTTCTTGTGGTGAGGGGCCCAGAAATGAACACAGGATTCGAGGTGTCGTCTCACCAGTGCTGAGTACAGGGGCAGAATAACCTCCCTGGACCTGCTGGTCACGCTGTTTCTGATACAAGCCAAGATGCCATTGGCCTTCTTGGCCACCTGGGCACACTGCTGGCTCATGTTGGTCTGTCAACCAACACCCCCAGGTCCTTCTCCTCCAGGCAGCTTTCTAGACAGACTTCTCCTAGAACTGCACAGTGTTGTGCCCCAAGTGCAGGACCCGGCATTTGGCCTTGTTAAACCTCATGCCATTGGACTCTGCCTAGCGGTCCAGCCTGTTCAGATCCCTTTGCAGAGCCTCCCTACCCTCCAGCAGATCCATGCTTCCACCTAGCTTAGTGTCACCTGCAAACTTGCTAAGGGTGCACTCAATGCCTTCATCCATTGAACAGAACTGGACCCAGTACTGAGCCCTGGGGCACACCACCTGTGACAGGCCTTCAGCTGGAATTAACTCCATTTACCACAACTCTCCGGGCCCAGCATTTAGGGGGCATTTTCCTAAGTGGTTTAATCCAACATAAGATCTGCAGTCTCTGAAAGAGACAGTCTCTTTCTCCTTCCTCCCCTCTACTTCCTAACACAGATCCCTACTTTCTCCCATATCAGCAACTTAATGGCTCTTACAAAGCTTTACTGTTGGTTACAAATGCATCTTTGCCTTTCATGGGATCCATGCTCTGTGAGCGCTGAGGTTGTGGATGTACATTCTCAGGCACATCTACCTTAACAGCAGCTGCAGCCCACAAGCTGTAGTACTGACCGGATTATTAGAAATGTTAAGAGCCAAGAAGCTCCCACGAATTCAGGTACTAGGAAAGATTTCTTCATATTTAGTAGGAAGGCAAAAACTAAAATGGATGGGGTTTTTTTACCCCTCTCCTTTTGTAACTGATTTAAATCAGAGGCAGAAATCTGTATCCAGTCTCTTAAAAATAAAGCAACTTAAATGTGAAAAGTTTCAAAGTGCTTCATTACTGAAAATTAAATATATACAGTCTCAGAAATACTGAAAAAAATTGTTACTGTTTAAGTTTTTGGTTGAAAAATGCTCTAAAATGGAGGGAAACAGTAATAATAAAACTCAATCTTTTTTCTTTACAATTCTGTCACCTAATTCTTCCTGGCTGATGATGAAAATGCCCTTTTTTAATGAAAACAACCACGATGGAACACAAATGTTTCTAAGAGGACATTAGCAACTTATTTTCTTTATTATTTTCTCATTATACTTATAATGAAGAAATAATTATTTCTGGGCTATTTCCTGCCAGATGCTGTTCTAGTACCTCTAATAGGACTTATCTTAAAATAACTGCTTGGCAGCAAGAAACCTAATTTTTCATCCTTACTCATGTTTGCCCTTCTCTTCCTTTTCTCTCTTCAAATAACTTCATTGATTTGGGCTCTTTCATAAATTCTGGCTGGCTTTCTTTTTTTTTCCTCTATTTGTCATTGATGTAGTTCACAAAAGCACCTTTGTGGAGGAAAAATTACTACAGAGGGTACCTGAGGTTCAGGAAAGCCCGAGTGAGCCTCTGTGAGTGAGCAGAGGCAGGATAAGAATCCTCAGGCTGTGCTTTTGCATCAGCCTTAACCCAGATCAAAACACCAGTACTGGCTTCCTCACCCCCTCCTTTCTACCAGCACTAAGACAGGGAGACAGATCACAGAATTGTTATTTCAAACTTCTCCCTACACAAAGCAAGACAGCAAAGAAGAAGGTGGGAGCACTACATTCCACAGTATACAGTTTTACAGTGGAGTAATCATGTTCTTAAAAAAATCAAATGAAATCAAAACAAAGAAAGACATAAAAAAAGGCGAGGAAAAAAAACACAAAAAAAATCATGTATTCTGCTTATGATCTGTCTGATGCAGATTGCTTCAGAGGCTGGCAGGACACAGACCATCTCCAATCCACAAGCCTCTTACAGCAAACATGCCCAAAGACCTGCCCTACCCAATCTGCTTCATGGCCCTTCAAATATGGGTTAATTACTTCAGGACAGGATTTTGCAGAAGTGGATTAATTTCCACCATGAATGTGCTGCTGGTATTGATCTGAAAAGACATGCACCTATGAAACAAAATTGTATTTTCACATAATGCTACAAGAAGTCTTATTATCCAGAACTCCTCAAACCTTCACCACTGGTCCAGTGCCAGAGAACGTTGCCACAAATTAATAAAAACCAAAATGCAGGTACATGCAGGAAAGTACATTAATATTCATTTGATGATGCGGTAAATTTTAGAACAATGTGAGATTTTCAAGTTTGCAAGTGTATTACAGTTATTAATAAGGTTCAGCTATCTCATGCTTTGAAAGCACTTTCAAGAAATACTTGTGCACGTTTTTGACTTCTGAGTTCTCCATCCTTGTGCATTTTTACTTACCATGAGATGAGCCACCAGCACAAGATGATGAGCAACACAAAGTTGTATGTGACTAAATTTTTTAATGCAGCAAGCTCAGAAGTCCAGCCAAATACTTCACTCGTACTGTCACCGGCTTCTTCTACCAACCTCCAGCTGAGTTTTTTCCAAGGATGAAAACATATTGACAGATAATGATTACTTCTTTATATGCTTCTTTATGCCATCAGATCATCTGTAGAGAGCTACATCACTTAACAGCAATGTGGATACCATATTCACAAAATCACACAGCAAATGTTGAAGGATATCAAAAGCAGCATGGAAATAACCTAGATCTCTGTGCTAGTTGAGGGTTAATTCAGCAGTACAGTATTGTTCCTCAGGATCTTTTTCTTGAAAATAGAGATATGAAGATAATTTAAAAAAAATTACCTACCTCAGATGATGCTTTCCATCCAGAAAGGTACTCTTTCGGAACAAGACTGCTTACATGTGTGTCTTGAGCCTGCCTCCCTTATAATTCACAAAATTCATATTATTTGAATGGATACATATATATGCATGTATCCAGGCTGCAATCACATTCATATTTTTAAATGCTAAAACTATGCTGTTATTGAAAAAGAGCATTCAGTAGTTGATGGGAGTTTGAATGGTTTTCTAAAAAGGGAATCTCCAAGGCTTTTTTTTTTTGCTGCTGTTATTTTTTTATTATTATTATTTTAAAGAAGCCATCACACTCTCAGTTTCTCTTGCACAAGAAAACAAAAATAGAATTATAACCGAAAAATGTAGTGAATGCCGTGGATTGTAACTGGTTTGCTTTGTAGTCCTTTCTAGAGGAATAGTATAAAAGGAAGTCTGAGAGAGATTTATAGATGCACTAAGTTACAGACTAGAAAGCAATGGTAGTCAATTCTGAAATAAGTACCTATAACATAGCCTAATTCATGTGAAAACAAAGTATATTTTACAAAGTCTACCAATTCCACAGTAACTGCATTTTTTTCATTCCCTCCAGTTAAGAACATGGTACATAATATTAGCAAAAAGAGATCTTTGTTAGAGTGGTCTGTACTTCACACTGCTCTCACTTGCTTGGAATGTGGCAAAAGTTTACTTCCAAAATCTGATTTACTCAGAACATGCTGAAACTGCTCACCAGACTCATATTCTCCAAAAGCACCACATCTTGACTCTGAGGAGAGACCTACAAATGAAAACTGTTCAAATTAATGCATACCAGACTCTTCCAAAATGGTGCATTTTTCCTTCCAGCAAACTGCCTGTTTAAAGTGTATTGAAGTCAATGAAAAACACATTGATTTCAGTGGATACCAGCATAAGTCCTTACAATATAAATATAAATAACTTATCTTGGAATCACATAGTAAAAGAAATATAAGGTCTTCAAAAACAAACAAACAAACATACAAACCCCACACAAAAATAGTCAGGGATAAAAAGAGCCTATTACCACTTAACTGGTTTATTTTATTCCTGGATTCCTTCCTAGTTTTTAGGGAGTGGAGTAAGTGGGTAGGCATGGTAGTTTAATACTGACCTCCATAATGCTGTTTACCTATTGGGTTTTCACTGAGTAAGATATTTTATTTACAGATTTTTGCTCCTCCAACTTTATGCTGTAGTGCTTTATGCTCATCAGAACAGGAAAAGAAGCACCTTCTCTTCTCCTGACTTCCCACTGGCCTGCCACATTCTTACTGCCACATAGCTCTGCTGTTCTGTAGTACTTTTAAAACTTGATCATCCTAGGCTTTATGAATATCATCATTAAACATTATACTTCACCTAGGCTTCTCAACACTACAATTGCCATTTTCCTAATCCATTATTCAAGGTTAGCAGTAAATAAATTCAAGGGCAAATTTTTGTTAGCTGTCCATATTGCAGTTCCCAAAAGCCCTGGCCACACTAGACCTAACAGTTTTGGTGCAGTCAAGCCTGCCAAGTCTCAGGAAGACAGGAAAAAACCCACCAGAATCCCCTCCTAAATCTTTTGGGTCAAGAAAATGCTCTGGAGCCCAGTGTACAAAGTCCATGATCTACTCAGCTTTCCACACAGATTACTTGGAATCTACTGGGATTTGTGGGGAGAGTGATCTACAGCAGAAACAATACTCCAGATTCTCACACAGAGAATGGTTTTCCTAGGAAATCTCCTGTAGCATCCATGTGAAAACGTCACACGAGTCCAATATACGTCTCTTACACAACTTCTGTGGTTATTTTTTCCATTCTAGCCTTCACTACACTTCTAATAGCACAAAAGAGACGGGAATGTAAGGCTTTGGGTAAACTGGAAAAATACACAGTATACAATGACGTTTTTCTATGGTACTACAGCATAAGGTACCATGCAGCCAAATTACATGCAGGGGATACACAAGAAAGTAAAAAGACAGAACACTGTGCATATTGAAAAGCTGAGTCAATTCACTCTCCTGTGGAAATACTGGTTAACTTCTATTAAATATAATCACTTGATTTCCCCAATATTTTTGCAAGGTCCATCCTGAATGACAAAAATTGTGAGATGCCAAAGGCTACACTTGAACACTCTGTAACCAATAAATTTTAGCTCCCATTAACAGAAAAGTTCTAGTCATATTATTTATTAAACTATTTACCTCTTTCATTCAATTATCATATAATCTACTTACTTGAACACAGGGTAATGTAGAGTGGCTTAGTTTACAAAATCAATTTTTTTCCCTTTAAAGACACATGGGAGAAGGAATGCACTACCAAAATCCATTTGATGAAGATGATGAGTCCTTTTTATAACAGAAATGAATCCAGTTCTGATGCTAAACTCTCAGAGCTCAGGTCACGATGGAAGGCTGGGGTCTAGGTTTGCCACGTTGATTGGCTTCATCATTTTTATAATCACAGTGAAACCTGTTAGCAGAGGGCTGACAGAAATTTGACTTTGTTCACAGCTGACTGTAACATACACTTCAGTTCCTGTGAAAGGAATTTTCCTGAACTGAGTTTTTAACTGCTTTTCTCAAATGACTGTGCTGCTGTTCAGGGCTGCGTCACCGCAATCTGTAGGAGTTTTGCTGTTCTAACAATGTCTCTGAGGAAACAGCAGTCAGTTGAGATCTATCGCTGCTTCCTGGTAAGGTTTTTTGGCTTTCTATCTGCTTTCCTTTTGTATTGATAGAGATGCTTATCTGAAGTGTTTGGTATCGTGAAAAAAAAGACTGTTCAACACAGCCAATAGAAAAGAAATTAAAATAGCCCCTGCAGAGTTCATCTCGGTCAAAACCATCCCTAGTAAGCCATCTGGTCACTGAACCGACACCTGCAATGTTCTCCCTTGGAATTTTATTTACCAGTATTCAACATTTGGGACAGTATATTTAGCATATTCCTGGTTTTGTTTGTGCTGCTGAACTACAGTATTCAGAACCTGCCAGTATGACTGAGTATACTGTAGGCTAGGCTCTTTACTGTTTCTAATCACTCCACAGAGATTAAATATAATGAAGAATCACTGTTAACAATAAATTTCTATTTACATTGTCTGTAGGTACTTTGGGAAGCTAGTTACGGTAAGTGCTTCATATGCTGTATTAGAAAAACACAGCACAGTACAATAAATTAGTCCTAGACTCATAATGAGATTTTTTTTTTGGATCTCACTTGGAATGTAGCCATGCAAGTGTTGGAAGGTACTTCAGAATAAACTGACAGATTAAAAATAGATTTTTTTTTCCTGTGGTATCATTAAAAATCTGTTACAAAATGGAAGCATAGAAATAAATATTTGGAATCTTTTACTTTTTGCCATCCTTTTTTCCTCCTTGTAGGTCTTTGAAATGAAACAGAAACTACTACAAATGAAGCCAAGTAGCACATTTAGATCAATCTTGATGAAATAGCCTGAACCAGCATTGATCCTACTGAACAATGCCCTGAAAAAGCTTATTATACAATCAGTATTTGGGGATGTGTGGAAGAAAGAGACAGCTGTTTCCAGTGAATTATGTAAAACTCTGCCTGAAAGAAAACATCCTTGGTTTTCATCATAGAGGAAAGTAAAGAATCATTTCAGTAACTTCTGGTGCAAACATTGGTTCTCAACACACAGAAGACCATTGTTCCTCCTACTAGAAATATTTTACCATTCGTGCAATTCAGAGAGGATTAGCTGTGTTTTCTCTGGCTTAAGAAAATAAACAATCTTCTAATCTGACAATCTGAACTAATGTGACCACATTAGGGGAGAAACAGCTACAGCTCCCAGATATACATTTAAAGACACAAACTACCGCAGCTAGACATCTTGCATGGACTCTCCATTTCCATTTCTGTGCATGGCATGTGTAAAGGTTTTATAAAGAGTGTTGTAAGCTCAGGCTTCTTCTGCATGTAAAAGGTAACGAGAAAAGGAACATATCCGGCCTCTTGAGAGCATCACTTAAGTAAACAAAGATTAAGATTACTGTTTATATCACTAATCACAATAAAGTAATGTAAAATATTCCCACATACTGTGCATTCTATCATCAACAGCCCAATGCTATACACGGAACAGCAGCCTGGGATCCAGGCTACACACTGTGGTACACATCTCTTGCAGTCTCTCAGGTCCCATAAGCTAAAGGTCAAATTCTCAGCCATGAACTGGCAACAAGGCTTGGATAGACAGAAAGAGGCACAGAGATACAGTCACAGTTTCAGCTTCTTACTCTTGATTCTCATCTCATTATATTCTAGGGCAGTCTCATGCATGTCATCAATTACCTCAGCTGCTTATGGTCTCCATCAATCACTTGATCACTACCTGGGCACAGATCGCTAATATTAACCTGAGCTGCCCCTCAGCATAAAACTTTGGCCATGGGCTAGCAATCTGCTAGTTCAATCAACTGAAGCTAAGGATTACTCCACAGAAAGGCAATTTGACAACCACCAGACCCGTTAAAGGCACAGCCAGATCACAACTGAGAATTTGGCCTTTGATTTTTACTTGTCACCTGCACAGAAATGCTAAGCATTTGCCTAGCCAGATGGATCTGCAAACATTTTTAGATTTATTGCCAGCGTATCTTCAATCATTCTGGTGAAAAGAACATTTCTGATCAAGATTTCTGTTTGGTTTAAATTGTTCTATTACTTAACCAAAAGTTGCTTGCTTGCATATTGCAATTTGAACCCCTAACAAAAGCACCTATATATGCTATAGTGGAAGAGAAACAAATGGGCCACATATAAACCTCAAGTTCCCATCAGGTTGGACCTAGAAATTTTCGTTTCTTCTTTATGTCACAGTTTTACTTCCCAAAAGGGTGTTTGTCATTCACTCAAAGATGAGATGTGCCATAACCACATTCATCAAAGCACAGGAATATTTGTTTTGCCTAATTTTGAAGCCACTTTTAAAACTGTGTTGAAAGTTTAAATTGACTCAAACATTAAATAAGAGAGGGCAGAGTAACACATTTACAAAGGAAATCAGAGGGGTGTGACTGAAAAATATGGGGAAGAGAAATAATTTTAAAAAACCCCAAACAAACAAACCAAAACCACAAACCCAAAAGTATCCAATGGAAAATTCAAAGAATTCCAGTAAAAGGTTGAACACTGGGCCTGATCCTCCTCTACCACAACAGATGTAAGGTAGGAATTAAGAAAATTCACTCAAGCTGGTCAGCAAGGTCAAAGAAGAATCATACATTTAAGATCACCTTACGAAACAAAAAACTCCAATTTTGAGAATTACATCAGATTTCAGATTTTACAAGGTTCATTCAATCTTATTTTGCAGTGAGAATTTCCCAGGTTGCAATGCAAAATAATACTTAGTAAAAATATATGGAGCTCTACAACTCCTTTGCATAACTTTACTGGAGTTGCACTCTCCCAGGCTGGACTCTCTTCTCTTTTTTCCCACTGTTTATTTCCTCCCACCGCCATCCCCTTCTGCCATATTTAATCTAGCAGGAAAAGTCCTTTTCTAGCAAGCACTGTCAAAATATTCAGGACATTGGCCTTACACTCAGAAAATGCAGCGCTGTGTCCAGATAGCAGTGCTGGGTGCCTCAGGGATTTATAATAATCAACATGTATATTCCTAGCAGTCAAGCTGTGTTCCACTGCACAGCTGTGCACCTCTGCCTTTGATTTGTTTCTGGTGCACATTCCTTCCAAAGGCAAACTTTGTGTAGCTAGAGAAGTCTGTCTGAAGAGAGTGATGGTTCACTACTAGCTGAAGGGAGGAAGACAAATCTGTTACCATTACTCTGGTAGCAGTTAGCTAACTATCCCTAATAACTCCAGCCTTTACAATGGGAAAGTAGCACACAGCTTTTATAAATAATAATTATTGACCTTTTTAAATAGTTTCAAAAGAAGAAACTCTGCATCAAATGTGAGTATTATTTAGGAACTACTACATAGCAGCAAAACTACATTAGACTTTCTGATTTTTCCATGGTATCCTTGGATAGATACACCACCCAGTAGACCATGTTAAATGCTCCAAAGGTTACAGGAAATAAAATGCGTGCATATTTGTCTATCTTACTCGTGCCAGAGTGGGAGGCAGGGGGAGCAGGTGGTGGGACAGCTGATGCCTTTGCAGATGCTCCTGATGTATTAGGTGTGGTGGTCTGAATCTGCTCCAGTCTAGATCCAAGCAAGTGCTGAATGGAAGGGGATCCAGCTGTGGCATGCTGGGATACAAATCCAGTTAAAATTGGGGTAGAAGGAGGAGCAGGAGGGGTAGCTCTTGCGGAAGATAATGTCTCTGATGCATTGATGCGTGTGAAAGGGTTGGGACTTGATGCAGAAAGGGAGTGGGGTGTAATGTCAGAAGACCCCTGAGCTACAGAGGGAGGCTGGACGGAGCTGTGTCTTGTGTCAATTCGGCTCCCACCATCGGCTTCAGACTGTACTGTGGCATTTGTTCTCTTCCTCACATTTGAATTGGCATCTGTACTCTGCAACATTACAAAAGGAATGTTAGTCATTCTTAAAATAAACACTTAAACAGAAGCCATGGAAACTTTATCATCAAGCACTATCAGAGTAATACTAACAAATATAACCAACAGCTTGATCCTGAACAACAAAGATACCATATGCTCATGAAGATAGGTTTAATGGCACATTAAGTGATAAACAAAAGTTCCTTCTACCTGTGGCCGGAGTACCAGGGTAAACACATCTGACGCATCATCACACTCCATGTGATGTGGTACCTATGTAAACTTAATAGCATGAGGCCCAGGATTCTTGGGTTAGACTCAGGGTTTTTTTCAAGACCCATGCTCAAAACAAAATTCTCTGATGTTTACCTATTTCTCTGATGATATAAAACCATTCCAGATGCAACTTACCAGCCATGATGATATACTTCTGCTTTATATCTCCAGAAGTTTAACTACCATATATTAGGAACTCTAGTCTGTCTTCTAGAGTAGATGATATTGAAATGCAAGTATTTACCAAACCAAGAAACTACAGTACTGCTCTTTCAGAAACAAAGGCATTGTTTCTTCTCCAGCTGCAATCGAAACAGTGAATACATCAGTCTTTCATTAACTACTCCCTTACATTAATTAACAAGAAAAGTGGTAAATTCTCTATCACTTGATGTTTTCAGGCAAGTCTGGATGTCATTCTGAAAGATATACTTAGGCCAAATAGTACTTATTAGGCCGGATGAGAAACTGAAACTCAGATAAGGAAGTACAGATGGGAAATCCAGCATGGTTTAATATTTTACTGACTTCTGAGAGTGGACTCAGGCTCTGCCTTTCTTGTCTGCATTTAAAAGGAAGCCTAACATCTCCTGAACTTCCTTCTGGAATGGTACCTGAAAAACAGACTTTTGACCTTCGTCCTTCCATCTAAAATATAATATAATACATATTATATTTTAGATAAAATATCTAAATATAAATATCTATAATATTTTAGATATAATACGTGAATATATTTTGTGCAATGACTCATTCCTTTCTAAAAGACAAAGATTTAATGCCAGATAGGGTACCTACACTCAACAGTGGCGATACATGTCTAAATAAAGGCCAGACCAAACAATCACTTGTTACATATCAAAAATTACATTTCGCACCTCTCTAATGATACCATTCCCAAACATAGCTCTGTATCATATATATTGTGTCTTTGGCTCACCTTCCCTTCATCCCTACCAGAGAATCCTGCCAAAGTTCACCACACAAAGTAAACAGAGAGAAAGTAGGCAGTGATCTCTCTTCTCTTCTTCATTCAACAGCAATTCTCTCCAGTTAAGTCCCAGAGGAGTAATGGGGAAAACCCAGGTATTATTCTAAGTACTAGTACCTTGAGTAGTGAGAAAAGTGACAACAATATCCATCTGATGTATCAGAGGCGCTTAGCTGTTTTGCTCAAGAAAAGAGAGAAATGGGAGCTGAAAAGAAAATCTCAAAAAATCTGGAAAAATACCACCAGAATGCTGGTCCCAAATCCTGTTAATCACAGTATAAGTCACTGACAATGATGGCCTGAATTTACCTGAAGCACTCACAGCCATATGCCAGTTCATGGCTGATGTATTTGCTAGCTATTAGCTGATATATCAAAGAATCCCCCATAGATTTCCCACTGTTCCTTCCTGCAGAGAAGTGTATCAAACCTTTTTTTAATTTTTGTTCCTGCATCTGTATTCCAAAGAAGCAGAGGACTGGAATAAACACCAGAGGAAATTGGTATTTCCTAAAAGAAACACTAATTGTACTGTTTGAAAGAGAAGCCTGAGTCACTGTTTGGGAAGTTCAGAAGTACACAAAGGTGTGCAACTTGGATACTTTCACATTAGGGTTGTCAATAACCCAATTCAGGACTGCTAAATTGAAATTTTAAAGTACAACCAGGAGAGAAGTGCATTTACCAGAGACTCGGTAATACCTGATGGAATATTGCATGTTACTTGAAGGCTTATAAAGCTAAGTAAATGCAAGTCATTGATGTTCACTGCCTAAAACAATAGCTCTGTGTTCTGGAGAGCCTGGCACTAGAGTCATTGAGAGAAGACAAATTTTACCTTCTACATGCAGATCTTTGAACAACTTGATTTTGTGCAAGATTCTCCCATCATAAAGCTCTCAAGCAGACCAAGATGAAAAAGCCTACAGGCTGGGACAGGGTCTTTAAAGCAGATCTGCACTGGAACCAAGAAATATCTCGCTTCCCTTCTGCTCTCTGCCTACATTAGACCAGTTGCTTAGAGGTGGTGCTCCTGGAGAATACAAGTACCACATCTTCAACCACTACAAGTGCAACCGTAAAAGAATGTTCCCAAGAGTAGAACAGAGAGTTAAGTGTAATTCACAGAGGCACCATTTAATGCTCCTGCTCACTTGCACTGTCACCTGTTTTCAACAGTATTCTTCCCTTTTGCGCATCCTCATCCACAGACATTGGTAAGTCAGACAGGTTAATATTGAGGCTCCTTCTCAGTCAGTCATCCCCATTTCTTTTGTAGGAACTTCTTTCTATTGATATGTTTGCATAATACCTCCTCTTCCCACAATGTGACTGCCATCTAAGTGACCAAATAAGATCCATTTGCTATTTAATCCACTACTCATGCCCCATTACAGTATTTATTCTGGAATAGGTTATCTATGCTATCCAAATGGTCAAATCATGTGGCTGTTTAAAAGTCTGCTGGGTGTTCCCTTTCTTCCCACTGATACTGAAACTTCCAGTACTTCAGCAACTTTAAGTTTAGCTACAAACATAGTTTTCTTGTAAATATTACAATGTACCCATAAAGCCAAAATAGTTAACGTTGTAAGATTACACAAATGAGCACTGCATAACAAGCCCCAAAAATACCAGTACATTTTTTGTTAATTCTCTGGAAACCACCTTCCAAGCACTCAAGAGCATGGAACTCAAAATAGTATTTCTAATATGCTCCACAGACCTCATATCACTGAAAACTGGTTGTTCCTGCATAATGTCATTGCAACAGTTTGGATTTGTGTTCCTGAATTGAACTTTGAACTTGAAACATATGGAAACAAGCACATTCCGTGGAGAAAGATGGTACATTACACAGGAAAAGGCAGGGGCTTTCACCACTGCTGGAGCAGCCTGTTAATGCTAAATACTCAACAATGCTGGGAGCAACTTAAATATCAGAGGAAGAAAATCTCCTGAATCAGTGCTTAGCTTCAATACCTTATGCACCCCAAAAGCCCTGTCTAAGGGGAAGACATTCCAGCTCCTTTCCCCACTAGGTTTTGCAGCATGAGTGTGCAACAGCAAAACAAGAGGTAGGCAGCCTGTCTCACTACTGCTTTTTAACATGTATCATTCCTGCTGTGAGTGGTGAACACCAAGCTCTATGCCCTGTCAAAGCTGAGCAGAACACACACTCGTTGCCAACGTGGCCTCACTAGCACATTGCCTGCTATCTAAGCTCATATATATTTTTCTTGCACTTGCCTTGCTCAAGACCACATCATTACAACAGTTCATTCTCCTCCTTCAAAGCATTCAAGTATCTCTCCTTTTCAGTTCCTCCAGCTGAAAAGTTTCCAGCAAAAATTCTTATTGGTGGTACACATATGACCCCTGTATATTCCTCTATGCAATGTTATAAAGATGACTCATTTATTCCTACTTTTGTCAACTCCTCCTCTGTACTGATGCTATCTCACAATTCCACATCATCTGAAGATTAGTGCCAAGGTCACTAATAAAAATATTAAACAAGGCTAATTCCACAGCCAAGCCTTAACAAACCATATTCTATTGACATCAGCAGAAGTTAGGTTAACCACTACATTGCAAAACATTGTAAAATGCAACTTTCAGTTTATACTAAGCAAAACATTTCAAGGACATTTCATCTATGGTGTGTACTCCCAGTAAAAAGATATTGTGATAATGACAATCTGACCAACAAAATTACATACCTATGTAAAGCACCTGCTGCCTCCCAAAATTATTCTACTTAGCCTCTCAAAAAATAATAGCAAGAAACAGAAGTCTAATGCCTATCAGTAGCTTCTAGTTGGAGGCACAAAACCAAGAAATAAAACATGAAAATCAAATGGAAACCAAATTAATCCCTTTATTTCTTGTGTTGCATTTTATCCAAGTAAAGATTCCTTTCTGAGGGCAAGTCAGGAAACTGCTCAGTTATCCTGAGCCAACAGAGAGCTGCTGTGCTAGTCCAGATGGGGCTCCACAGGAAATACTGACTCCACATTTTTTACATACTCACTCTAGATTAAGAAAGGATCTGATTTTCTGGAGATATTTCAGCAAGAATATTGAGAGACATTTAAAATGTTGTAGCTCAGGAATGCAAAATGGAAGCCTGGAAGCTACCATAAAATGTAATATATTACAGCATGCAATACCTGCCTTAATACAATTGATAAAGATTGCCTTTCTTTAAATACAATATCTTGCTGCTTACATAAATTACGCCTCATCCTTCCTTTGAAATAGCCTCACATTCTGACTTGGTCCAACCAACTCATCACTGAACCAGAAGCTGTAAGTACTTTGCTTCGCTGTATACTCCTTCAAGAGCAAATTTCCTTGCTATTGATCCTATCAGGAAAATTCAGCCTCTGAATACTAACTGGCAGAAACATTTCAGATGAGAGTTTCAAAATCCTGGATGATCTAAGGGCACAATTCTTCTCTTTGCATAGACAAAGTTCTCAAGAGCTCTGATAATAATCTATGAATATATATTTTGTTATAATTGTAGGGCATCTTCATTGATTAAGGCTCTGTGATTGTCTGGGATAAATTAATGACAAGAACCTACACCACCAACCTCCAATTTGATTTTTAACAGCTAGGATAGGCAACAGAGAAAGCTAAGTTTCAGCCTCCATGGGACTTCAAACATTTATCACCAAGACTTGGACTTGGGGACACTAAAAGGTACAACAAGCCAGAGGTAGACAGGTGATTGCACTAACAAAGCCAATGGATTGACCAGACATACAGAAATGCAAAATCGCTTCTGTCTTTTTCAGAAGAGATTAATAATATTTCATTAATCCATGCAACTAAGAAGAAAAAAAAAAAGAAAGCTCAGTACAAGAGATTTAGAAAGCTCCCATCCTACTCATAAGCATAATTTACTGGGAAGGCAGGGGGCCATCATATACGAGAGGAGGCTCAAATTCTGTCAGACAAATTCTGTCATGCAGCATGCAGTATGCAAAAAGCTTTTGAAATATTTCCTGTATTGAAAAGCACCAAGATCTTGCTTGAATTTTAAACATCACATGCCTATCTACATGGTTTTTATCTTTAAAATAACCAAAGTGGGAAAAGATACAATCAGCACAAATTCCTCCTCTGTAAAAAGTTCTGATGTAAGATGCCCTTTTGCTAGTCCCTGAGCAGAAAGTCCATTTTATAAGACATAAAGATAGGATAACTAAACCATCCCCCTTGCAGGCATGTGTAAAATGTAGTAATTAATTCTGTGTCCTTCCCTCGACAAGTGGATTCACATGCAATTTACCATGAATAATACAATGAACAATGCTGTTAGCATACTTCAGGATAAATCTATACCACTTATTGTTAAATACTGTGGTAGATTTGTGGAGCAAGTTTGATGATCAGCGACTATGACATAATGTATAGAAAAAAACAAAACAAAAAAAACCTATACCATCTCTATTGCCAAAAATCAATTTTTAGATC
Organism: Phaenicophaeus curvirostris; assembly: GCF_032191515.1. Taxonomy (NCBI): domain Eukaryota; kingdom Metazoa; phylum Chordata; class Aves; order Cuculiformes; family Cuculidae; genus Phaenicophaeus; species Phaenicophaeus curvirostris. The sequence continues at coordinate 51,350,679 of NC_091395.1, read as the reverse complement.
ATTTGCTTTTCCATTTAAGCTAAACTTTGATGGATACTGCTGTTTACTACCACACTAAAGTGATGCACAAATGTGAGTCAATCTAAACCCTTCAATATTTAACAAGGTTTGCACACTATAAGCAGCTGCTCACATAATGTGGAAATTCTAAAACTTTCTCTAAGCCTACAAAACCCTTGACTTGAGCCAAAAAAAATAAAGTACTGGATTATTTTGTATGTATTACCAGTTTTTGACAAGCAAGCCGATTTTGCACTTCAATGATTGCAAATTTAGCATGAACTAAAGTAGTGTGCAGCAGCTGAGCTGAGATCCATGGGAAGGGGATCATGAGCACAGCAATATACAATACAGAACTGACAAAGTTAGTCATCTTGTTACAGAACAAAAAGAGCTAGTAATGATCACAGTGCATATTCCCTATGATGAGGCCAACATAGAATCTGTAAACTAAACAAGAGCATTATTTAGAAGTCACATGCCAAGTCCTGGGGAGAACGCAGCAATGACAAAAGTGATTACCATGGCATCAGACAACTTTATCCTTAGGACTGTATTTAGGAACGTAAGCACTTAGAACGCTGCAAGATGTGAGAAATTCTTGTGTTGGTAGAGCACTGTACAGCTAGCTCCTTCATACAACTCAAGCATCTTCCTACAGCCTGTTAGTGCTCTACATAGCAGCTTTAAATCAGCCTATGCAATTTTAAATAGCTTCCCAATTTTTATGACTGATACCCCCTCTTGGGATGTAAATTCAAAATAAGCAGCTCCCACTGCCTGAGCTTACAAAGAATCAGTAGTACTCAGCACTGAAAATCACCTTCAGAGGGCCTCTGGCCACCAGGAAGTACAATCACCATCAACCGCTAATGAACAGGTACACTTTAAAACTAAGGCCACATATTTGCAATATAATTCAGTGATATTCTTCTAATCTGACTCAGTATTCTTTGGAAAATAGCTCAGCAGTCCTGGGGTTAGATACATAGACATTCTGGAAAAGCTGCATCCGCCTCATCCTACAACAGACCTTCACAGCAACATTGTGTGAAATCCCAGGGCTGCTTTGGCACCATTTTTTTATTAAATAAAGTTCACTGCTGCAGGTCAGTACATTTTCTAGATCCATAGCAGATCTTTGACACAGGATATCACTGAAGTGTTCTCTCTCTCTGGGACAGAGGCAGTACAGTATGTAAAGCAGTAGGTTCTATTTTCTCAGGGATAAATTCACAGCAGAATTTACAAGTCACAACACCACCATCTGGTACCAGTTCAAGCAGAAGAGAGCTAATGCTTCAACATCCAGTAAGCAGCTGTCGAAGCTGGAGAGAAATGCCCCGGGTGGGATCAGTCTATATTAGATGTCTTTGCAGGAGCATCCATCCAACTGTTCCCAGCATTTTCAGCTCTGAGCTCTTTCCTGAAACTAGATAGCAATGCCACACTGTAAAAAGACACTCACAAAAAGACTGTCCTCCTCTAGAAGGACCAGGACAGCAATGTAGGTTTGGTGATAGAAGACCTCTTTTCAAACCTGCTCTGACTGTCACAGGGATATCAACACAAGCTTCTTGGATCTCAAGCACTTCCCCACAAGGCTAGAACAAGTGGTCCTCATTCCTAGATGTTGCATTCCACTCACTTCAATCTCCCCCTCTCAATGCAATGCATGCACAGAGAAGCTGGCTCCAGAATGAATTCCACTCCTTTTTCATGACCCCACATAAATTATTTAACAAATGAGTAGCTTCAATAGGAACTTAACATCCCACGGACTACCTAGCAGTCTGGTTAATAATACAGTTCTCTCAGACAGAAGGAGCAGGATTCAAACCTGCTCTGACTCCTACATGGGGTTTGTGGGAGGCTGTATCTAATAGGCATGCTGGCCATTTAGACAAAATGGAGCAGGTATTTTTTCATCTAAGATGCATGGCAAAGACTTTGTAAGCAGCAAGTCAGTTTTGTGTATGCCTATCCACGGCAATTTAGTAAGTAAGCCTTTTAGGTGCCTGAAAACCAACAAACAACCAACTCAAAAAAAAAACCACCTGAAAATGACACCACAATCAAAGCAGTTTTAATGTTGCATGAAAGAAGTTTAATTGTTTATTAGAATAACCAAACATATAACAAAGCAGCATTATATAATGAAAAGTGAACACTAAGAAACTATGTGTCACTGTTAATCTTACAAGACTAAGATTAGAGCCTTCCATGATAGCATTGTTAAACCGCCAAGAAGGTACAGGTAAATTAATTTATAGGAAGGTCAGTGATGTGCTATATGAAAACATAGGTTTCCAAAGTTGGGAGATTGCAATTAATTCAAACAAAAACAATGCAAAAATTGTAAAGCTTAAAACAACCAGAAGTCTGACATTGCTTACGGTTTAGCTGCAATAGGAAAAAAATGTTTATGTGGTAATTTAGCAATATTTTCCTATTAAATTCCACTGTAATGTTTTTTTTCTCTCTACCATTCCTTCCCAAGGAAACAGGCTGTTCTTCTGGAAGGACATTATATAGCCTGCCAAATTCACACCATTTGACATTTACCGGAGAAGTAGCATGTTGTCATCAGTGTAAATAATGCTGCTTGTCCCAAATCCCACTGAGTCACCATATTGCCATGCTGCTAGCAAATGCACAAATTGGAGGAGAAATCTGCCATGTTTTACTATTAATAACTGAAAACATAGCTACAGGGAAGGAGGAATAAATCTATTAGGCTAGGTTTTGTGCTAACCAGTTGTGGAGGTGCTCTGTACAAAATCTATGAAAGGAAGACTAACAGTTGATTAGGGACCAAAGACCTTCATTATTTTCTGTATCTTTCAATTTTCCATGTCCTTAAAAGCTGTAGTTAAATTAGCTTCAGCAGTTTGTTGAAACTGCTTTGAACACTCATTGCCTCATAGATTTTCCCAGGCCTCTCAGCGTTTACTTCTTCTGACTCCAATTCACCCAATGTAAAAATGAAGTCAGCTAGAAATCTCACGCGCTTCTGCAATTTGGTGTCACTGGGCTCAGTAGTATCGAAAACTCTTTCCAGAAGGAAAACAAAACAGATATTTTAATATAAATACAGAAAAAGGTTTAAGCAGAAAGTATGAAGAGCCTTGTGTTCAAAGGCAATTGCTATTATAAGGGATGCTAAACAATCTGAAAATCTTACCCCTGTCCCTATACAGGTTTATTCTGACTTGGTGTTTTTGAGTTCTTAATACTTGCCTGTACAAAAAAAAAAAAAAGGAGGAAAAAAAAAAGAAGAAAATTGCAGTTAGATCAATAAACAACCTTGATTAACGTCTGAAACTAACATTAGTAATAAAAGTTATTTTCATGCTAAATAGGATTGTATTGTTTATTCTAATAACGAAACTGTGAGAAATGTCTCTCCTCAGCAGATCATGACAATGACAAAGAAAGGCAGTTAAGCTATGTTAAAAATGAAAAACAATGGGGTGTAGTATTTCCTAGAAGAGCCACTTGAAAGTTTGACATTACTGAGATGTGCTTTGGTTTCCAAAACAAAAGCCTTATACTAATATCATTTAAATTAAGTCTTCCAGTAACTACAGTAAACACTGTTGGGTATTTGAGCTTCAAATGAATAACAGCCAAGCATATTCCTCATATTTCCTTGCTTACTCTTGTGCTAGTTCATTATAATACTCAGCAATTACAGCATTTCCTAGTAAGGGTTGGAGGAGATAGCACTCCAACAGTATCTCTTGTTTAGCTATAAATCAGGTGTTGAAATTAAATTCCTGCCTTTTTTCCACTTTCAATAAAAAAACCTCATTCCCTAACTTTGAATTCCAACACTTCTGTTCATTTTATCAACACCCAGCTATTTTTACCTTCATTATAACTAAATTCTGGAACTCTGTGGAGTTTACATCACAGTTAAATTGAGTCAGAACCTAGCCCCAAACCTCATACCATCTCGTACACTTCCAGAAATTACTCTGCTCCCTTTGCAGTAGCCAATTGTTTCTGCTTCCAGTGTAAATTTATTACAAAACTCAGCAATGTTAAAAGGTAGAGCAATGTCAGATTCTTGGCAAGAGACCAAATTTTTTTAATATAAGCTATTTATAAAGATGTACTATGTGAAATATTAAGAAAACAGTTTTAAATTGCACACTCCAATCATATTGTTTGAGCACATATTTAGCCTTATACATTGCAAATAGTGCCAGTTGCTGAGTAGGACTATCTAAGTCTATCAAACTAAGTAAGAAGCAAAACCCAAAGCAAAACAGCAACAAAAAACCCGAACTAAACTCTACAAGCAATCAAAAAAAAAAAAAAAAGGTTGGCAGGAGGGAATTCAAAACACTGTACCTGAGTGTCACAGCTAATAAAATATTTTAAGAACCATTTTGGATCTATTTTACCTTCAGGTATCCAAACATTCAAAGTTCTCAGTAAACTACTGCATCATTACCCCAAACAGTCATTCTATGCTATCTTTCAAATAGCACTCAGGATGAAATGTGCCAGTTGTTTATGATCTGCATCCACTCTCATTCTATTTAAACATGATGTCAGCGTATTATGACTGTAAATCATAGACATCAGAAATGCTGATTAATAAAACTAGAGCAACAGAAAATTGTTGACACATCAAAGCAATTATTCACATGGCACAGCCCTCTGCCTTTGTATGGTCCTGTTCTTACATTTGCATGAACTCTATCCATTCCTTGAGCCTGAAGACCTTCATTAGGATCTGAGTTTTAAATTCCACTGCCCTAAAAACACAATGCACCATAACACCCTAGGCAGTGCAGAAGTAGTGACGCAGCAACAAAATTACTATTATATTTAAAACCTGAAATGTTGTAGGACACAAAGTCACACAAAGGAGGTAGGTCATGCATACACATAAGGAATTCAGTAAACAGACCATTCCCTTGTGGTCCAAGTACCACCATTAAAATCCATCTCTTCTTCAGGTAACTCCCTTCTCATATGCGAAAAATGGGCTGAACTTCACTCTTCTTTTTACTAGGACAGGGGAAGCTATTTTTATACTAGTCCAAGGAAGAAACAAAGAAATTAATTGTTAACTTCATTTCCCAGTACCCTCCAGTATTACTCTAGGGATGCTACATCTTATGCACCTCTCCATTACAATATGTCTACATATACAAAAAGAAGTTTTTGTTCAAAGTTTAAAATTTCCACTTTCATTTACAGCCTAGGCCTTAGACACAAGATAAACACAGACCGAAACACATGAAAAACCAAAACAAACAAACACAATAAAAATAAGAAAAGCATCCAGCCTATGGCCTCTGGATTGTACCCAGGTGATCAGAACTATTCAACTGGCCCAATCCCTGCTGTAGAAGTCATGAGATAGGGCACAGAGATTAATTGCTCCAGATGTTTGTTCACCAAATGCTGCCAAAGGATCTCCACTCTCCCCTCATCACCATCACACAACTTGAAGTGCGTTCATCATATGACTGAAAGGCAAGTACTCCTCATCACAGAAAATACATCTTAATCACGTGAAAGCATGTATGAAGGTTGTCCACATGACAACGTTTCTTGTAAACTTGTCAGGTACATGGCAGTCACATACCAGCCCAGTGTGGATCCTTCTGGTGAGGAATGTCCATTTACATGGCACTGAAGGGTTTGACACTAGAGTTCCTCTAATAGATTCTACAGGCCTTACTTAAGATAATGTGACACTTAACTGGCTTCAGAAAAGAGGAAGAAAGTTTGAGAGCAACCATCTCCTTGTGACTGAGTTTGAACAAATTATTCCATTCAAAAGGTTTGTTTCAGCCTGACCTGTTTTTTCAAGTTTCACACTCTTTTAACAAATAGCTGAGGTTGAAGCTCATGCTAACAGTGTTTAGGAACCTATTTTTTGAAGACTATTTTTCAGTAGCATTCTTCATCTACAGAACTGGGTAGGTCTTTAAAAATAAACTTCATAGGAATACAGTGAAAAAGAAATAGTGCAGAAGCATAAAAATAGACTCAGGAGTCCAATAAACTATAAATCATTCATTTTCATCACACATTGACTTGCAACAACACTTCTCCTTTTGCTAAAGAAAGGAGTTCAGAACATTTAGGGACAGATTCATTCATTCTAACCCAAGAGCATTTTAACTTGCTCCCAAGACAAGGATATCACAGGAGATCACGGTGCAAGTCAACTGTCTTGGCTTAGGCAAACTCCAGTACTATCTCCCTGTGGCTGACAGAAGGGATGACTGTGGTTGACCAAGTCCCTTGAAAACTCAAGGTAGATCTCAAACAAAAGTTTGGGTCCTACTCATAGAACTGCACTCTCACTTATGGAAATATATTAAGTTTGTATCAGAAAGTTATAGGCAACAAGACGAATGAGTTGAAATGGGGTGCAGAGGGGGGTAAAAAGATGTTAAATAATACCATGTCTACAACTGAATCAAGTGATAAAAGAGCACATGCTGCATCTGCAGGCTCTATGAAGCGCGTTCACTCACCCCTGCTGTCCCCACCCCAGGAAATTATCTTGGCACCAGAATTTTTTGTTGGAAATAACACAGTCCAGATTACTTGGCTAGTATCTGAAATTAATCTAATGCTTACTGTAATCAATATATTGATCACTAAGACCCACTGTGTGGCCTCAAAAAAAGTAAATGTAATTACACAAGAGAATAACTTAGAAAAGCATACAGTCCACGTTTGCTATAATAAAGATGTATCGATTGTGGTGAAGAAATACATAATGTGAATGAACACATCCCAAATAATTTGATCTTAATGACAGGGGTTGATTTTGATGCAAAACAACTGGAAAAGAGTTTTTGATTGAAAAGAAAAAAAGCAACCCATCACCAAGAATTCTAATTAGCATGAGTAAAATGAACTGATTCAATACAGGGAACTCACTTCAATTCTATGGTCTGAAATTGGCCAAACACTCACATGTCGAAAGGTACTTCCAATTATGTCCACTTTATTTTATCAAATTTTACCATTAATATGTCTAATTTCTAGTACTATCAGATAGTAAAGTCCCCATGTTCTACAGGGAATCTGGTTTCAAAGCCCAACTTGCTCCCTCCTAGAAACTGTCTAGGAAAATCTCACCACATTATTGGAGAAAAAAATAGATTAAAAAAGATCATATGCACAAAACCATCAAATGAATAATGCAGAATCAAGACCCCATAAAAGGAAATCTCATTTAAAAGTATATCATGTTTGTTTTCCTTAACAGCCTCAATTGCTCCATATTGTTCTTGTTTTCAAGGAACCTAGATAAATGGGACCTCAAATATGAAAAGCTAGCAAAGCTGGCTGTATGCCATTTCAAAGCAAGCAAAAGTACAGGGCTAACAGGCATAAGAGTGGGATCTCGTCCTCCAATGAATACAAGATCCAAAGCAGGTTGCAAATGGTGAGATATGCACCAGAAAGAACAGTGTGCTTGAGGCATTCGGGCATCTTCTTTCCCCACACACTTCCTCCAAGGGCTAAGTGAAATTTTTTAATTATGGAAGACTGGAAAATTTACCAGATTAGGCAAAGTCTGTTTCAAAAAGTTTCAAGTTTAAAATACAACTGTTTTTTTGGAGTTCTGGCACTTATACTGCTAACAACAGAACTTCCAGCACAATAGTTGAAATGTTCTACAGATTTCTTTGAAATACTAACTTGGTTAAGAAATCAAAATCTATCATTGAGCTGAAGAGATAAAACATGCAGTCTTTATGTTAAGAAACAATGCTTGCGGATTACACACTACAGTAAGGCTGCTGTCCTGCATTCTTTGTGTAGCACACACTCACAGAGAAGCTGAGAGCCTGTAATCTCTGGTAAATCAACACTAGGAAAAAAAAAATCAGACTTACAATAAGGCAAAAGAAAATTCTATATTAGCCTTTATAGACCAAACAAAAAAAAAATTAAGAAAAGTATACTACATGTCAGATTGGAAAGCAGATTAACAACATTATTAGCTCCTAATGCATTAAGAACAGTTTTATTAGCTTCTGTTCTGTGCAGCATAACTGGAGTAAAAGCCATAAAAAAATCACAGTTCAAGGTACAATCAACATTATCACCCACTTACATACTCATAACATTAACACGCAACCCTTCAAAAAAGTAGATTGCTCCCTTGAGTGCTTTCAAAATCCCAAAATGTCTAAATACGCTACCATAATTATCACTGAGGTATTAATTAAGTGGAATAGAACTGTTCATATCTCATTTTACATAGCTTTCAAGTTGGGTGAAGCTGTGTGTTCTGCTGCTGCTGTTTTTTAAAAACAAGAAAAAATAAGAAAAATGGGAGAAAAAGAGAAGTTTCTCCAAAACACGTGTGTAAATAAATGCATAAGCATGAAACAAGACTGACTTACAGCAATTACAACCATGAATCAAAACAGGTTCGTTCAGCCTCCATTGTTGCTACCTCAGAAAACTACAGACTTTCCTTTTGCTTTAAACAAATCTTATAAATCTAGGATGAACCTGTTCTTATAATTTATTTTCCTATGGACCCAAGTAAACCCGACTATCATCAAAAGCATTATTTATTAACACTCCCCAAGAGTGCCCAGAATACACACTGTACAATCAAGAAGCCTAGCATAAACTAGTGGCACTAATATCTGCATGATAAACACACTTTTTCTTGTTCCCATCTCTTACTAGCAGCCAACAGAGTGACAAGTAACAGACTCTTCAGGAGCACATCTATCCTTTTAAGCAGAAATGGGAGCTCACAGAACAACACAGCCAGGAGACCGAAAACAATAACAATCTATGGTAGGAGAGCAAAGAAGAGGAAGAAAAATGGAAGTGGGTGGACAGCAGCTGAGCAGCAATAGCAAATGGAAGGAGTGGGAAGGCAAAAAAAGAGCCGATGAATAGGGAAGGAGACAAATGAGATGTGAAAAGAGACAGAAAACAAAATTACTGAGACTTAGTCTAAAACAGTGGTTCTTAAATCATGGTTCAGTCAAAGGAAATTACAAAGTCATCCTGACAGGAAGAGTAAATTACAATGCTGCTGTCAGTGTCTTCTTGAGTGGCAGTGTCAAGAGTTTGCAATGGCTGGGAATTACTGGCCTACTGCATGCCCAGTGCAAGTGCTGTAATGACTTTGTTACTTGGGTATCTCACAAGTAAAAAGAGTGGTGCAGCAGAGAATAAGGAAATGGGAGTGGGAAAAGCGAGCTCAACTGGAAACAAGATCAAGCATTTATTAATTGGTCCACACACTAAGATAGCTACCACACAAGTCATACTTAGCCTGAAGCACTATGAAAGCTGGAAAGCATTTTGCTAAACAGAGTCCCAAAACCTTTTCCTGGAAAGGGAAATTATGGGAGCAAACTTTTTAGCAGGGCCTGTTGTAACAGGGCAAGAGGTAATGTTTTAAATTAAAAGAAGGTAGATTTAGACTAGGCATAAGGAAGAATTTTTTTACAGTGAGGGTGGTGAAACACTGGAATAGGTTGCCGAGAAAGATGTTAGAAGCCCCATTCCTGGAAACAGTCAAGATCAGTTGGATGGGGATCTGAGCAAACTGATCCTATTGAAGAAGTCCCTGCTTGCTGAGGTGGAGTTTGACTAAAGGAATTTTAAAGGTCCTTTCCAACTCAAACCATTGAGGTGAGCTCCTGCACACAAATATTTAAATTACATAAAAATGAATTCTACAGTGCACACAAAGGTTTCATCCACCATTCTTAAAAATTCCTGAAGCTGATGAAGAAAGAGAACTCTAGCCAGGCAATACATGCAATGAAAGGACATCTAGAGAAGTGCTCCAAGACATAAACACAATGCTTTAGCTTTTTTAATTCATTAAAGACATTAGTCACACAAAATAACAATGTGCCCTCATAATCTGTAATATCTTGGTCTGTGTAACAAGTCCAATCAGAATCACTGTGCGAAGGGAAAGAAAGTTTCCAAAAAGCCATCCTAACTGAACTTTACCAAACTACAACTAAATGTAGAAGAGACTGCATGTATGGATGGTCACAACTTCCTCATCTTCCTCAAGTAAATCCAATAATGCAAGTAAGAATTAAATCATGTTTTACAGGTGTTTGCCATTAAATACAGTGTGCCATTAACCTTAACAATTAGGCTTACTTACACTGGTTTATTAGCACAGAGGAACCTAGGAGGAAGGTAAAAGCCTGATTTTACCAAATAAAAAAAAACCAAAAAAAACCCCAAAAAACTACCAAAAGGACAGAAAATGTTTGTGAAAGCTGAAAACATACCATGAGTATCTCTTCTGTACATCTTTCTCTCTGTACTGGAGCAACTGGAAATTCAAGAAGGGATTTTACCGTCTTCCTTTTGGCTTTTTCCATTTGAATATTAGTAAAATAGTTGACAGCAGCAAACTCAATAAGAGCAGAGAAAACAAAGGCAAAGCAGACCGCTATGAACCAGTCCATGGCAGTAGCATAGGATACTTTTGGCAGTGAATGTCTTGCACTGATGCTCAGTGTCGTCATTGTCAACACTGTGGTAATTCCTTCAAAGAAATAAAGCAAAAGCACTGCTAAATCCAAGTAAACCAAAACAAGAATAGGCAAGCAACTTCAAACAAAGAATTTTAAATCACTTAGGATCCTCTCTCTGATGCTTGTGAATAGTGCATTAGATTTAAGTCAAGCCAACCACCATATATCTATGGGCAACCATGCACACAAAACAGTTAACCAGTTCTCACAGGAGGCATGGAAAGCCATGACTGCAGCAGATGATCTACAGTTCACATGAAGAAAACACAGAATCCTTAATTTCATACTTTTTTCATATCAATTTCAGTAGAATTTCTTACAAGTTACTTTCTAAACATTCAGAAACAACTCAAATCCTTAAATAGAAGAGTGCTCCTCAGACTGCAACAAATACATTATTTTTCCTGTAATGGGTTCAGAATGCCATATATTAGTCTGTGTCTGTTCCTCTGATCCCACTGGTAATCAAGGTGCCATTAAGTCCAGGCAAATTATTTTGTTGCTAAGGAAAACTAGAATACCATGTTAACAACTCTGTTAATTAAGAAACCATCACCTCATCTTTTAAACCCCTCTGCTACTAGCCAACCAATAAAATTCAATTAGAATTTCATCTTCTGAAAGAATAACTTTTTAATTGAAGTGCACAAGCATGAACACTGAACTCAAATTATGACCACTTCATGGTAATATTTCAAATGCAAATATGTGCTGTATAAAACTCTAGTCTAAGGGGGTTTTTTTCTCCTTTTTCATACAAAATATCCCATATCATACAAATGTCAATACCAAGTATATAGTGAACACTGCATAAGTCCTACCATGATAACCTCAAGGAATATTGACTACAAATAGAGATGTCTTTACTCTTACGAAAAGAACACTGTACCCATTTTAATTCAAAATGAAATGTACATGCTGGGAAGAATTCAAAATAATTAAGCAGGTACTCCAGCTTCATTCCTATCTCTTGCCTGCAACATTTCTACCTTCTTTAAGAAAAACTTCAGAAAACAGGGTCCCTGTTAGAATTTGTCAAAAAACTAAAAGGATACTTTTAGCCACACTTCAAGCTATTTGATTTCACAGGTATTTTAGAGACTTATTTGTAACTTAGGGTATGTCCAAACTTTATTATTATTACTAGTTTTAAGTTTTGCATATGGATATAATGACACACATAACATCTATTCCTCTATAATTTGTACATTTTCAATTATCACATTCTGTCTGCCTTCCAAGTTCATGGCAATACTCTCTTCAAAAAAGCACCACTATTCAACATCACTGCAAAAGCACGTAAAGCGATATACTAGTTTACCTAACGTAATGCTCAAGTTGAGAGTTAGTGTGGTTCTTATTAGGTTTACAAGATGTTTTTCCTATAACTAATCATAAACTTTGTCTAATTTGTGATACTAAACAGTGTTCTGACTCTGCTTACATGTTTGAATGGGTCATCCCATAGAAATAGTAATTCCTATCATTCTTGCCAGCATCTATCTATAGAAAGGCTTTTTGTAGAACATTCTCTTGCTGATTAGTTTGCTTTAGACTATAGGACATTATAAAGTCAAGACAGTGCTCTATAAAGATTTCTTTTAAAAATTATTTTATCCTACTTCTTTGTATATTTACACTTGCTTTCTTATGCTTAGTCTTCCATAGAAGCTTATTTACTATTATTTTCAGAGTTCACTGTAGCATCTCATTCTGTATTTTGATGAGGGCAATTTTAATATCTTGTGACAGTTTTGCTTTTTTTAATTTATTTTCATTATGGCAATGGCAGAAAGGAGAGAAGAGCACTAAACATTAACTTCAAATAATTGGATTGAATCCTTACTCATAGTAAACTTCCACAAATGACATGGATATCTCATAAGAAGACATTTGTACATCCTGCACACTCCCAATCAAATTAATATACAAGTATTTTAGAAAGTGTGAGTTCAAGTAATGACATTACTGTCCACTGGAGGATAACACTGCTCTAAACGTAGACCGAGGACTTGACTGTATTACTCAGGGCCAGGTCTTCCCAGTTTGCTCCCCCAGACAGATAGAACCCCCAAAGATGTACAGCCATTTATTTGACACAGGCAACCACGCCACCCTTCAGGTTATATATTCCAAGTTTCTCTTCAGATTCCAAGGATTCACAATATCAACATTCTTCATACATTGATACATACATTTGATAGCAAAAATTCCTCTGAATTGGTATTATTCTCTTATTTCTGCACTAGTACTGAGACAGCATACCACGACACACTTTAAAAGGCCTCTGCTGATGAAAATCATTAAAAAGAGGTTGCATGACAGACAGTAAAAAAGAAACAATTACCAAACACGGTTCTAGCTGGAACAGATTCCTTATTTATCCAAAATGAAACTTGAGAAAGGATCACGGTCATAATGCATGGGATATAGGTCTGAATCATAAAATAACCCATTTTCCGTCTGAGGTGGAAGTAAACTGTCATAACAATATATTCACCTAAAGAAAAAAAAAAAGAAAAGATTTTTCTGACTTTGCATGAAATTTGTGTTGCAGAACAACTGTTTCAGACTATTAACTAGGATTGTTCAAGATAATGCTATTCATACCACTGAATATATATATAGGAAGATGTGTTCCTTAGAGACAAGAATGAATGAAAGTTTTAAACAAAGAATCCTGGATGTAGAGTGCCATTCAGAAGCAGATATCAAAAACACTATAAACGTACAGCTAACACTGGATTACATTTTACAATATAAGCATGATTTTAAAAATTCTTTTGGCAGCTGTTGAATAAAGGCATCCCAAGACACAAACTATTTACCTACCATTGTATTCATAACATTATGGTTACCTGCCAAACAGAACAATATTATAATGGTGTACATTACATATTACGGAAGCAACTCAGCTTTTTACTAGGTTTATACATCAGCACCACTATGATATTCAAATAAAAGCAAAAAATCATTGATAAGAATTAAAAATACTGTAAATTTATCTAAAATGTTATCATTCATATTAAACAAACAAACAAAAAAAGCACTTTAACCATAAATTGAATAAACCGTCTGAACAAAGCACTAGAGAATGAGCATTTTGGGGACAGTAAGGAAATACTGCTGTTAACTCATAATAATCAATACGCTGAGAAGTAAATTTCTAGTGTATTACAAAATGCTGGTTTTTTATGAGAAAATTACCCACAGAGGAATACATCAAATAGATTTGCTTTATCTGTTTCATTTTGACCATCTCACAACACCCAAATTTGCTGAGGCTTAGAAAACTATTCCAAATTTTAAAAATATTTTGTGAATATGCTTGTTTATCACCACATTGCTCATCAGTGATACTTCACTCAGATGCCTATAGTTGCCATTTGCCTTATTTCTTACAGCACAAATCAGCAGAAGTATCTATTGTGACTAATGCGTTTGTGCCTATGCTTATCTGACTAGAGGGTTTTTATGGCTTTAATAACCCATTCTGAATGCTGTACTTCTATCATGGGCTGTTTGCACTGCCAAACAAAGGAAGTCTTTTGCACATAATGTGGATACAGCGCTGAGAAATTACTTCCTCACCCAGGCATCCTCTTGACTCTTCAAACTGCATTTTAAGCAGTGATTAAATGCTCATTTTGTCCCTCAGAGTAATGATCTCATTCTATCTTTGTGAAAGACCGTCACAATCTACTGTAATGAATCTGTAAATGTAAATCTGAAGGACAGAAACCTAATTCAGATTCATGCTCTCAGCACTTAATATATATCCTATGACATTCAGTAGAACACCTTACAGGAAGGAATAAAAAAAGTCTTAGGCAATGTTACAGGGTGAGTTTTACCTCAAGTTCATTTTTACTGATGAGATTCCTACCTGTGATAGATTTAATGGTTTCAGTGGATACCGTATGCCCAAGCAGGTCATACTGAACTAAACTGGAAGACTCCTCAGGAACTTCCACTGATTTCTCAGGTCCTTTTGTCCAGGTATAAATCATTTCACTCTTTGGATAAGCATCTACAACACAGCATCAGTTTGCATAAATACGAAACAACTTCTCACAACTTACTAAGAGCCCAAGCCAAACCTACTGAAACCAAACAGCAAGACTCACACTAACAAATTTAGAAAATACTCTTCATGTTAAGTTACCCCCAACCACCACCCTCAGAGAACAATAAATAGCAGCTAAGATCATAATGTCAAGTGCAACACACAAATTCACTTAACGTTTGAACGTGAATTCTAAAGAGGAGTTCTTTTTGGATTGGTCCTTACTTGGCATGTAAAGTTTATCTTTAAATTACTTTAGAAATTTCTATTAAATTTTATCATTAAAATATATTATTAAATAAATAAAGCATATATAAGGAGAATACATTTCGGAGAATGACTGCACATTTCTTTACAGAAAGGAATTGTTATACTAAAAGCTATACTATACTAAAAAATGTAATATTTTAAACTTGTGTTTAAAATATTTGCCAGAAAACAGATGACAGTAAAAAAAATCACAATAGTCCAAAAATAAGCACACTCAAATAAACATTTTACATTTAATACAAAAGACATAACATAAAGCTAGCAATCAATCCCTACACAGCAAAAACTCCTGTTAAAATTGGATTAAAGTAGTTCTGCATTTAAAACTGCTACATCTTATTCCATGTTCCATTGAGGAAAATATCAGATTAGGGTCAAATGCAATTTCTGCTGCCTGGCGATTCTGCCTGAAGAAATATGCCTGTGGAGAAGCCTCCATTAATGAAGCTCCCTTATCGTACAGCTCATAGCAAAGTCAAATCTGGCAGCACCTGGTCTCCATTCTCACTGTAACAGGTATGAAAAACTTTACCAGAGTACTTTCTTTTAATAACCCCTTTTTGGTTGACTATCCAGCTCTATAAGCTAAATTTATGCTAAAGAAAGACTATGAGGAGCTTCTAGCTATTTGTGACTTCAGAGTTCTGGGGCTAAGGAAAACAGATTAATGTCCAGCCACTGACTACATCTGAGTGCAAAGCAGAGAAGTCAGCGACCAATGAGGCTTAGAAAAGTGACAAGATAATTAATGGAGTGCACCAGCTATCCCCAGGTGGTCTCAGAGGTCTCTGCTGCAGATTCAAATCAGGGAATCATAACTACCTCCCTTGGTTGTTATGCAGAACATCCAAACACGTTCCTTCTGGTCCAAGTTTGGAGATTACCCAAAAATCTACAACTGATTCCAAAGCAAAAAAGGAAAGTCACCTGCACTAAGATTCCTCTCACCAATCTAAAAATCATTTATCTAGACTAAAATTGCCTTGAAGACTTCCATTATAGGCCAGGAAATAGAAGATACACAAACACAAATAGAGATCAAGACTTTACTCCTAACCTACATATCTAACTTCAGATGTCAATGCACCTCCACCAACTGTAGAGAAAGTCAAATAACCTAGGTGCCTTTCACCTAACTGTTGGAAGGTGAGATAGATCCCACCTTCTTTGCCTTTTCCAAAGAATCTCTTACTTCACTGAGTATCCAGTTCCTCCCTAAGAACCAAGAAAAGCTACAAACTGTGTAGCCAGAATACTGAGGTTTAGTGTAACAGCTGAATCACCGCCTGCTTTTTGATTCTCTGCCTGAGTTTAATTTTTCAGGCTCTGAATACAATTTCCAAGGAACTTAACAGGAGTTTTGTCTGCAGAAGGATTGTGTAATGAGATTAATATTCAGAAAGTTCAGTAATTGTTCAAAATCTACTTCTACTATTTAAACTCTGTAGTTACAAGAAATTTCATAATTGCAACTTACAACTCCCAAATTTGAGAGGGCAAGCATGACCATCCATGGGAAAATCCACTAATCTCATGGGACACTCTGCACTTATTGTAAGCCTATAATGGAACAAATTAAATAGTCTCTGGTTGCCATTTTGTCTAGGCAGTATAACTTTTTTGCATGCAGTAATTGTAAGAAACTGAACAAAAAAGTAAGATACCTCATTGTGTACAGGATGGTGCCATTTCTCATTATTCTGAAGAGTTTATTTGGGGCTGTCATATTATGTGCAACAGACTTTTTCCCATTCCTGAAGAATGTGTCAGGAGTCCATACCTTCGAAACCATCAAGTTGTTAAGTCTTAAAATTTCAATAGGGCCATCATATTTCAATCTTTTGTCTACCCATGTCTGACGAAAGAAGACATCCATTGTATACTCCTGTATAAAATTGCAGGGAAGAAACCCAAAGATCACATTTGCATCTATAAGCGTTTCCTGTAAAAAAAAAAGAAATCCCTCGCAGGCAAAGAAAGAAGTAATAAAGAAAATGCTAAGTCCACTACACAAACATATTCCCACCAATTAAAGTGTGTTGTGTACTTCTTAACAGCTTAATTCCCCATATTAATCATATCAGTAAATTGCTACACATATTTAATCATTAAGGAATAATTAATCTAATTAGGCTGCAGGAAGCAGGCAATTGAATTTGTAGTCAAGCATCTAACTCGAAACAAAATGATCTCTGACAATAAGTGTCAACAGATTTTTAAAGAAAACATATCCATGGATTTTCTGTTGCTGGCTAAATTAAAAATACCAGGACAAATGATTACTTCCACTTTAAAGTCAGGAGAGAAAATTTAATTTCAGCTGATAGAAAGTAAGCTTTTAAATGAGGAAAACTAAGTATTTCCTTTGGCATGCTCAGAAAACATGGATAAATGTGCATATATACATATTTGGTTTTAAGTATGTAACTATTCCATCCACTTCCTCAGAAAGACCATTCAGACGCACCAAAGAAAAAATGCAAACAACTGCAGAACTGCAGATACAGCCACATCATGAGAAATCATAAGTGAATGAATAGACAAAGGAATGCACTTCTCATCTTGGGAAGCTAAAACATTTCACACACAAAAAAAAATAATGTGAAATTGAAAAAGGTAACACAGAAAGCTTTAAGTCCTTTATAACCTGCAGTTGTGATTTTATTGTCAAACCTATGTTTTCTGGTTTTATTTAAAACTCTTCTGCATAACGTTACCATTGAAACTACATGTATGGCCGTATCTATTTGCATGGGCAAGGAGGCATGTCTACTACCGTAATGCACATTAGAATTATATCTGTCTTCTGTTCCATGACTGCATTCTCCATCATGGTTTAGAGTTAATCTATGAAAAGCCTCCTTTCTAGTGTCTTTTCTTGCTGGTGACTTCATAGCTCCTTAATAGCCATTTCTGTTATTAGCTTCTACATGACAGATTTTGTAATGTGATTTCAACCCTTTTCATTACACTGGGTACCAAAGCAACACAGCTGTAAAAAGATATTCTGATCATCCTCTGTACTGAGACTATATCACACTTTGCTGTTTAAGCAAGTTTTATGAATGCAGCCACATTCAGATTACATTTGGTCACTAATTTGGTAACTAAAAATTATTCCAAAATTAATTCCTGGTTCCCTGAGTAGCCTCCTAACTAATCCCTAATGATGACAGCAGAAACATCTCATGCAAACTCTCCTTTTGCCAGTTCCTTACTCACCTTCAGCCCATGTTCTCACTCCTGCCTTCTCCCGTATAACTAATAGCTTCCCATGTAGCACCATGTCAAATATTTCAATGAAACCCAAGAGATGCAGACCTCATTTTAGATTTGACACACATATTACTAGATTTCCTTGGGACCAGATTCTTGTAACCCCTTGTGACATTGAAAAGCATCATACTGTACATGACAACCATTGAAAGGGTAAGATGCATTTCAGCATGAGAGTGCTGTGCTGAACCTAACCCCTGAAAAAATATTTTGCTATCACATACCTTTCCATGTGATAGAACACTATCAGGCACACCACAATGTGCATGACAGCACCGTATGGGAAGAAAGTTACTGCCCCGAAACTGCCTTTCCCTTAAAGAATTTCAGTTCAGCACTGATGGCTGTGTTACTTCCATGTGATTTCTTGGGTATTTTATAAAAAAAGAAACTACCGTGTGATTCAACACCACTAGATTATAAAAGCTGATGAAAGTTATGCCAGATTTGACCTCGAATGCAGATGCCGTTCAGGCACAAATCACAGTACATGCAAATGCAACATTAATCTTCTGTGACTATTTTGTGCATGTCACTTTGATGTTCAGTTTCTGCAGACACTTATGAAAATGCTTATCAGTCAAACATTTGCTGAAAGTGATGCTTAAAGGGGCACAAAGATCAACAAAGGGCATTCATCTGAAATGAAAACGTCAACAAGTATTTGTGAAACGATGTCATTATTATTCACCTGAGAATAACACAAGTTTCATAAAGGAAAGGCAATTTCAGAGATAGTACAAGTTTTTCCCACAGTAGACTGATGCAGACACTCCCCATAAGGCCTGATTCTGCCTCTACGCCATGAAAGTCTGTTTTAAATCCTATGAAGTTAATTCCTTAAGCCAGCCAAAAACCAGAGTGTGACCAGAATCAGGCCTGATGTATCTAATTATAACCTGTAAATTAAGCTGTTACTAATCTTGTCTACTTTGCATGATGGACAGAAAAGTACAGATGAAGCATCCACTCCTTACAGCAGTTAATGCTTTCTCAGAACCAGGAAATGGCATTTTAATTCCAGAAATACATACCATTTCCACATCAGAAACAGGTCCAAAACTGGTGACATATATATCTGTTTTGACTTCAGTAACAGGACCTAATGTATGAAAAGGAAGCGAGCAAGAAAATTTGAATTTTGCAGGTCAACAATTCCCATAAATGATCCTGTTGTGTGAACAGTTATCGCTTTGAGGGTTCTGTGGACAAGCAAAAGTAAAATACAAACACAGGTCATTCCAGATAAGTCTCTAATAACAGCCTCTACTCAATCACCTCTAACACAAGCAAATCAAAGGCAGCATTTTCATGTAAATTCCCATTCAGAAAACCAACGTTGACTCAATGGATAAGAAAACAGATGCCGGAAAATTAAAAGGCTCACTGAAAACACCGTGTTAATTAACAACAAGCACTGAATTCAGGAAATACACATTCTCCAAGGCATTAATGACTAATATTCTGTCCTACTGGCAATAACTGGACTATAGATATCAGCATGTCATGCAGTGGGTAATTTAAAAATGCAAAATCAAGAACTGTATCCATATCCTGAGATGTACTTAAGTGCTTTAATACTAATAATCAAAATAAAAGTTGGAGAGCTAAGCATTTTTGAGGGTCTGAATCAGGGTCCACATGCTACTACAAAGCTTGTCTTGAAAGAACTAGTGATGCTTAGGACATTGTTAAAAACAGTGCCCCGCACAGAGGTTTTGTACTCTCACAGCTAGGTAAAATATAGCAACCATCAGAGAAGGCACTTTAATGTATCATTTCTTTTACTACAGTACAAAACACCTTGAAATTTCAGATGGGCATTCACTCTACAGTACACACTCTACAGTTCCCCTTAAAACAAAGAACACAGGCAATAACTAATTTCACTGGGATTTAGGTCTGTTCCCAAGGTAGAAGGCTAGCAAGTTGCTAATGATTACTAGTTGTTATGATGATTCTGTGATCAAAGTATAGCTAATGGTTTAATTCACTTAATTAATTCACACCCTAAATTAACAAAAAAAATCTACTGTTGTCTTACCAAAAAGATGTATGATCTACAAATTCACAGCCATATTTCACTCCTACACCTCAAATTTCTAAAGAGAAGAGGCTCAAGTCTGTTAATTCAGGCTTTATAATAGCATTTGCAGTCTAAAAATGAGAGGAAAGACTTAAGACTGTTAGCAGCAGAAGACTATGCCCCTGTTGGAAAGAAGAAAATTATAAATCACTATTCACAGATGTGACTTTAAATCAAACGTAAAAAGGACAAAATGAAATAAACAACTAGAAAATAAGGAATCTATAGTTCTTGCACCTAGAACAAGTGTCAAACTATGAACAAAAAGTAAAGTAAAACGACGTAAAATTATGCCACTAAACAGTTTGCAAGTTACGTAAAGAAGAACAGCTAAGAATGTCAGCTAAAGGTCAAAAAAAGGACTTAGCTGAAAGTTAACAGTTTCACAGAAGGAGATTTTTTTCAAGATAATATCTAAAGAAAATTCACCTTACAACAGTTGCTAGCTCAGCAGTCACTGGAAAGTTACATAGTTTGGCATGTCTATCTTGCAGAGTATTTAAGAAGAAACACCCAGGTTCCAGATAAGACACCTGTATACCAAGTTATTTGTTTTGCAGTGGGTTGTTCTCTAAAAACATCAAATGGAAGCTGCTCCCCTTTCTAAAAGTAACAAAGTGTTCATTAGGTCAGGTAAATCCATGAGTTGTTAGACTCCTCATTTTACTGACAACATACTCCAATAACATTTCCTGAACATAATTACTTCTGCAGAGCAGAAGAGCTCCAATTTGAAAAACTTATAGTAGAGCTGTCAAGACACTGTGAAAGTGAAGACATTCATCTGCAGCATTAGAAAATAAAAGGGAAAATTTGAATCATGTGGGTACATAGAAATAGAAGTGATCCAATCATATCTGATGTCCCATAATGACAAGACTAGGGTTGGTTTAAATATATAAATATTGATTTCACCTGAACTTGAAATGTCTCTGAAATCAAAGTTTTATAGAAATGAAAAGGTAATTTTCCCACATGGATCTAATATGCAAATTAGTCTCTGTTACTCAATAATAACAGAATACTGCACCCGAATCTCTTTCATGAATTGCTTTATTTGTTAGTTCTAAAAAGGTAAATAGGAATATTACAAAAGAAACAAACAAATAAAAAACCCTTTAACTGCTTTCTTCTGGTGATATCTTCCTTTTTTAGCTCACTGAACATTTTAATTTTATAATCATAGAAAATTGAGCAAAGGGACAGATTTTTCCCACAAGCATGAGCTGCTTCTCCCCAGTCATTGATTTCTTTTGTTTTATTAAATGACTACAGCTTCTTGGGCAGTAACTTTTCAGAGGCTTTATGCAAGGTTATTTTCTAGAGTTTCTCAGAAAGAAGAGGAGAGCTAAGACTACGAAGCTGACCTCCAAATCAACAAGCCTACAACTTAATGCTATTAGAAATCACATAGCAGCAGCACAGGACTAAAGCTGTTCTTGAGTTCACTCTTTAGTAACTGCTATTTTGCTCCCGAAACTTTATTTATTAGCAGGACCCATGAAAAAGAAGGAAGCAGGAACTCTTAGGCAATAATCAAGCCACAAAGTAGGGTTCCAAATAAAGTTTACTTTTGGTTGCTTGTCTGATATGATGGCAGCACAGTGACAAAACAAATGTTAAAATCGCACTTTAGGCCACTAGAAAATGGTAGATGACTGAAGATCTAGAAATATTTTAGGCATCATAACAGTTATCTAGTCAGTACTGAAGTGCAAATTCTTGCTTTGCATCCAAAACCTTGGTCAAAGAGTAAAATGTTTCGTAGGAGTGAAGACGGCAGCAAGAGACAACAAAGCTGACTACCTCCCTAATGCTTTTTCTCTAATTGCAGCCCTGTAGTGCTCCACATCTTCCATCTATATTGTCAGTGCACAAATTCCTAAGGCCAAATTTTGGATTTTCTAGTACATCCCAGTATTTAATGCCAACCCAGGAGTATCTATGCTGACACCAAAACCAATCTCTTATTCTTCTTTTTCTAGAAGAAAATATAACTCCAGTTCATAACAATAGCGGGGGTACAAATCGTGAGTCATGCTTCTTTTTTAAAAAAAACTATTATTAATTGTGGGAATTCCTGTCAACGAGGAGGTGATCTGTAGTCACCTAACCTACTTTTAGTGGTGATTTAAGCAGTCCTCCGAAATGAACATGTTGCACCACTTAATCAACTCAAAGTCTGCAAGCAGAAGATCCTATTAGAATCCTTAACACTCTATTACTGGCAATAAAATGCAGCAAGTTGTAAGACGGCCAATTAACTTTAAATATGACCATTTAGGCATATCCCTCAATGGATGTTCAGAAAGCATCTATCCACCATAAATCTTCAGGAATGCTGAAGAACTATTTATAACATACCGGTGTGTATTTTTATGTCAATGAAATAGGAGGAGAGTCCTACACACTGCAGTGGGAACAGTTAAAGTCTGAATCACTGCTTGCAAGATAATATACTTTAAAGAAGCTCAGGCAGGATTAAAAGCAACCTCTGCAAAAAAGCCAGAATAGTTCAGTGTTAGAGATGTTACATGTGGGCTGAAGAAGCGATGCCAGGCCCTAACCCCATGAAGAGAAATGTAAGCTAGCTCTCCTGTGCATTTTATGCCAACATGTGGGTTGAACTGCAGCAGAGCTCCCAGTGAAAGACATTGGGCTCCATTATCCCCGTGTCTCCATAGGCAACTGTCACTGCAGAGATCTCCACTGTATGTAAACAGTCAAATCCTGCACAGGCTTTCTGTATATTACAGATTTTGCCATCTAGAGCCACTCAACCAGTCGGGAACATTAGCAAACAAGTCTGTACAAATGTTTCAACACATAAATTACAATTTAAATGCCAAGTGCAGTTATTGCTGTTATTATGAGATCAGATTATTTTTGTTTTAATATAACTACATGTGAAAAATTTGGTGCTTCCTCTTTCCGAATTCTTCCTGCCTGCACAGGGTTGATATCTTTTAAGTGAAGACAAGAAAAAAGTAAAAAAAAAAAAGAAAAAAATAGCCATCATATGAAGCATGCCTGGTTTAATTCTATCAGAAAGAACAGCTGAGGACACCTGCTATAGATAAGATTTCTGCAAGAAAGCCAGAAAAACTAGGTAGGGCGTTTAAAAAAAAAAAAAAAAGAAAGAAAAAGGGCTACATTCTCTACCAAAAGACAAATACAACAAACGTTGCAACACACAATAACTTTGTCTCTACATATGTTCACCCATGAGCCTGTCTGAACCCTGAAAAGGGAAAAACATACCTCCAGAAATGAGATTACTGTTTCTATGCCTGTTCATCAGCAGATAATCTCTGCTGAAACAGCCAACAAGCTTGATACTGGTGCCAATTTTCATGATGTGGACACCTGTCTACTAAGAATTGGACTAAGAATACCAGCTAATTTTATACAGGTCACTGAACAACAGACAGATGGTAATGACTTCAAGCATTACTAACCTGGGCCAAATTCAAATCAGCCAACTACAGGTATCTAACACCATATCCTATTACGCCTTTGAGTCATCTACACTCACCAGCTGAGGAAGACTAGACAAATGCCTGACAAAAAATTATGAGCTTCACGATATGTCCATTTGCAATGTAAAAAGTAAAAATAAGTTACAATATCTATTATGCTGAGCAATGGAACCTTGAAGGTACACAAGTTCCTAATAAGAGCAGATCATTACGTAGGTACTTTTGTTTTCTCTAAAACCAGAAAATTGTCTCTGCTCTTCAAAGACATTCTGTGTTTACCTTCTGACTAAAGTCACCTGCACTAACAGGAAATCAAACTCTTCAGAAACGCTGTTCATCAGCTGAACATCACACGGCCTAGAAGGGCAGAGAAGCCCTCCCTTATCCTCCCTAGAGGAGGCAACAGACAACTTGTTTAATTCCCTCAAGTACTCAGCTGCACTTTCACAGGCATGAGATCATGAGAAAGAATATTAAAAGAGGAAGAAAAGAAAAAGGGAAATTAATGAACATGATCCTGTTTCTTCTACTCAAGAGCCAGTATACGTGGCAACTTCCAAACAGAAAGCCACAGAGCTATCACCATTTCAGTAGCTGGTAGTAAGACGTACAGCTCATTCCAGACTCTACCGCACACAAATAAACAGACCTGAAGAGGAGATAGAGGTCCAGCTTTCACCAACTGATGGACAACCACACCACGACAAGCCAGTGACATGCTGTGGGCGATACAGACAGCTTGCTTACAGCTAACGCCAGCAGGTTTCACAGACAACCTAAGAGTGCTGGGCAGGAGACAAGTCAAACACTACTTTCTTAGCTTGGCCTGGCCATTAAAATCGGCCATTAAAAGCAAGACACCAGAAATGAGATGTTCTCTAAAAGGGACAATTTGTTAAAATTAGCAGATACATGGCAATGCACAGTAATGCTGCCCTCACCAGCTTCAGTCTCCTCATTCCTTCTTACTTCCCTAAATGTAAGTCTATGCGTTATGAGTTAGTCCATCACAACAGTTTCGAAGGCACCATTACATTTTTCAAAGTTACAATCCGGTACAGGTCTAAATGGGATCTTGCAGGCCCTTACTTGTATCAAGAATTGCCCAGGTAACGTCTGAAACCATGCAAGTATTTGAAATAGCAAATCAGATACAGGCCTTTTACTTCAAGCAAATAACCCTCCTTTTAAACGCCTCTGGACTTCTACCATCACTTTGAAATTAACCACCAGCTGAAAGGCAACAAGATTTTCAGAGAAAATTGAGCTTTTGCAACTTTCTATAGTTTTTCTTTGTGTCATACACAGAATTTTCAAAAGCAGATGAAAACTGGATTCAGGGTATAACTAGAAATGCTTTTGCTTCAAAGTTTTACAGCTGGATCAAAACAGCATTATGGTTAACACTTGAGGTTTTCCAGCAGATAACTAATCACACTACAAGTGGCTTCTTTAAACATCCAGTTCTTATAGAGCGGTTTTGACCAGGAAACCTGCATACATTACAAATTGCATTCCAAAATTCAGAATGATGATAAAATGGAGCATACAGTGTAGGGAATGGAGTGAACTATTTTCAAATATCATTAGGATTACTTTTTTCATTAGTTCCTAAATACCTTCCCTCTACTGAAATCCAAAGCTCATCCCTTTAAAGTCTTCCTGACAGGACTTGGATACTTTTTCCCCTTTCATAGCTGAAACTGCCCGTTCTACTTTGTTTGATTAAATTATTAGGTGAAACCTCTCTGAGTCTGTCTTGCTTCTTTAGATTCTCTTCCCCTCAAAAAACTTAATGGGAACTTTCACTTCAAGGGTTTTAATAACTATTTTCATAAACACTTCTTTCTTTGTTTATTACACTATCAAACTTCACAGTGCTTAGTAAGTTACAGCAACTTTTTAGATTTTTAAATCCATTTAATAAAGTGAGTTTGTAATGCAAGGTGTCAATCTAATGGCATGGGGAACTTCGATCTTCTATTAACCCTCAACAGATGCCATGCTCCAGCATAAGAAGTACCAAGACAAGCTTCCATATACTCTGCTGAGGTTCAAGACACTCCTGAGGATCATTTCCACATTTGTAAGCATGCTCAAGCAATTTAATTCTCCTCCATAACTACCAAAAAAAAAAATCGCTAATTAATGATAGTGTAGAGAATTTGGATCTGGTTTTAAGAAATTCTGAAAATATAACATATTCTACTTCACTCTGCACATGCAAACTCTTCATGAATTGTTATTTGTGGCAACTCTGCAAGATGCCAGCAAAGTTCAGAATTTGGCTACTTCCCCAAGTCTGATTTTAAACATAATTTGTGCCAGAATTGGAAATGTTTTCATTAATTTGAAGTTTAAATTCAGCATCAGTCAGACCTCTATGCAACCTTTTGTTCTTAAAATAAAACCTTCTTTTTATTTCAAGCCACATGAAAACTAGTTGGTGAATCAGCTTCAAGAATAAAACAAGAATATTCTGCTGTTCATCAGAAAGTGATATAGCTTTAACATTACCTAAACACACTACACTTTCTGTCTCCAAATATTCCCATCCCCCCTGAAATTTTGTTTGCTATGCTATAAACTAGTGAGTGACCCACTTTCAAGACCCAAGTCCCATTTTTCATAAAGATTATCAGCAAAAAAACCCAAAATATGGGGGAAAAATATTTCAATAGTGTATATTTGAATAACTTGTCCATATTATTGCTCTGAGTTATGTCAAAAAGTTGAATTGGACCAATTGCAGAAATTGCTTTCTTTGTTTGGTTTTGGTTTGGCTATTTTTTAAGTTGTTCTTGTCAAATCAGGTGAAAATAACTTTTGCTGTAAGAACCTAGGCATCATTTTCAAGACTGAAGCATTTTGTCCCCCCATGTTTTACTTAGAAGTTGAAAAGTCAAAGATAAGTGGTTTAGATGTTATAAGGCAGGAAGAAGCAAGAATCAATGTAATATCAATTTTTGGAAATATTCACCCAGAAGTGTTTTCCCCAGGCTGAAATCTGAGTTTTCTCTATCATTACTTCAATATTGCCATTATGAAAGTTCAAGGAGATAGAATGAAGTTCTCCTTCTTGATAGCATTTTGCAAGCCTGCAACATTTATTGGGGAAAATATCCTGAGAAGGACAACTGTATTAAAATAAAAATCAACACAAACTGTAAGTCATATTATATATTCAGTAGTAGTCTAATTTTGGAAATCTGATAATGCTCATAAAGCATCTTTGCTAGATGACTAATTAGTTGGCATTCAACCCAAAATGATGCCAAACATAGCACATCTTTTGTATGCGTGCAGAAGTGTCTGTAACCTCTCCGCAGAGACTGAATCGCAAAAGGCCACCGGTTCCCAATGATTCCTCTGGGTGCTAATAAATTTAGCTTCCTCCTCATTTAATGTGCTGACTTACAGAAGGCCTCATTTATTCCATACACTCAAAATAATAAGGGAGTGACCAATGATGCCAGGTGTTGTCTTTTAAGAATCATAATCATGCATGTGAGCACTGTGTATGGCATATGGGGAATGTGTTGGCATACATGTCAGCGTAGATGCATCACGTGTATTATGAAGGTACTTTCAGAGGAGGAAGAAAGTATTTTGCAGCATAAACCTACGCAAGGATCTCATTCAATCCTGTATAGGGAGCAGCCTGTAAAATGCTCGTTATAGCTTTGTGCATCATAAGATGGGCTTTTTAAATCCATTTTTATTTTTTACTTTCCAGTCTGCATTTTTAATATCTTCATCCCAGATTAGAAAATAAACTTTTATTTCATCTCGATCCTAATGATTTTTGGTTCCAAGTCTCTACAGAGTAACATCAAAACCAATAAAGAACAGCAAGTCTCACTGCTTCTTTACCGGTGCAGAACTGCATATCAACAGCCTAGGGCACAAAAATCCCACACCCAGGGCACAGGTGAAGGCAATTTCAAGACTCCTTCACTTCTAATTCCTATACAGCAATTAAGTCCATTGCTGGGATTCAAGCAACTGTGGTAAATTTAGTGTGCTCTGGTACCTAAGCTCTGGTTTTCCCTAACTAGTGGGACAGAATCCATCAAAGACTTGACCTCTTAGGCTGGTAAAAGTACACCTGGACGTACGAGGAACCGATCCGTGGCGTTTAGGAGGCAAAACCTGCCAAGAACTAGAAGAATCTGGACGTCAGGCAAGCCCCTCCATCCCCATCAAGCCAACGCACGCTGGCTTCAGAGCTCTCTTCGTTTTCTCTCCAGCCGCAGCAGCCCGAGCCCGGGGCGGGGGAGAGCGGCGCAGCGGGGGCTGAGCCCGGGGCCCCCGCGGCCGGGGTTGCGCGGCTCCCCCGGAGCTTTAGGGGCCAGGGGCTGCCTCGCCGCCCACCCTTCCCTCCCCGGAGGGCTCCGAGCCCGGGGCGAAGGGAGCGCGGAGGGCTGGGTCGGTAAGGAGCGCGGCGCGTCCCGCTCGCCTCCCCCCCGCGCCGCCGCCGTACCCCCGAATCCCGGTCGCAGCCGGTTGTCATAGCCATCCAGAAGGCTGTTCAGGATGCTGGTGAAATTCTCCGGCCACAATTTCTCCTCTTTCTTGCTCTGCCCCGGCGGCCCGGTGAGACTGCGAGGCAAAGAGGGAAGGGGGTGAGCGCAGCCCGCGGGGGGCACCGGCGCCGCCGCGCCGCCGGGGCTACTCACCACGTCGCCAGGCACAGGCAGTGCAGCAGGGCGATGGAGAGACCCGAGGACATGGCGATCGCTGGCTCCTTGGCAGAAACCATCTTTGCATGCCATACTTCACGCCTGGCCGCGCTCAACGCCTCGTCCGGGGCGGGGAGGGGGACGCGGTGCCCGGCGAGGGGGCGGCGGCAGCCCCCGGCCGCCCCACGCGCGCGGCGCCCCGGTTGCCAAGCGGAGGAGACGCGACTTTCCCCGCGCCGTTAACTCTCTCGGGGCAACAGGCGCCTCTCCCGCCCCCGCCCCGCGCTCCGCCCCGCGCTCCCCTCCCCGGCGAACCGGGGCGGCCGCTCCCCGGGGCGTCGGACCCTCCCGGAGGGGCAGTGACCGTGATGGGGGGGGGGGGGGGGGGGTCGCAGCGGGCACCGCGGGGGAGAGGGCGCCGCTCGTCCCGACCATCTCCGCTCCCCGAGGAGGAGGAGGGACAAGAGCAGGATGGAGGGGAGATTAATTCCCCGGCGAGGAGGGTCCGTCCGCTCCGGTGCGAGAGGAGCGGGGGAGAGAGCGAGCTCTGCCTTCAAGGTTAAAACCGAGCGCACCCCAAACGCCTGGCAGCGAGCGGGTTATCCTGTCTTTCTCAAAGCAAAAATCCCAGAATAAGGTTTCACATTATTTCCTTTTCATTCCTATAATTAGGAACCAAGATTCGGTGACCCGAATAATTTCTATTATGCAAGGTCCAAGGGATTCTGCAACAATTACGGTGAAATCCGCTCAGAAGTGTTGCTGGGTTGTCACAGGCTGTTGGGATGGTTGGGTGGAGGAGGGAGGAAAAGGAGAGAAAGGAGGGGAGTGTCCCCTGCACAACAGGTATTGACAATACTCAACTTGTTCTTCTTCAAGTGTGCGGCGGGGTCAACCCTTTAGGTTTGGAAATGAGCGTGCGTGTCAGTTTTAATGAGGGTGGTGAAGTTCATTGCGCAGGAGCAGGTAGAGCAGGTATTGTAATTGAATGCAAGACTACAGTACTGGCAATGCTGCCTTAAAAAGGCTTTATTCATTCCTTGTTACAGTATCTCCAAGCACTGAAACGCCTGATTATCTTTGAAACTACCATACACTTGAAATCTTCTTGATTGTACTTCAGAGCTTGTTCTAGCTAGGGTGCCCTTTGCTGATTCCTTTGAAAAACAATTAAAGCTGTGCTTGAACTCCATTTAGCTTGCTGATGCTGTTTATTGTTCAAAAATCTCTGTCTAGGCAGTCGGTACTGCTTCCAATTTTAAAAGCCCTATTTAGGGCTCTGCAGATTACCAGTCTGCTTCCTGAGATTTTGACAGAATCCTCATCTTTTGACTGCCTTAAAGGATCCTGGTCTGACTGCCTTACTGGGACGATGAATGCTCTGCCGAAACCTCACAGAGCAGGCAGCCTGCCTACAGAAAGCACACACGCTCCATGCAGTAATTACAAGCCTGGACAATGCAGATGTCATGCCAAGGTTACTTTAATTCCTGTAATGAGGCTTTGGGAGCCGCTAGTTTAACTCCACACCCAAATGAAAACCAGCGCACCAGCAAGAGCCCACTGCCCTGTCGTTACTAGCAATCTGATCAGGAACAACAGAAGGATGGATCAGAAGCTCTTCAGAAGTCTAATTTCACCACATCAGACAAGTTTGCCTGAGTTAATCAGCCACTTTTGATCTTCTATAAAGTGATGTAATTTGTTTTCTGGACCAGTCTTCTGCTGTAGCAAGGACTATCCCAAGGGGATACTTAGAACTGGCCTCCAGTAAAGAGGATCTCTAGTTTTCCTGTCACTTGCAGGAGAAAATAACCCCTGCCTGAGGAACATTGAAGATATTTCTAAGTGAGATTATCTGATCTAGGGATACCTCAGAACAATTTTGCTGGCAGAAGCCAAATTCACAAAAATGGAGTAAGGACCATAGGTGGTAACTGGGAAAAGTCCTGTTGGCTACTCACAGACACAGAGCAAACTGTGCTTCTACAGCACTGCCATTCCTAGCAGCTGCCATGGAAGAAAGCCTACAACACCCTGGCAGAGCTGGGGGCACCCTTAGATTTGGACTGTTCTGTTAACTTCTGTATATGTACAGGCATCTGTGTGAACTGAAAAAGAAAAGTTGAGTGATGTCCACCAGTAATGATGTCCTCACGTGAATGTCCTGAGAAATGTTATTACTCAACCCTCTCTCAAATCCATGCCAGGAGTCATAGGGAACATGGATGCCATATGCCCAGCAGTTCTGCTACAGGTAGAAATCAAAGAAACTCACTCAGTTATCCCCCTTCCAGCAGTCTTAGGAACTGAACTGATCTTTGCACGATTCCCAGGTTCTTTAGAACAAAGAATAATATTGGCAATATCTTGTGTGTTTTCAGTACAAGTACTTCAGTAAAGGTAACATCAGGTTGAAAGATTTGTGGACATGCCATGCCAAGAAGTACTCATGGCTTCTAAGGAGATATTCATGGGTTTTTTTCCTCTAAGGAAAGGTAGATATAGTGCCCTTCTGTCACACCCTCCCTGCCACAGGTTATATCGGCGAAGGTTCCAGGTGCCACTTGGGTGCATTTGCTCCCCACAAGTGCTAAAACTAAGTGAGAAATCACTTTCTTCAAATCTAGAAAAAGAATTCTAAAACTTCTGAGATTTATCAGTGGTTAATATCTCCCTTAGATCCAGCAATGACTACCAAGAACTCAGTACAATTAATATCAAACCCAGAGATCATTGTCCTTGGTATCTAGAAAACTGTCATTTGTATATTGCTGAAACTTTTGCAAAACTGGGCTTGCAGGAAACATAAACCAGTTCAAAATAACAGTGAACAGTCCTGTAAGTGAGATATATCACTTCTGAATGCTTATTTATGCCTCCTAGTATATGCATTGCACTGGCTAATTTCACCATTTTTTAAATTACATCTTATGAGATATTCTAGATTCTTTTGTAACGTATTTGTAACATAGACCCATACAGACACTCCCAGGGTGCTTCTTTGGCACCAGCAGATATACACTGATTTTAAAAACATTGCTTCAAACCATCTTTGATCACTTCAAAGAATTTCTGGGTTATATCATCTCTCTAAAGGAACTTGATGACTGCAAGAATGATTTAGTGGACACAGGATGGATAGATGGTGCCTAAAAGTGCTTGCTGAATTTGTCATTTTCTCAGCTTCTCCAGAATTTACCATCAATTCTTCCAAGGTTTCTCTGAAGAAATCTCACCCATCGTGGACTATTGTAAGAAAGGGACTATTTTTGCTCAGCTCCATATGCTCAGAAAACACTTAAATATCTTAAGTAGACTTTTTTTTTAAATTGCCCTTATACCGAAATCTCTTCCTAATGGTTTTTGATGAAGGAGACATTCTGGCTACACCTCAAAAGCAGTTTTTTCCAAAGCTATGGATCTTCAAGTGTAGCTTGATCATTTTTAATCACAACACAGAAAAGCAGAAAAATTTCTCATCACTCTTCCCATTTCCACTTTATCATCAGATTAAGTGGAAATAAAAAGGAAGTTGGTACTGTTCTCAGGGAAGGCAATATCTACCCTTTTCAGGTTTTTTGTGGGTTTTGGTTTTGTTTTATTTTTAAATGCAGGCTTCACCAACTTTACAGATTATATAGGTAAATTATAAGTTATACCCTTTTACCCAGCAGATTTCATTATTCAACTTATTTTGACCTGATTTATTCCTAGCATCAAATCCATGAAGACAGCCAAGCTCATATGGAATAGACCAGGAAAATCTTTAATACTTGACTATATGTTGTACAGTTGAAAGCCTTTAACACTTAGAAAAGAGGAGATAAACTGAAGTCACTGCCAAGCACCTTAATGTTTCTTTCTCTGAATAGGTAAGTCATTGATTCCTTGGACTTTTTACAGTTTCTGCCCATATCAATAAAGTTTATTACAGTCTTGATCAAATATCTTGTCTTAACATTCTTCTTTTTTAAAGGGCAGGAGCTGAATATCCAGTCTTTGGAAAATGTATACCCAAATCCCATTTTTTATAGATGATCAAGGAAACATATAGGTACCTTTCATGTACAGCTAACTAGAATGTCTTTCACTCCCATTTTTGCACCTCCTCAAGGGTGCAAGATGTTTTTCACACCCCTCCTCTCCTGCATCCACACATATTAAGGAGATCATGGGAACCTACAAAAATGACACCTGTCCTTGGCTTTATCAAGTCTGATCTGGAGCTCAGGAGAAGCCTGAACTACCTGTTCACCAGTCGGGGTGCCAGGATACTGTGGGCCTTGATTGCCTCTCTAGTGATGTGCTTATGTTCAACCTCAGTTTTGGGTCTTTTGATTGCAATTTAAGTTCTTCTCTGAGTGCAGTTAAATAGATGCTTAAGTACCTCCTGGCTCTTCTTCCATTACAGCTTTGCTTCCCTGCTGTAGTTCTGGTAGTTTTCTTTCTATCTTCTTATTTCAGTATCGGATCACAAAGTTGGTACATCCAGTTTTAAAAAGATCCTGTTACATTCATTGTAGCAAACAGATGCACTTTCATTTCTCAAGAGCGTACAGTCTAGATAGGTAAGACTAACTAAGCACACAAGAAAGTACTATTATTTAAGTTTTGCTGGGAACTGAGATACAAAAGCTTAAGGAGCAACCCATCCGACACCATAACACCATGTAAAAATTGCAGCAGAACAGGAGCTCAATTCCAGTCCGCTACGTCCCAGGGCACTTCCCTAGTCACCACCTCGGCTCTCCTTTCAAAGCACAGCATAAGATCTATGTAAAACTGAACCTTCAGCTGGCCCAGCTTGCTTCATTTCCATGGCCAGAACTCCTACGAAACTGAAGGAACTGATGCTGACATGCATTTAGCTGTGTATTTTTTCCTCTGACATATGGTATTTACAAGACTTTTCTACACTACCATGGTTATTTTAACACACATGTCCTTGATTGCTTGGAATAAGGCTGGAAAATCCATTGAGTACCAAATATATATACACTTATACACACATTTTATATATATATTGCTATTACTGATTGCAACAGAATTTATGTGGATTCTTCTCATGATTGACACATGGATGTTTAAGGAGGTAAACTGTGAGCTTCATATTTAAGGAGACCTCTACTCTACGCACTGCAATGGAAATGTGTTTGTGAAAGCACTCACTGCATGAACTGCCAATTTGAGGAAAAAAGTGCTCTCAGCAAGAAAGCGTTAGAGAATTCCTATGCTTCCACCTCTCATTTCTCATCTAACCCTACTGCTTTGCTGCAACACATGCTTATATAATTTTGCATGTCACTGACCCACATCACAGCTGCAGTAAGAGCCTAGAGGTGCAGGTATCATCGGGGCAGGTCACAGCCAGTGACAGAGTGGGAAATAAAGCAGGCCTCTTGATTTCTGTAACTAAAATGGGCATCCCCAGAAAAGACATTAAGAAAATCTCTTAATGCAGGGGAAATAGGGATTTTTTTTTTTTCTTTTTTAAAGCAGTGCAAATCTCTCTCTTTTTCATTGAGGTTAAGGCAGGCAGGGTCACAGGGGGGAACTTGAGAAGCCACCACCCTGTACCCTGCCTTCCCCTTTCAGGGCTGAGAAGTTTAATGCAAGCTATGTCAAAGTTGTTTGTTGCCCCAAGCAACATTAGCAAACCTTCTGCAGCTTTCCAAGGTGCCAGGCAGGGCAGAGAGAAGGGCAGGGGGCTAAGGCAAGGGGCAGCTTGTAGGAACTGCCATGGCTTAAAAGGAGAGTGGAGGAAGGGTGAGTGTTCCCATTTGCAGCCTCCTTCAGGTTCCTCCTTTCAGGCAGAGCCTCCCACTCTCCCACCTAGGTTTAAGACAGCTGCATCCTGCTGCTTGTCCCTGCTCCCAGAAGGAACAAGAAAGCAGAAGCACCAACAAACTGCCTCCCTGGGAGGCTTCATGTTCCCAGTCATTACACTCTATTAATCGCAGAAGTGTATGACTCATAGGCAGATGCCTGGGGAATGAGTTAAAGAATGCCATGGGAGCCATAGGTCTGGGTCCTGACACACACTGAAGCCATTTGTGTCTGCCTTAATGATTTTCTCTCTGCCTTCATAGTGCTTGGCTTGCCCAGGTCTCTTAAAGGCAGGAGGAGCCTTATTTTTCTTTGAAAGAGAGAGCAGGAGAGTTGCAAAATCTCTGGATTTTATGATGGAGGAGAAAAAAACTGAAAATTTGACCTGTGTTTTATAAGGTACTGCAAAAAGAACCCCAAATCCTGCAGGCAGATCAGTAAATCTGAGACTTGTGAATCTCATGACCCCTATGGGGCTGACTTCTAATTCTCACATCTGGAGCTAGATGTACTGATGAGGCTCTGTTTATGCTGCTCTTCCCTCATGTTGCTGTGCTGGGGACTCACTGAGCCATGCTCAGTACCACCTCTGCACTGACAACAATGTTCAGTAAAGCAGAGACACTTTGCTTTGGTTTGGTTCACTTTCCACCACTGCTCCCTTTGTTGATGTCAAGCACACATTAACAGTAAGACTTTCCTTTCTAGCCTGGAAGAAACACATCCTTTATATCATAGAATCATAGAAACATAGAACAACCAGGTTGGAAGAGACCCACCGGATCATCGAGTCCAACCATTCCTATCAAACACTAAACCATGCCCCTTAGCACCTCGTCCACCTGTGCCTTAAACACCTCCAGGGAAGGTGACTCAACCACCTCCCTGGGTAGCCTGTTCCAGTGCCCAATGACCCTTTCTGTGAAGAATTTTTTCCTAATGTCCAGCCTAAACCTCCCCTGGCGGATCTTGAGGCCATTCCCTCTTGTCCTGTCCCCTGTCACTTGGGAGAAGAGGCCAGCACCCTCCTCTCTACAACCTCCTTTCATCATGACATTTTAAGATATATGGCTCCAGAAGGAGCAAGGCATACAGTTACCTATAGGTGTTCTGTATCTACCTTTTTAAAAGGGGTAAGTTGTATAGTTGTACATGAAGTATAGTCAAAATCTTCCTTATAATGATAATATCTCTGTACTAAATAATAATATCAGCATACACATATTAAGTAGAAAATATTCCCTTTAAAATGGTTTAGTATAAAACCAAACAGATTTTTTTTTTTTATGCAAACAGAGCTGCCAAGCAGAGCTTTGCAGTGGCCCAGGGGTCTGTAAACAGTTGAGCAAATTGGCATTTAGAGTTGTATTTGCAAGCCTTGCTTGCAAAGGCAAAATTTACCATTGTGGTAATACACTTAATCTATAGAAGATGTACAACCAGTTTGCTCTTCATTACCATCTGGTGGTTGTTGCATGAAGTGGCATTACTCACACCTCAAAAAGTTACTGAGAGGAATTTTCATACTGTTACCAGAAAGGAAAGGGCGCTGCAGCAGCAACGGGCGGCATGTAGGGGCTGGTTTTCTCTTATTGATACAGAGGCATCAGGCCCAGAAAACACTGACAAAATGAGCAGGTGGAAGAGAGAAAATTAAGAAGTATCTGATCTTACTTCAAGCATTTAATCAACTAGTTTAAGACATACCTGAATATAGCTGAGAACTGCTTGGGGATCATAGTGTACTGTTCCCTCCCACTGACAGCAATGCCAGTTTAGACCATTTTGCAAGGTAAAGTACCTTGTTAACCACTTTTAACAACTAGCTCCCAGGATGCTGGTCTGGATACACCATGGGATTGATCCAGTGCATCTGCAGCTACCCTTGTCTTATGCACTACATTGAATTTTCAAGAATAGCACAAAATGAAATAAAATCAGTTCATTATAGTAATTATAAAATCCACAAAGCATAATATACTTAGAAATAATTTTATGGCTCAATTGTTTTTTTACATCTAAAGAAGTTTCAGTTCCTTTCCCAGCTCTGCCACTGATTTCTGTGACCTTGGATTAGACCAAGTCTTCCCAAAAGGAGTAGATCATATTAAGTGCATCAACATGTATGAAGCATTTTATTAAGTATAAGTGACCCAGAGCTTGTGGACAGCAAGTACCCAAATCTGCATTTAAAATTTTGATCCCCAGAGCTTCATGTTTCATTTTCCTATCCTGTAACTTGTGGAGGAGACTTATATCTGAATATTTGAAGTATTAATTAGTTCAAATATGCATAGTAACTTAAAAATGGACAGTATTTAAATACTAAGTATTATTATCAAGTAGGTCAGTATTTAACCAATACTCATGTCCTTGTTAGTTTAGACATTTTTTCAACTTTGTGTCTTATTTTGGATGTTTGATATATAATCAGCTTTCTAAATACTCCTCTGCTGGATGTACACGTCAGAGAACATGAGATTAACACTATCTGAGAAAAAACACTCCCTAATCCAATACATTGTCTACAGGAACAGGCCTTTACAGTCACCTCCCTGACTTTTTAGCCCACATAGTCATGAAAAATAAGACTTCCACAGCTGATAGTGAAAATAAGCGGATCCAAAACCCCAGTGGACAAAAAGGAAGCTGTATATGAGACAAATACACAGTTCCAGGAGGCAGAATTCACAAGATGAATGATTTTAACAGGATGGATGAGGTCTGCAGCTGTGACCAGTCTTTCTTATCTCATGGAAAACCATCTGTGGTTTCCATGTCTTATTACTCCAGAGCAATACATGTTCTTTTCCCTGTTGTATGGTTCAGATCGCAGCCAAAAACATAGAAGTAGCAATCTATCCTGACTTATGTATGATTTAGACACCAGGATCATTTAGGTTCTCTTCCAAAATGCCATGAAGGAAACAAAATACCTGCCACTCACCCTGGGAATTCTGGATAAGAATCAGAAAGCATTTTTCACTCTGAGTTCCTGATTTACTGTGGTGTTTTTCTAATATTTATAATACTTCCTTTTCTTCCAGTCTCGTTGTTTTTAACTTATTACTCAAATGTTCTAATTCCTCAGTTCCCTGTCTGACAGACAGGCAGTTTCCATAGCAGACAACTCTCCACAAAACAACTCTCTGCAGGAACAGCTCTACATAGGCAGGATTAGGGTTAGGCTTAAGGTTAGGGACTTCCCACACAGAGCTGTCCCCATTGAGCTGGCCATGTAGAGCTGTTCCATGGAGAGTTGTCCATGGAAAGCTGGTTGCTAAGAGTTGTCCTAGACCTTCCTGAGCATTCAAGTCCTGCTGATTGCCCTAAAAGAGGAATTGGAATGGTTTTGCACTCTGAGGTAGGTTGAAGGCAGACATGAACACCTCATTCTTCTCCAAAATACATGAACAGTCAATAAACCAATAACCCCTGTTGCTCTCCCATCCCTAATATGTGACTCTTCTCATAGCAGTTATCCCTGGGAAACCTTCTCTGTGCCCCTATGCCCAACACTGTAATGGGGAGAGATATCAACAGGGCCTGCATAATTAGTAGCATCCCAGTTTTATGGTCTGGCTGAGGAATATGTGTCTCACATCTTTGCCAGTTCTCTTTCTTTTCGTTCAATTATTTTTTCACTTCTTTTAGCCTTTATTTTAGGATTCTTTTTCAACTATCTATAACAACACAAATGACAGGGCATAATCAATTTCTCAGTTTATGGACCACTTCCAGTGACTGCTGCCAGCCTATATGACATGTATAAATCACGGATTTTAGACCTGCACCCCTGCACCAGTTAAAGAGATAAGTAAAATTGCTTGTTGTCTTACACCTCCCTGTTGACAAAGTGACTCCCAGCTGAAGAGATTCACATGTGCTCTTTATTCCAGCAAGCAAGTAGCATCTACCTCGTTCATCAAATGTGCTCCTGAGACAAGGAAGGAGTGTGCAAGCAGCTGTTGTGTAGGACTATTGCATTTGTTAAAATCATGCCCACTTTGTTTTCTCCCTGCGTAGGTATGACTGTACATGGTGATATATATCTAATGCTGTCATTTTCATGGCTGTAAATCAAATCAACAAAATTCACACGAATTTGCCTTGAGCAAAGAAATCAGCCTGTGTTTGCAGTCTGGCAGCTTTTATTGTTGTATTTTGCTATTTTTCTAGTATTCCCTTTTAAATGGTAGAGATGGAATATCTTGTAAAGATATTCTTGAAGTATAATATAAATTTTCATTCTTGTCACCTTTGTCCTTGGAGGTAGCAGACAGCCTTGGAAATGAGTGGAAATACAAAATGCCTCACTATCGTGAGGTGGGTGCAATGGCAAGAGGATAAAGAACAGTTTCTATTTGCAGAGACTATCCTTGGCTCTGTTCTAGCTTTCACTCTTTAGAGTATTACCATATATAGGTGCAACCTCTTAAAAAAAACAAGTACTACACAATCTCAACCAAAATGTCTGTTTAGATTGTTACTGAACTTGGCTGTCAGAGGAGTATATGATTTGAAGGCTGGGTCTACAATGGACTAAGGATGCTTTCAGGTTGATCTAATTTTAAAAGTGGAATTACTAGCCAATGGAAAAGGCCCATTCAGCAGTGGTTCAGCATCAGTTTTCATCCCAAATCAGACTTAAGTCAACACCCCAAAAACTTTTAAGGTAGAACTTGTTTTGAGAAAAAAACCCAAAAAATTAGCTAGAACCTTCAATCTCCCCAGCAATATAACAGCCAATAAGCAGAGGCCATTCTGGATTAACAAAGGGACTGGAACTAGTTTCCACGTAAGAACTGCAGACCATAAGTAGAGGCAGAAAGTGATGTCACCACCCTTTAGAGTAACAAAAGGTTACAAAATAGTTGAGCTTTGAAGGGGAAGTTATCTAGCCTACCTCCTGCTCAACTGCAGAACCAAGTTCAACTTCTGCTCTGAGCTTCCCTAACCTCAAAGACAGATAGGTTTACTCAGGGCTTTGAAAGGAGTATCTTTTAATTCTAAATTTCTTGAGAGTAAATAATGCAGGTATTTATCTTTTTTCAAAAAAAGTTCATTTTGTTTATTTTCTTTTTTCTTCCTGAAGAATGAGTGCTTTGATCAACACACGTGAAAATATCCCAAAAAAATGTTGCTTGTGTGACTGAAATCAGCCATTCTGCCTCTTTATTGCTAGAAGCAAACAAGACGGTCTCTTATTTACATCACTCACAGACTCATAAGTGTACATAGCAAGCACATCACTGAAATGGGAAAGACACATTGCATTCTAGTGGCTCGGTGTGGTAAAATACTTCTGAGATGAGAATACTGCTTTTATTTCTCTAGCCGTTGTTTCTAGAGGTTTTATTTTACCTGACAATTTAAACAGAGCTTTGCAGTGAGCTGCTTCAGAAAACAGTGAAAGGCAAAGCTGGAGAAAATTAACTCCATTTTTCAGATAAAAATATTTCTCAGCCATTCTAGTAACAATGTTTAATTTTTTATACCAAATAAAACCCCGTGCAAATAAAGACAAGACTAAGCCTAAAGAACATAGAAGAAAAGGTCTCAATCCTACAAATATATGTGCAGCTTGTCACAGTATGCATCAGCTTTTTAAAATCAAGGGAGCTGCTTACAATAGTAAGGTGTATGTATGCTTAATTTCTATGGAATACTGCATCAGTTATTAACTCTTTCTGACATCTGACAGCACTGACAAGCCTCAGTTTCTAGGAAATGAATACCTTTTAACAGGAATCATAACAATATTACACTTCATATATCTCTGTTCTTTAAATATCCCCTTAAAACCAGCTTCTTCAGTGCTGTCTACAACTGCCTTCCTTCTTTCAGTGACACTTAATATTACTGGCTACTTGTAGTTAATGTACCTACTAAGGCCATGAAAATATGCAAAAGCATATAGATACATGCTGCTCATTACTGCTGCCTCCACGTTCTTCATGTCTGTCTCAACACTTGTTGAGTATCTTCATAGCTCAACAGTTTGTTCTCTGAAGCCCAGACTGTCTTTTTTGATAGTACCTACAGCATCTGGCACAAAGGCCTTAATCTTCAGCCTCCACTGCTTCTCTTGAGCTATGTCAATGGTTCAGTAGTCTTATTTTTGGGATGCTCAGTGGAGGAACCTCAACACTGGTCTGCAGAAGCCAGGGCAACTCAGCTGGAAGAGCTCTCAGCAACCAGCTTGCCGAGGAGAACATTCTCACCCTTCCTGGAAGTACACTGAGGCATCCCTAATGACAGGAGACCTGCAGGGCAGGCTTAGCTGATGCCTTTTCCAAACAGATAATAAACTCCAGAAATGCACCTAGAACATGGGCATTCAGTCCAGGGACTGGACTACAGCTAGTCTGAACTGAAGCTGTCCTGAAATGTACAGAGAATGAAGAATTAATGTAGAATAAATCCCTGCTCTTATGCCTTAAGATGGATTTTGGCAAGCCTTAGACAGCAGCAGCCTGCCTCTCATACAGGCATAACTGACTTTCTCATGGCTTATGACAAAGCTAAAATTATCTACAGGATATAATGCTGCACACCATCAAGAAGTAGAAGGGACTCTATAGTAACATGGAAAATCCTAATTCAGTGCTTCAGAGGAACCAGGTAACTTTATCATGGATATGTTTGATACAATTCTACATAAAAAGATAATTTTTGTTAGACTACAGGCGGTATTCTTTTTTAAAGTGCCATAACCAAGCCACAACAATTACAATTAGACACTGCTAAAATGTACTAATCATATCTAGTAAATTTTAAAAACTTCTTTCAAATGGCAATGCTAAAGTACCCTTGAGTTGAGCTGGGAAATAACGTTTTTCAACAACTGAGGACTAAAATAGGAGGAAAAGAAAGATATGTTCAGCATAAAAGTCCTCAAAGTCAATTGAAAATATTTATCACACTGTTACAAGCTACTGGTAGAACAATTATTTTCATGAACTTATACGGTAATGGTTACAGGAAGCAGCTGTTAGACTCCTATGGTGATCTCTCAGGAAGCACATTGTGCTCCATCTCCAAGAGTCACACATTTGTATAGAAATTTGCATTGCTAAAATGTTCAAAATTATAGTATTACAAACTGTCTAGTTCAATATTGCTGAATTTTCAAATATTGTGGCATATTTCAGCCACAAACGCAGCACCAGTAGCCTGCCGTACTGTAGGGAGCTCAAAACCATCAAATACATATCCCTAGGTCACCTTACACAGGAGTGCACAGATGAGGTGGGTTGAATTTGAAAGGGATAAATGTTTTCTCTGCTGAGGTACAGAACAGCACCAGCAAAGTCATCACTTGTTCACAGGGCTCTGATTATTCATAGAATCATGGAATCACAGAATAGTATGGGTTGGAAGGGACATTAAAGATCATCTAGTTCCAACACCCCTGCCATGGGCAAGGACATCCTACTGGATTAGGCTGCCCAAGGTCCCATCCAACCTGGCCTTGAACACCTCCAGGGATGGGGCAGCCACAGCTTCCCTGGGCAACATTTTTCAGTGACTCACCACTCTCATCAG
The DNA here is from genome assembly GCF_032191515.1 of Phaenicophaeus curvirostris. Classification (NCBI taxonomy): domain Eukaryota; kingdom Metazoa; phylum Chordata; class Aves; order Cuculiformes; family Cuculidae; genus Phaenicophaeus; species Phaenicophaeus curvirostris. The sequence continues at coordinate 51,308,914 of NC_091395.1, read as the reverse complement.
GAAGAAATTCCTCCTTATGTCTGGTCTAAATCTTCCCCTCTCCAGTTTATACCCATTATATATAATCAGTGTGCTCATAAAAGGCCATTAATTCATAGCATCATTAAAGGAAGAATCCCCTTCTAAGCAGAAGATTAATTACTTCTGTTGAAAAGCAGCAACTGAAGATGTGTTGCTGTACAGCTCCAGAGACAAACTTGCTCAAGAAGCAGCACGGGAATGGCTAGATCATAGTTAAGCCTTCACAGCTGCACAAATCCCTGTTTGCACCAAAACCTGCCGTTTCTTTTGCATGTACTCATTCCCTTTGACTCTATCACACCGGGACCCATCCGTGTGAGTTCTCACAGAGAAGTGTCCCCCACGATTAATTCTTTTCTCTTGACGAGAAGTTTACGCCCCGGGGGTGGCGGCCCCTCCCTCCCGCTGCACGTGTCCTCGCGCCACCGCCCCCAGCCCCTCCGCCCGGCCGCGCTCGGCTCCGGGGCGGCTGGGGCGGGCCGGGGGTGCGCCGGGGGGCTCCGCGCATGCCTCGCGCTGTCGGGCATCGTCGCTCCGCTCCGCACCGAGTTACCAGCCCACGGCTCTTCCCTCAAGAGGCGGCGGCGCGGTCGCAGTTGGGGGGGCGGTGGCGCCGCGGCGGGGCGGCCCGTGGGCGCTGTCCTTGGTGCTGGGCGGGGCGGCCCGTGGGCGCTGTCCTTGGTGCTGGGCGGGGCGGTCTGTGGGCGCTGTCCTTGGTGCTGACCACAGCGTGCTGGGCGCGCAAGTGAGCGCCGCCGGGCCGCGGGGGCAGGCGTGCGCGGAGCCGCCCGGACGCCTCCCTGACCCGGCTGTGCTCCTTCCCGCAGCCGACGGGCCCAGCAGCATGTCCTACGCGAAGGAGACGGTGGACGGGCTGCTGCAGGGCTGCGACATCCGCCTCCGGCCCGACTTCGGAGGTGAGTCGCCCCGGGCACCCCCTTCCCGCGCCGGTTAACGCCGCCTCCCGCTCCCCCCCCGCAGGTCCGCCCGTGGATGTGGGCATGCGGATAGAGATCGCCAGCACCAACGTGGTTTCGGAGGTCAGCACGGTGAGTGGCCCCGCGAGGTGAGTGGTCGAGGTGCTGGAGCTGCTCTCGCACCTCCCGCCACAGCTCGGCGACCCCATCTGCTGCAGCGGCCCCATGGGGACAGGCTGGAACCTGCCGGGAACCCGGGGAACGCTGCCTCCCCAGCAACAGCCAAACAGCTGAGCGGTTGCTAGGAAAAGTTATTGGCACTGTCGTGGTAACGTCTGAATTGGCTCTGCAGAGCTGCTCGCTGCCTTAATCAAAATAGCAGCTGCAGGGTTGAGATTCTGAGTTCTGCTTCACTATTTCGCCCGTTGTGTAGTCAACAGCTGTCTTCAGAAATCCTAGCATTTCTGGAGCTTTAGCAGCTGGACAGGTGTGCGTTTTTTCATGATAAGTGATTTAAAGAGTTAGACGCTTCACTTTGCAAGCTAGTGCTGTTCAGTAAAAAAAAAAAAGCTGGAGCTCCTAGAAAACACTTTCTTTCTTAGAAAAGGAAAAAAAAACCCTGAAATTTGCATCAGATTAAATACATAAGGACGTTGCCTATCTAGCTATCAAAACAGAATCTAAATCTCCTACCTACAGGTGTGAAACATACTGCATTTGATTTCAGTTCTCTTGCTGGAAAGAATTAAATAGACATGCAGTCTTAAAGAGCAAAAATGTGTTTGTGTAGTGGTTGCCTCATTTGACAGCCTTTTCCTAGAAGAAAACAGAAAACCAGTTACAAGTTTGAACATTTTACAAAATTGTGTTGGATTGGTATGCACCATACACATTTTGTTCTCACTTTTCCTATATTTGTCTCATATGAAAATCTAAAATAATTTCTTCCTATAGGAGAACATCTATTTAGTTAAAAGAAGCAATTTATTTCACTCAAAAAAGGTGATACTTGCCCATACAAAGTAATTTACCAGAGAGCAGGTACTTTTTCCTTTGTATATTAGTTAATAATTGTCATTAAGGCAAGCTCTTCAGAGACTGTTTTCATTTTCTCATTTATGTTTTTCTGCTGTTCGTTATATATACACAGTTCTTGCTTACACAATTCCTCTCTGTGTGTAACTGTTAGATCTGCATATGAATATTCTAATGGGTTGGAAAGGAGATTTTTTCACATTGCCTGTGACATTTTGCAGGTTTCAGCTCCAGGAATTCCTGTTTCTCTATTGTACTTTCAGCGAGGAACGTTGTAAGGACTGTGCAGATCAGGCAGAGAAAACAGAACATAGACCTTATCAAAATAGTCAACAAATCTACTGCAACTCCAAACTGATTCTACCACTATAACAGGATCGCTGCTTTTATAAAGCAATACACTCCAGGAAAGCGAAGCACAGCAAATGCCATCACCAAAACACCTGCTCTGAAAGGTCCAGAACTTATCTTGAAAAGTCTCAACACCTGAAATAATGTTAATTTGGAGTGGAATGAGTGTGGCAGTTTCCAGTGGTGATGTCACAGGGCATTAATTGCATTTGCACCAGCTCAGAGCACTTCTGCTTAGCTTTGGTAGATCTAGCATGCAACTTCCTCCTTTATTCTAACATCTGCAAAGCCCCTGGGAAGCTGTAATTTGTACTTTCTGGTTTTTAATTAAGGCAAGTTACGTGCTAGCTGGATTCTTTGACTAATCTCAATGTGCTGGGTGGCAGCTCAACTAACACGGGTCAAAGAAGTAAGAAGATGTTTTCATTTCATAAAATGCCACATCTTTCACAGTGGAAGGAAAAAAACATTCCCAGATATAGCCAATAGCCCATCTCTTAAGGCAGAATATGGAAAAAAGGTCTTCATTCTGAATCAGTCTGGAAGGGGCTTTCCCATATCACAAGTGCTTACCTGTACATACTCATGTCTAGAGTGATCTTTGTTTCAAGGTCTTTATTGGTTGCTGGAGACTACTATATAGTCTTTTGGACAAAGATCAATAATTTCATCCATCATTTCAGATGTGAGGGGATTGATAGCTTAAAAAAATCTTTCTGCCTAGTAAAATAATGCTTTATTCTAGCACTTTTTCTGAGCATCACAGCCTTGAAACGGTTAAAGTTACAGCAACCTGTGAATCATTTACCTTCTCTCCCTTCCTTTTAAACTGTTGTCTTGTAAATTATTTTTTACTTTGTTTAGTAAGAGCTGCCATTCTGTGGCATCAGAGCCAGAAATGTTTACCACAAGATGCTAGTTTATCTTCTGTTGTCTAGAGGGCACTTTTGTTGCTAAAGGAAACCAGTAACAGCGCAGAGGGCAACTTCACATTGTGTGAGCTGCTTCTGGCAAGAGAGTCTAGTTGGCCTCCACTAGAGCCCTGTTCAGTCAGTCTCATCCTAGCAGTAGTGAAGGGAGCTGTCTCATCTCTTGGCTCACCTCAGGCACTTGAAACATTATTTCCAGAATGACAGGCAGCTATTCCAAATCCTGGTACCCACAGGTAGGGTTAAATTTTCTATTTTGATCTCAGTGCTGAAATGAGTAAAGATATATAGATATATACACATATAGATATATATATTTATAATGTTATGAAGGTGCATTAGCAAGAATTTGTCATGACTGAAGGTCTGTCTGCCAAGTCAAGAGACTGATCTATATGTTACAGTAAATCCAGTCCTCAGGTAAAAAGTTGAAATATAGACAACAGAACCAGAGTGAGTTCTGTGAACACCTTCAGTAATAACTGTCTGCTCAAGTAGCTTGTCTAGTTATAGTGGCTTCTTCAAATATACTAAACTACTGTGAAATACTTTACTCAGTTAATGAATCAAAACTTGCAGTAAAGCTTTCCGTTTTTTCCCCCAAGTACTCGGTCCTCATCTGTTCAGCTCTTTAAACTGCATTGTTTTGTAGCTGCTTGGTAGTTCAATAATACTGCCATGAGCTGCCATAGCAACCTTTACAGAAGGATTAGCAGAAGCAATCATTCTCATAACTCTCCCATTTGGCATCAGATATGTTGTCATATATTGATTTTTGCAGATAATAAGCTGATGAGCTTGTTGTACATTGAACAAGCAGGAGAAGTAGCATATAAAAATCCTAATGACCATTGACCAGTTGTAAGTGTACTTTCTCCTTAATATACCGTGAGATAAGTTTTAAGCTGTTTCCATCAGATTTTCACATCCTTCCTACAGTGACTGCAAGTGTTCCCTTCCAAAGGTACAAGATAACCCTTTGCTTTGTTTCAGTTAATGACTGTTCAGCTAACTTTCATCCGTGACTGCCTTCCTTTAGAAGTATGTAAGACATTCACATGAATATAAAGAGTTCATTAAGAACCATGCTATAACTAATCCATTAAGCTGCTGTGACATGAATTGCCTGGTTTACTCTGATACCTTACATGGTTAACAGAAGGTGCTGCTTGTACATCAAGAACAAACGTGGACAGCATGATTCATAGTAACTATCTTCAAGCTTCAGGGCAGGCAAACAAACAGCATATTGCTATGTCTACTAGGAACAGTCAAGAAGTAAGAGGACTCAATTCACATGCGGTACATGACATAACTTTCTCTAAAATGTATTTCCTACAGAGCGTGTGGTCAAAACTTTGTAATAGAGAAAGGATAGCAGTACATGTTCTAAAGTTTTCAAAACTAGTCCACATGAAAAAGTATCTTCTATAGAGCAGTTAAAAGAGACATCAAAAAGAAGGGGAAAAAGCCCATTATTTTATACTGGGAACACTGTTCCTGACCTACCATACTGATTCTACACTGATGGTAAAAATTTGGTTTGCATGATAGCAGAATGAAAGTTTTGTGTCCCAGCAAAAAGAGAAGAAAGAAAACACAGAAAGCATGTATAGTACTTTAGCTTCTCTACACTCAAAGTTACTTTTACTCAAGGCACTTACATTTAACCCAAACACCTCTGCAAATCCTGCAAAGAAACAGGAATTCAGCTATTGCCTACTGCTTAAAAGTCACTACCTGGTTCTTTTTGTATCCTTTTCTTTTTTCATCAATTTTGCATGATACTACCCTCTCATATTCCATCCCAATCCTTCTAGCCTGTGTGATTATACACAAGAAATTGGACACAGATGCAGCCGTTGTCTTCTGGTTTGTCTTTGACACCATGGCTTATGCTGAATGATGAAGTCGTGTTTGCAGCACAGAGTAGACCTGCATGTTGTGTTTGATCCCTCACTCTGTCATGACTGCAGATGATCATTGTTTTGGAGAATGAAGTGTCTCCCGCAGTACTTAAAGCTCCGCCACACATGTCATTAGACAGACTTTTCCTGGAAGCAATGTAGTATTTATCCTTTTTTCCTTGAGTTAGGGTTGTTTAGGGCTGCTGCTAACTTAGATTAGAAATTTAATCCAAGAGCACTTTCTGATGTACTAGAAGTCTACAGATATATTACTTTAGAAGCTTATAAACAGCTCTCTATCTGAAGGCTCTCTGTATTATTCAGAGTATCTTAATTTGTTCAGTTTGAGTAGTGAACTGTTCTTCAAGTATGGAAAAATAAAAAACAAACTTGTGTTCTCCCTGTACATGACTTCTAGGAAGAGTGTTCTTGATCTTCAGAGTATGTCTCCTGGGATGCTTCATGGTTTTTCTGTTTGAACACTCACGGGGTCATTTCCCACACAGCAGTGTTGATGCATTTTAATTTGGGGGGGATCTCCATGTTTGCTGTTTATCACCATTCTAGCTGTTCAATTTCCTTCAAAAAATACAGAAGTCAACAGAATATGTTCCAGACAGTCTGAGCATCAGAACCAAGCTAAGTGAATAAGCAGTCTTTCTCTGAGCAAATATCACTGTGCAGGTTGAAACAGAGGATTAGAGTTTTGTTCATTTGTATTAACAGCAGTACAGAAAGACATCTACATCCAGGTCTGCACAGCCAGTAGGCTGAGGCAACTGATTATCTTTACTTAGGACTCACTAGACCACATCTAGGTACTGCATCCAGTTTTGGGCTGCCCCTCTCCCCTCCTCTCCCCTGCCCCCCCCAGCAATGCAAGAAAGATGTTGAACAGAAGCAAGTTCCATGGACAGCCACCAAGCTGATCATGGTTGGAGCACTCTGTGAGGAGAGCCTCTGGGAGCAGGGCTTGTTCAGCCTACAAAGAGATGGCCTTGCCTTCCCAGGACCTGTAAAAATATTAAGGAGAAAATGGAGTTAGGCTCTGGTGACTGTTATGAGTACCAATGTAGGTAACAAACTCTATACTAGGCAACCAGTTTGGCATTATGAACATCATCTCTTACATCTTTGCATTATGGCAGCCAAGTTTCATTTTTCTAACCTTAAGTCTGGTTCCTAGAGGACTAAAAATTCAAACACCTTCAGCTCAGCCAGCGAGGCAACAGAAGTGCTCAGGGTAGTCACAATGATATTAAATAGTTCTTGGTCTAAATATATTGACCTGAAAATGTTCATACTGATTATAATGATGCTTTTAAAAAGACTTAAAACTCAATAATTATTAATTTGGCCAGCTCTAGTGCAGAAGAAGAAAGAAGTACTTTTCTCTTACATAGCAACTCTCTGAAAGAGCATGAAGGACATGCAAAAGCACTTGAAATGAATGTTAATAAGAATGTTCAGCAACTGATTTTAATTTTTTCCAGCAAATATGGAAAAACTAATTAAGTAATAATACATAAAGGTCAGATCATTTCATCAATGTCTATTGCAAACAGGAATAATTATATTAAAGTGTGAAACATGGAACAAATGCAGAAATAGGCAGCTTGAAGTTAAACAGCTGAGTCATTATAATTGGATGTTTTACTGGGTTATTTTTCAGTTGACTACATGAATAAGGGCTTCTTCAACAAAATTAACAAATAGGTAAAAAGGATAAAGGAATAACTTAAATGTTGTTTCATATGATCCAGAACGTGGATATATCTTAATTTTTCGGAAGTTCAAGTAGCCTGAGATCAGGCTTCAGGGTTGACAGAAGTGGTATTTCAAACTTTCTCTTTAGCCTGATGGGCATAATATTTCCCTGATTTCAAGATTTAAATAAACTAGCTATGAAAACCATTCCTAGCAAAGTTGACATTCTTTATCTGTTAAGCTCACAGTTTCCCACAAGGGCAAACCTCCTGACTCCCTCAACTGTTTCTCTTTCTAGCCATTGCAGGTGGCTCATCCTCACTTTCCAGCTTTTCTCAAGAGTTGACAAGATCAGATCTGACCTGTGTGCTTCACCTTTTAGCCTAGATTTTACCCCTGACACCACAGGGCATTCTGACATACCTGTAGTTCAGCAAGATAATATAACCTGTGCAGAATTTATGTTTCTGAAGACAAGAAATTAAATGTCACGCTTCCTATGTTTTTAAAAAATATTCCAGGAATGAACAGAAGAGCGCAAGATAACAAAGGACAGAAAATTATTCTAGAGTCAGTTGAATTTTTAGTAAATGTTTTTAGTAAACTGCATCTTACCTGCTTGTTTCTCCTGAGCATGGAGTTGTAAACAAACGTTAAAACAACTGCAAGTCTGAAATACAATGGTATTACTTTGATAAACTGTAAAAAATTCCTTCCACCGGAGGGAGCAAGTGACTACCTGCAAAGGAAAGGACCACATATTTTCTTAATCATGCTATAAAACCCTTCTCCAGCCAGGTCTGGTTCCTGAAATATAAAATTACTTATAGCACAGTGATGAGTAGTGGTGCATGTGAAATGAGAGGGGTGACACCCCATGACACTGTGTTTAGTGGAAGCTTTAGCAAATAGTTTGGGATATCTAGAATGTCACTAAATAAGGAGTATACCTTCAGTGCTATATGTCTTCAATTATGTGGATGAGAAAATCCAAGGTTTTCCCCAGCACAGCCATTTTGTACATCTGCATCAAACAACACGGCTGTGCTTTGACAACTAGAAACTTCCAGTTTGTGATCTGTTAACATGTTCAGTGGCACAGACCTTTTGAAACGTTCAGGGTCCCAAATGACACTTTAATAATGTAACAGCCCACAAATGGCACAAAAGATCCATTCCCCACTTTCTAAAAAAGAGGAAAAAAAACTTAAAATTAAATTCTAAGTTCTTCTAGGAGCCTGAAATATGTTTTTTTTCTTATGTGTTTATAGGACAGGGAGAGGGCTTAATTAGAATTATAGACTCATAGAACAGTTTAGGTTGGAAGTAACCTTCAAGATCATCTAGTTCCACCCCCAATGCCATGGCCAGGGGCACCTCCCAGCTAGACCAGGCTGCTCCAGGCCCCATCCAACCTGGCCTTGAACACCTCCAGGGAGGGGCATGTTCAAGGTTCAATTAAAAGCTTGCATTTTCATTTTCCCTAACTGCATTGCCTATTTACTTCTGGTTCTGGAAAGGAGAGAAGATCAGAATCTTCCAAACTAAGCATTTTTCTTCAAAAGGAGGTATAAGAGAGACACTTCAAGTGCCTGCAAAAGCTTTGGGATTTTTTTATTTGTTTAAATCAGCTTTACTTTTTACTGTATTACCTGAAAAATATCCCTTTACTCCTCTAGGCTGTGTTCATAAATTCTCCGCTGACTGCAGTTCAGTACAGATTTGCAGCTGAAGCTACGCAACCAAGAGAGGGAACAGTCACACCACCAGTTTGCCCAGTGGTGGGAAAAGATCCCAGCCTCAGGGGAGGAACAGTTGAGATCCAAAGCTAGTGCCAGAATACTGTTCATGTTCACAGGATGCCAAGTACTCTGGGACAACAGCTGAAACCGTTAAATCAAATCAAATCAAGAGATTGCCATCATTCAGAAGTATCCCCAGCTGATGTGTTTTCTTAATTGCCATTTTCCAAACAGCAGCTGCCTGGAAGAGTTCTCTGGGGTGTCTCATCTCCCATCCATCTAATTGTGCTGTATTTTAAAGCATCAGTATAAGCCTGAAAAATACAACTATAAGGGGTTCTAGCAGGTGAAGAAAGAGTCCAAGATTACTACCAGAAGATTTTATCCTTAAACGCTCTTTGAGACTCCATTTTTCTCTTCTAGAAAAAGAATTCAGTATCTCAAGGCATGTACTTCCATGCTTGTAGAATTCTTCCTCCCTCACATACGATATTGCCTGTAACAGGCAATGCTCCAAAAAGCATATTAAAATGAAATTATTTCTACACCAAAGAATAACCCTCTGCAAATATATTTACCAGGAAGTCACTGAATAATCTATCAGAATAATACCAGATAATGCAGTTCTTTCTTTAAACAATAGTTCTATATGAAGTTTTAAATGGGCTGGAGAAGGTATATTAGATTTCTTGCCTATCAACTTTTACAGTGACCTTTCGAGTTTAAAAAGTGTGGTTTTGACCAAAACTGTGTCACACGGAGGTTTGTTCCATCCTCTGCTTGGGCAAATCCTTAGTGGTTTCTGTTCGCTATGAACAAAGGGAAGGCCATTTAAAAGATATGAAGGCCGCTCCTAGAAAGCTACATTATCACAGAGATCCACCCTATAACAAGATTAAGTTTTAAGATTTTAAATGCTCACTACAGAGTGCGTAGTTTCAAAGCAAAAAGTAATGATTTCAGACTGACAAACTTAATTAAAGGTTGGCATAAATGTTCTCTATTAAAATTCATCAGTCCATTTTGGCTGAGGTGGAAGAATTTCAGTCATGTATTTTTTAATTGCCTATAGAAAGAACAGAAGAGATAGTAAGGTTAAAACTGTTGAAACAGATATGGAGCATCTAAATATTATTCAGGATCTTAATCATATTAAAAGAGGAGTGCAATTAATTACCCGGCATATTTTTTAACCTGAAGTGATTCTTAAGTGTAGCTGAAGTAACATGAGTAGCAGTCAGCTGCAGGTAGGTATGCTCGTGCTTGTGTATCTCAGGAACTTCTGGGCACTACTAATTCCCACAGAGAACTGAGGGCTCTGGTCCCTTCCAAGGAGACTAAATGCTTATAGTCCTGGTTTCAATGAGTATGCTCATGGATAAAATTTCTTAGACCAGTAAATTTAAGTGCATGTTAACTTTACCAGCTCAGCAGTTTACTCAGCAGCTTGCAGGAGCGCTCCAGCTCTCCAGTTTACATCAGTTTTAAATCTTTGTTTCTTTACAGTTCTCTTTGTCATTGCTCTTCAGCATGAGAGAACAACCAGTCCTGGAATAATACCCTTCCAACCTGTGTTCTTCCCTTTCTTTAACTGATTGTTTTGTAAGCCATTCACTGGTCAAAACAGTACACTGGTCAAGGAGAGAAATGATTGGGGTTCAGAGGCTTCATTCATGCGTTGCATTTCACAGGCAGTGCAGCTTTATCACTGGCTTCCTGTGCAGGAAACAGAACATGGGATGAAGAGCCACCTCTAAATTCTGGGTTTATTTTATACGCTGCTCCAGGACCACCTAGGGGGAAAAAAAGTACTCTGCAAAACATCAATAACATGCTGGGAATCAAATCTGCAATGACAGACTTCACAGCTTGTTAAATGCCCCATGGATTTCTAAACTAATAGGGAGCAAATACAGTGTTGTTGTGGTGTCAGTTGGAAATGAATCCTGAATGAGAACTTTTCAGCTCCTATTGTCAATGGAAATGAGTTTGTTTTCCAGAAGCACACCAAGGGTATGAATTTCTGAAATCTTTAGGAATATTTATGTTCCAGATAACACATTCTTTCTTAATTATTCCTAGTAGAAACAAAAGATTAAGCAGAGAGCAGATGACAAGAAGGAGTAGCATATTTCAGGGAAGTATAAACACAAACATAACAAAGTAGTAACCATTCAACTCAAAGCATTCATCATAACTCTTCTCATCAGTATGATCTATCAGAGAAAGTTGCTCTTTGAATAGATTTTTGCACTCAATCAATTCAGTGAGCCAATTTCTAATATGAAACTAAAATTTCTTCATTTTTCTGCAGTGTCTCACCCCAATGGACGTTTCATCATTCGCTGTTTCTCCCTTCCCAGTACCTTAAAATCCTAAATGCAGTTTACACTGTTCTGCCCTTTAGATAGCACCAGGGAAGTACCATTGCCATGGATAAAGTAGGGAAATATGGCCTATGTCCAGCCACTGTCTTCTCCTCAGTTTGTTACTGGAACAGGCATGCTCCTAGAAGAGGAGTAGGCAAGAGATGACACAAATAGCATGAGTCAAGAATATTCTCACAAATAACACAATACTGCACTGCTCATCTCTGGACATTCTGCAGTGTGATAGGCATAAAGTACTGATGCACTGCCTACTAGAAACACTATGGATTTTAATTTTTTTCTTTTACATATACTAAAATAAAGTAAAACACTATGGATTTTAATTTTTTTCTTTTACATATACTAAAATAAAGTAAAACACTATGGATTTTAATTTTTTTCTTTTACATATACTAAAATAAAGTAAAACACTATGGATTTTAATTTTTTTCTTTTACATATACTAAAATAAAGTAAAAGAAAAAAAATAAAATCCATAGTGTTTCTAGTAGGCAGTGCATCAGTACTTTATGCCTATCACACTGCAGAATGTCCAGAGATGAGCAGTGCAGTATTGTGTTATTTGTGAGAATATTCTTGACTCATGCTATTTGTGTCATCTCTTGCCTACTCCTCTTCTAGGAGCATCTTTAAAGTACCTGCAGGCACTCCAGTTAGTCAAAGAACAGGCATAGATACATGCTGTAAATTACTTTTTAAAGATGTCCTCGTTTCAGCTGGGATAGAGTCAATTTTCTTCTCAGTAGCTGCACTTCTCAGTAGCTACAGCATTTTGGTTTAGTGTGGGAAGAATGTTGATAACACATATTAAGTTTAGCAGTTTTATGCTCAGCTGGGATAGAATGAACTTTCTTTTCAGCAGCTGCTGTTTCTCTAGATTTTGGGAAGAATGCTGAAAAATACTAGTGCTTGTATCTTTTACTATAGAAATCAAGGTCTTTTTTTGTTTTCTAATGTTTTACAAGTTAGCAGATGCGTTAAGCTGAGAGGAGTGGAGACAAGACAGCTGACCCAAACTTCCCAAAGTATTCTATGGATTAAACATCACACTTAGTATAAAGCAGAAAGTTTTCTGAGGATGGCCCTCTCCTTTTTTCCCTTGTCCCCTCTGCTCTTGGCAGTCTCCTGCTTTCCGCAATCCCTTGCTCCTGGCACTCCTGCTCCCGGTGTCCAGTGATCTCTGTGCTGGCTATAACCACTGCACCCGCTGGAACTGCTGTGCTCACTGTGTCCACCAGTGATTGGTGACTGGTGGGAGTGCACATTACGCAACTGCTGTCCCGTACAGCTAAGTATCATTTTGCATTTTTTGCATATTTCTTCTTCTTCATCATCATCATCATCATCATCATCATCATCATCATCATTTAGTATTATCTTTAATCTTTACATTTTATTAATGTTTTATTAAAACTCTTTTTATTTCAACACTTGGGTCTTCTTTTCCAATGCATCCCTCAGGCTGTGTGGAGGTGAGAAAGTGTCTGCCTATTCTTTAGCTGCCAACTACATGCTAAGCTAGGACAAAGGGGTATTAATTCTTCAGCTTCTCATTAAGAGGGACTGTAGCACTGTCAAAGAGCAGTCAGTAGTGTCCTCAGTGTCAGGTGTTTGCTTCTCACATCTGCAGAAGGCAGAAGCAATTAAAATGGTAGGTCAAATCCTTCTCTCGAAGGGTAACACAGAACAAAGGACCGTCAGGAACACTTCTCATTAAGCTGTCCAATTTAAAAGTTGTTTTTCTTTCTCAAAAGGAAAGAAAAAATTGGCTTCAATTTTTTAATTGATTTATAAGTTACCTTATCTCTTGAGGAAATAGTCCTGCTTATATCTACACTCCTCTTACAGCAGGATAGCTATTAAGCTACTATTGTATTGAAAACAAATACTTTTTTTAAAAAAAAAAGTTAAATGTTAATAAGCAGATGATTCAGACATATATTATCCAGGCTAGCTTATTACATGGGTTTATTGCAGGATCTGATTGTTTCAATGACTTTTGCACAGCTTATATTCAGAAATACAGGCAACACTGGTACTCCAGATCATAGAGAAAAAGTGCATGAGGAGCTGCTGACAAGAACCTGTTGTTCCAGGGAGCAACATCAGCACCTGTCTCAGCAGGAGAGAACTCAGCAGGGACTTCACTGATCTCACTGCTACTCTGCAGCACCTATCAGGTCAAGCTGCTGTCATGACAGATGGCTAATTTTTTTCACCATATTTAAACAGAGATACTGTGGTTTAGATTAGTTTTTATAAGGCTACATAGAACCTCTTACACTGCAGTTGGCATTTTTTATAAGTTTCAGGTTTGCTCTGTTTCCAGGGATGTTTGTGGTGCTAAAAGGGAACTTGAGCTAAAGCATGTAGATCTACATTCCTTAGTTGTTGTGGAGTTTTGTGTTATCCAAATGATTACAGTGATGGACAGCTCAGCACAATATTGTGGAAAGAGATCAAAAATATGGAGCTGTGTACTTAAAACATTATGAATTCAGTAAACTCACTAGGATGCATAATTTTGCACTTATTAGTCCAAGCAAACAGGAAGTCAGTATTCCAGTATTTCATGCGACTTCCAGGTACAGAAGTGATCACTGCAACACCTCACAATATTCAAGAACTCTGGACCAGGAAGATGGACAAACTTTAGGCAATAGTAAGCAAAACACAACTTGGAACCAATGGACTTCGTTTGCAGTACTTTAATTAGCTACAGTTTAGCTATATCCATGTGCTCTTGAGACATCTTTTATATAAATTCTGTAGAAGAAAAATATCTTTAAAAGCAGAGAGGGAAAAAGTTCATTCTATTTATTAGCTGTGCTTTCACTGAATATTGGCCAGAGGGCTCTTCCAGAATACGTAGAGCATAGAGGTGTTCAGCCCACATTGTCCTCTGGTTAGGTTCCACTGAAATCCATGAGGATGCATCAGTAAGGAATCAAACCAACCTTACCCAAGCTGATTATACTTTCCTGCAGTAACTGTATTTTCATACAAAAATATTGCCTGTAACATTTGTAAACTCAAGACAAACTGAGCTATCTTGAAGGCACACAGAGATCAAGGGAACACTTTTCAAAATGCTTTATTTCTATGCTAAAGCTTCTGAGAAGATCTCAATAGCAAAATGCAAACAAATGAAAATGTGCGAGTGAGAAAAAAAAAGAAGGCTGTTATCTTCCCAGGAATATATTCTCTGTCATTTAAGAGTCCTGACTTGCAGACAATTTTGTTGCCCTTGCAGCATTTTTTTTCAATTTTCCTGCTGTGGTATACATCCATCTTAACCTAATGTCTAATTGTTGGTATAAGAAGTTATCAGACTTTACAGCAGTAATCTAAGATGTCAGTCTGCTTAGTCTACACTGAGCCACCTCCAGTGAAACAAAATGAATGTGAACAACTACCTATGCATGTTATTTTTTATTACTTACAGCCACAGCTACAATATCAGAATGACATATGAGCTTTAAAAGTCACAAGTCAGAATCTCTTCTGTTCTCTGAAGGTATAAGTGATCAACTACCTTCAATTTTATTTGTATATTTGTCTTTAAATTAAAAATTCAAAATAGGTCTACAATAGAAGCTTTGAATCTTTTGATAAAAATGGGGAAGCGTGTTTGTGTTAATGCTTCTTCCTCCTGGTGATTGTGACAGTTGTAACAGCAGAACAAAGCTACGAGGGGAGGTCCTAATTCCAGAGGAAGCGGTAGTGATTCAGCTGGGTTGGGACAGGCTCAGAAATTCTTCAGGGGCCAGTGCAGTAGCCTTAGATTTCCCTCTGTGTTCTGCAGATCAGTGCCTACAATGTTTATGTATTGTTGCACTATAGAAATTAAAGCAGTCTCAAGGGAGAGATACTAGGTGGAAGCAAAGGGTCAATTTCTGTTCCTTACACGGATTTTTTTTTTTTCTGCATGACTGTGGACCCACAACAATTCCTTTGGGCCTCAGTTCCTCTTCTGTTATGATTCCTGCCTTATAGGGATATTATGAGAATTCAGTGCATTATATGAGCTAATGAAGAATATGTCCACTGTGACCAGTAATTTCAACATGGCATCATGACTTAAGACACCGTTGGTCTGTTCCTACATCTCTACAACAGTATTAGAATCATAGAATCATAGAATCATAGAATTCCTGCAGTACTGACAGGAATTTATTTTTTACTCACCTGGTGAGAAATCCCAAGACAGCATAAGATGCTGCATGGTAACTACATTTCCCTCAGTGGAATTACTGAATTGTGATGTATCAAGAGCCAACTGTGAATAGCTTGAGCCAGCGCAGTAGACTTTGCACAGTACAGTAGGCATCCAGATGAACATAGAGTGAATGTAAGAATAAAAAAATGTTTCTGAATATGTCATAACATCATGCATCCTCTGTCAGCATTAGCTTTCAAAATATGCATGGTTCTGGACTGGCTGGGGAAAACTTTTTGTATTCATTATTTATTTAGCTTGCATACTCTCTTTAATATCTAAGAATGTATTGTTTGCAGAACAGCTCCACAGGAGAAGACAATAATGTTACCTGTTTGTCTGAAGAATCAGGCATGTCAAAATACAAAATGTTTTCTTCCTATTCACTCTTGGCACCACTAGATATCTATCTTGTAAGTAACAGAACAGGTAAGCGACATGCATGACTATTCTGTAAACAGGCTATTTAATCTTATTAAATTTCAGATCATTATTTGCCTAGTTTATTGGACATGACAATGGCATGCAACAGCAGAGGGCTCTACTGATCATTAAAGAAGTGGGCAGATTTTCATATATATCTCTCCATGGTTGTATTGTCTTTTGCAAGAAATTGCAAGGGTGGTATTGGAGGAGGAAGAAACAACAGAGACTTGTACAATTTCTGGGTTTTGCCTTGCATATTTACCAAGGCAGTTAGCATGAGCAAAAATTCCCTTCTGTGGAAAAGACTTTTCTTTTCTTTAGGTATTTGCAGAAGCATTTTAATGCACCCTAGTAAACTATAGCCTTCATGCAAAGTGTGAGGCTTGTAAGTGGAAAAAGCCTTTCCAGTCTTGCCATTTGTTTTTCTAGAATGGACGCTCAGTTCATTGGGTTGTCTGTCAATGCCATGGCCAGTGCGCTCTTTAAAAAAAAAATTAAAAATATTGTCCACAGAAACTCTGCATTGCAGTTTCAGCAGATTCAGCCATTTGGCCTCTCAGGTAAGTTGAACTCTTAATGTTAGTCATGCCTAGGAGGCACAAGAAGGTGGATAATGAGCTTTAGTTGCCTAGTAGATCAGCAGGAAAAGTACTTTGGTTCCAAAACATTGCCACTGATATGCTATAATGAGAACTGAGCATGGTAGTGCCAAATATCCTCAGTTGCTATCAGTATACTCACCAGGAGGTAATGCAGGTTGCTTGAAGTGCCAAAGAGGAGTTACCCTCCCCCCTTTAAATAACTTGGTAAACGATCACCATCGCTCTCTACTTAATGCTATCATACAAAGTCTGTGCAGCTATTTCTCCAAGTTAAACAGTATGAAGACCTTGACAAAGATTTTATTTTTTCCTTGCTTTATAATCTGTGACTCCTTAAATTCAAAACAAGAAGCACATTTTCCCATAATGATCCTTAGCCTCATGAGTCAAGCATTACTAGACCATTTACACAACCTATGGATATTAGGTGTGATTTGGCGGATAAAATTGCTCTTCAGATGCATTCTTTTGTCTGTGTCTCTACCATAAAGACCAGTCAAAGGCAACCGAAGGTAATATGGCCAGCCTGTGCCAACTGGAAATTTTCATGCACTTCGCAAGAAGTCCTTGGATTATTAGGTCAGCTGACTGACATTAGCTGCATAAAGCTACTGAATGAGTAACAAGACCTAGGCAAGGACAGGATGTTTAGATCCATGACAAAAGCTCACATTTGTTGAGGAGAAAGTGTAGAAATTGGTGTGAAATGAGAGAAGTTATCCTATCTACTCCATCCACTGAGTGAGGAGAACCCTGCCCTGCATTGTGTATTTTCTGGGCTTACTCCAAGCTAGTGTGAAAGACTGCAGGAATTAAATCAGATCATTGTTGACAATCCTTCCATATCTCAGTCAGGAGTTTCCCTTGTGTCCAGGAATTTCTTTCTTCTTTATTCACTTCAAGACTTTATATCACATTTCCTAATACCTGCTCCTTTCACATAAGGTTAAGTCATTTTGTGTCCTTTGTTTTACATACCATAATCCTTTTTTCCCTCAGGTTTTTCTTTTATATGATACCCTTAAACTCAATGACCATTTTACTTATTTTCAAGTTAACAGCACATTGTCACTCCAAGTACCACCCTGTGCAAAGACTGGCCTTGTGCAGTCTACAAATGCATGCTTGACTACCTTGCTGCTTCCTAGGTATATTTTCACATTGCCTTTGAAAGACACTTTGGATGGCATTCAATGCTTTTTATCTAGTTCCAGAAAGAAAACTATGACATTTTAAAATGGCATTGGGAGCAAGGAAAGCAAATAGTGAGGAAGCCTTCAGTACAGATGGAGAGGCATAGCTTAGGCCCAGATCAACACCAGTACTTAAAATGAGAAAGGGTCAAAACCAGAAAAAGTCTTCTTTCCAGCACGTTTCTGAGTTTTGTGAAGGTAAGGGGTATGTGTTTAGTGCATGAATTATAAACATCAAGCAAGAATGTGTTTCTCATCTTAGCAAGGACTGAAAAAATACCTCAATAATGTACATGGGCAGTTTCTTAGTTTCTTTAAGGTCTTGATACACCAAGACAGTCTTATTCAGAATTGCATTCACAGGGTCAAATGATAAAAGCATACCAGAGGATCAGTGAAATGTGTTTCAGAAATGATCAACAGAAAATATACATAAATTGTATAATAATAATATACCTAGAGCATGACAGAATGGAATACAAATTCTGGACAGTGTATTGTATACAATCTATTATAGTAAAATTGCATTTTTTAAAATTAACTACATTTTTCATTCAAGGGAAAGATGGTTTCCAAGCAAAGAAATCTCTCAGAAGATGCAATGTTAAAAACTAAATACAAAAGAATTGCTCTATCATGCATCTCTGTTAAAAGATTAAACCTCTTACTTATGTGTGCATGTGGAAGCACAAGGTAATCTAAAGAGGAATATAAAATGTAGGATTAATTTCTGTTAAAAAAGTCTTATTTAAGGTAGTTTTCTTTCCTCACTCAAGTCATTTTTGCTCTATGATATGTTGTATTGTCTATGTTTAGCTGAACAGGAAAGGATGGCCAAAATGTTCCCCTTCTATGCACTCTGCTGTCCCATGGCTCCTTTCCATCGCTCCCATCCCTTGTTGCATTAACAAATTATAAAAAGCCAGAACCAGTGTTTTATAAGCTAGTGCTGAAGTGTTCAGCTCATATAGCTGCAAAGCCTGGAGTCTGAGCAGAAGTGTGGTGGGAAAAACACCATTCTGATGCTTCGTAAATTCTTTTATTTATTTAGTGATTAACATAAACACAGAGGTCAAAAAAAGGCTTAGGGTATGCTAGGGACTTGTTTGCATTGAAGAATGGAATGGGATGGAATAATCTAAATCATCACTTCAGTCTATTGCAAAATTCACAGAAATCTTCCCAAAGATGAAAATCAGCTCTGTAGTATTCCATCATGATTGTGAACAGAAGGTATTAGCTTTGGAACAAAACCAAAGTCACTACTCTAGAGCCTCCTTGTTCTAGAAAATGTTTTATAAACAGACAGTGCCAAATTCTGTTTTGTAAACAGACAGTACCAACAACTATGTATGATATTAAGCAGTGTTATGAATTTTACTCTTTGCTTTGTATTTGTACATACAGATACAAGCTTTAAAATATAAGAGTGACTGTAATGAAAATACTGTGATTCGGTTTCTATCTAATCAAAATATTACGGCTCAATTTCTAACTCCCTTTGCAGTGTTTCGTGGCAAAAAGTAATAGATTCCTACTGCAGTCTAAATAGTAAATGAAAAATGTAATGCAGTGCAGAAATTCAGGTTTTATCCTGCAGGTTTTATAAACTACTCTTCCTGTATCTGTGACAGCCACTGTTTCTTTAGCATGGCATCCCAGGTTTTGAAATGGTTATTATTAGTTCTCTTGTAGGATCCTCTGAAGCCTTCTTCACTCAGCATTTCCTGCTGGCAGACCCTCTTGGTACAAAAATCCATTGGAAAAAATACTATTAAAACCCATTAATCTATCCCTTGCCTCCCACAACAGCTATTTGCAACTGTAAGAATACAATAGTTGACCAGTAGTAGAACTATGAGTGTATTACACAGAGCTCTGCAAGCAACACCTTTGAAAAAAATATCTTTGGAAAAAAATCACTCCCAAAAAAGATAAGAATGGCTGTCCATAGATATTTAAATAATTGCTAAGACAAAATGGTGAGTCAGGCTGAGAAACATTAGGTGAGAATAAGAAACCATACAGACAGCGATCAAGGACGTCATATGTGAGGTTGTTAGGGATCTGCACTGCAGCAGTGGACATGGGTAAACTGATGGATGTGATCTAGCTAGACTTCTGCAAAGCTTTTGACACAGCCCCCCACAAAATCCTCCTCTCTAAATTGGAGGGATATGGATTTGATGGGTGGATGGTACTGTGGATAAGAAACTGGTTTGATGATCATATTCAAAGAGTAGTGGTCAATGGCTCCATGTCCAGATGGAGATCTGTGACTAGTGCTGTCCCTCAGGTGTCTGTACTGGGACCAGTGCTGTTTAATGTCTTCATCAATGACATTGACAGTGAGATTGAGTGCACCCTCAGCAAATCTGCAGATGACACCAAGCTGAGTGGTGTAGTTGCCACACCAGAAGGATGGGATGTCATACAGAGGGATCTGGACAAGCTGGAGAAGTGGGGCGGTTTGAATCTTGTGAAGTTCAACAAGGCTAAGTGCAAGGTCCTACACCCGGGTTGGGGCAATCCATGGTTTCAATACAGGATGGGGGACGATGTGATTGAGAGCAGCCCTGTGGAGAAGGGCTTGGGGGTGCTGGTTGATGAGAAGCTTGACATGAGTTGGCAATATATACTTGCATTCCTGAAGGGCAACCATGTCCTGAGCTGCATCAAAAGAAGCATGGCCAGCAGGTCAAGGGAGGTGATTCTGCCCCTCTATTCCTCTCTTGTGAGACCTCATCTGGTATACTGTGTCCAGTTTTGGAATCCTCAACATAAGAAGGAGATGGGACTGTTAGAATGGGTCCAGAAGAGGGCTACAAAGATCAACAGAGGGCTGGAGCGCCTTCCGTACAATGACAGGCTGACAGAGTTGGAGTTGTTCAGCCTGGAGAAGAGAAGGCTCCTAGGAGATCTTATAGGAACCTTCCAGTACCTGAAAGGAGTTTACGAGAAAGCTGGAGAGGGACTATTCATAAAGGCTTGTGGTGATAGGACAAGGGGGAACGAGTATAGACTGGAGAAGGGCAGATTTAGGCTAGACTTAAGAAGCAATTTCTTCATGAGAGTGGTAAGGCGCTGGAACAGGTTGCCCAGAGAAGTTGTGGATGACCCATCCCTGGAGGTGTTCAAACGCAGGTTGGATGAGACCCTGAGCAGCCAGATCTGGTGGGACCCATCCCTGCCTATCAGAGGGTGGTTGGAACTAGATGATCTTTAAGGCCCCTTCCAACCCAAACTGTTCTATGATTAGATGATTAAAGGTGCTATAGAACTGGATCAGTACTTTAATATCCATAGCCTAAGTCATGGCATGACTTAGTATATTTGTGTAATGACAATTTAGAGTCTATCTGCCTAAAAACTGACATGATTTCAGGTAAATTTCATAGTTTGAAAATGTCCCATGTTAGAAATTGGGGGTTTTTACGTCACATTAACCAATCTACTTAATCTTTGAGAACCAATAAAAAAGTTTAAACAGAAATCTTATGACTCTCTGACAGAGAAAAAAAATCTTACTGTCTTGAATAGAGAGAAAACAGGCAAAAATAAAGTTATTACAGACTGTCAATTTATATTCCAAGTTATAGTTGGATGGTTGTGTTGTAAACTCCTCAGATTCATTATGTTCACCCTGCCAAGAATTACTCTAATGCAGTAGATAAGAATTGTTCTAATCAATTACTGTTGGCTGCCAGCAATAATTCTATTAATTCAAAGAGCTAATGACATTTACTAGTATTGCCATGCTGTTTTATTGCATCTTTGAAAATCGATGGGAATATTCAGTGGTGTGTTATTCTAAACAGACTAAATTTAGAGCCGTGTTCTCTACTCTTTCTACTCTTATTTCATGAGACCAAATCTGAAGAGCCGTGCTTTGTGCCTCATTTGCAATGGTGCGATTGAGTAAACGAATGGCATCTGCACTACTGAATTACATGCTCCACAGCATACATGGAGAAGGTGAGGTGTCCAAGATGATGGCTCATCCTGTGATGAAGTGTAAGCTTATCATCAAACTAACACCCTTCCAGGCTTGTATTTTCACATCATGCAGGATAACATGAAGTTACCAGTTTAAGTCTGGAAGCAGGGAAGCCAGACCTTGCAGCACTATGCCCAAAACAGAATCATAGAATCTTAGAATGGTTTTAGTTAGAAGGGACCTTAAAGAACCTATAAGTCCAACTCCCCTGCCTTGGACAGGGACACATCCCTAGTATTAGATCAGGTTGCTAAAGGCCCCATCCAGCCTTGCCTTGCACATTTCCAGGAAGGAGGCACCCACAACTTCTCTGGGCAACCTGTGCCAGTGCCTCACCACCCTTATTTTGAAGAATTTCCTCCTTATTTCTAGTATAAATCTTCCCCTCTCCAATTTATAGCCATTCCCCCTCATCCTATGTAATTCCCCCTCATGCCTTTGTAAAATGTCCCTCTCCAGCTTTCTTGTAGGCCCCCTTCAGGTACCGGAAGGCCACTATAAGGTCTCCTTGGAGCCTTCTCTTCTCCAGGCTGAATAACCCCAGCTGTCTCAGCCTGTCCTTGTATGGAAGGTGCTCCAGCTCTCTGATCATCTTTGTAACCCTCCTCTGGACCTGTTCCAACAGCTCCATATCCTTCTTATGTGAGGATTCCAGAATTGGACACAATACTCCAGATGGAGTCTCGCAAGAGGGGAATAGAGGGGCAGAATCACCTTCCTCGACCTGCTGGCCATGCTTCTTTTGATGCAGCCCAGGATACGTTTGGCCTTCTAGGCTGCAAGTAGGCATTGCCAACTCATGTCAAGCTTCTTATCAACCAGCATCTCCAAGTCCTTCCAATGAACATCCAATCAATTTCTTATCTACCTAACAGTTCACCCATCAAATCCATACCTCTCCAATTTAGAGAGGAGGATATTGTGGGGAACCTTGTCAAAGGCTTTAGAGAAGTCCAGATAGATCACATCTGCTGTTTTTCCCATGTCCCCTGATGTGGTTACCCCATCACAGAAAGCTATTAGGTTGGTCAAATAGGACTTTCCCTTGGTGAAGCCATGCTGGCTGCCACAAATTACCTCCACATATTCTATGTGCTTTAGCGTAGATTGTAGGAGGGTCTGTTCTATGATCTTCCTGGGCATAGAGGTGAGGCTGACAGGTCAGTAGTCCCCAGGGTCATCTTTTTTACCCTTTTTAAAAATGGGAACAATGTTACCCTTATTCCAGTCAAAAATAGTTAGGCCAGACTCAGCAGAGATGGTTAATTTGGGCTTGGCATTCACAAATATAACTGCACTGTTCCTGTTTCAGAACAGACATGGGTCAGAAGCAGTTTAGGTTGTCTGTACCAAGACCTGCAACAAAAGACACATATGCACCAAATTAAAGCATGAGGTCAGCTCACTAAGAAGAGATCAACCTAATGCAGCAAGACAGACTTTGTCTTCCTAACTGAGTGCTCATGGTGTAGGCATCCAAGTTGTTTCACAGAAAATGGAGGTGCAGTACTGTTTCCCTTTCACTTGGCTACCTACAGGCTTGAGCAGTCATGCAAAATACCATTTCCCTGTACTACAGTGAGCAATTCCACACTTCCTTGAGGAACGGTCTGAACAAAGTTGTCCTGGTGTGTGCGGCCAAGTTGCTCCTGTAGAAGCTGCTGCATGATTTTGAGTAAGAAAACACGAGAGGAAGCATACCTGAGGTACAGCCCTACCTCAGTAAATGACCGATATTAAACACACAGTAATTTCAGATGAAAATTTTTGCTTGTGCAGTTCTAGTAGGAATTGTCTTTCCCCACAAGTTAAGCAGAAATCCAGCAAAGTTACAAAATAGGAGTGCATGAAAACTCATAATTAAAAAGTTCTTTCTTTGCCTCAGCAGGGAACTAGGGCTGGGCTGAGACTTCTTCCCCTATCTAGAAATCTATGTAGGTCTGTACAAGAACCTGTATTACTAATTTTCAGTATGCAGCCCTTACATGGCCACATTTTCAGCAGAGTTAAGAATAAAAAAGAAGCTAAACAATAAAGTGGGTTTTTTTTCAAGAGAAGTGATGTGTTATTTCTCAGGAATCTCTACAGTGAAGTTGTAAAACCTCCCTGGAAAGAGAAAAGAAGCCTGCTCAGAAGAGTGTTTGGACAGCTGAAATCCCTCTGTACAAAATGCGCACAGACAGGCTTTGCTTTCAGATGACAAATTTCTTAATATGAAGTCCCTTCTCAAACAAAACATGCTAAAATTTTAACAGCAATGCAGCAGAAGCTGAAGGATTGTAAGCAGGAATGTCTGGTGATAAATAATTTGTTACCTTTCTCCAGTCCTGTAGAAAATTCATAATCAGAACACACAGCGTCTGCAATTCTAACTGAAATACACACTCACCAAATCTGCATGAGCGGGCTGTACTGGGAATTACAGACTCAAGTGCATGCAGCATCCTGCTACTTTGTGGCTGCATGGCCTTAAAAAAAAAGAGGTGAAAGCAGGAAATCAGTAGCTCCCACCAGGTCAGGATTCCTTAGGGACTGTGTCACTGAATGATTCCCAACTCCTGGTACATTTTGTGGAAGCATAGCAGTTATTCCCTATTGGCTTGCAGTTCCCAGACAGGGAAGCTCAGGCTAAAGCAGAGTTCTAAAGGCTACAGTCAGCAATGTGGTAAATGCACAAACAACATAAACACTTACCTAAACTAAACAAATACTGGACACAGAAAACTTGTAGGGATGAGGGAAATCCTGTAGGTCTCCCTGCAATGATCCCAGCTCTGCTCCAGATTCAGGCTTTCTCCCCAGAACTGCTCATTCAAGTGCCTTCGCCCCACAGACCTCTGAATGCACGTGCCTCTTGCAGTGCACACCTTACTCTATCCTCCGTTTGCCAGTGCTGATGCTGGAGGAAAAGGCTGCACGGGTAAAAAAACTGCCTTGGTGAGCAGCATGGTGAGAGGAAGAGGCAGCTGGCCACCTTCTCTTCACCTTCCACCATACAACAGGGCAAGGACTGGGCACACAAGCTCAGTATCAGCAGGGGAAGCAGCAACTTTAGATTTAACCGAATACATAAACAGACACAGGCAGAAGGAAAGGAAACCCATTAAGTCTCTGGTCCCAGCCCATGTAGGTAGATGGTTCCTGACAAAGCCACACTTTTGTGGCTGTGAAACTGTATTTGACAAAATGAGTAAGTTAGCAAGTTACTTTATCTTCGTCCACAAGGCAATAGTATCTAATTGCTTTTGCACTGATAAAAAACCTGCAGCCAACTCAATATGTGGGCAGATGCAAAACAGCTCATGATGCATCTTCCATGTACTTTTCACAGCAGAAGGCTATGGATCTTGACACAGCATGCTTTGCCACAAGGAGAATCTGCTATTATTGAACATGTCCTCCATAATTAACAAGATGTGACTTCACTGTGCTGAATCTATAAAGAACTAAGGAGCAGTTACGTATCAAATACACTTAAATTTCCTATGCATAAATTTCCCTAAAACCTACACTTCTAACTCCAGAGGTCTTCTCACTCTCTGTTTTTGGCTGGTATAAGGGTTAGCCCTGAAGGAATAAGAAGCCTGTACAAATACTCTCAAAGTCATCCTAGAAGAATCACTTCAGTCACTCAAAGAGAAGGTTGCAAGGAAGCTAAAAGCCTGAACTGATCATGCCCTCTACAGTCCCAGGAAAGAAGCATCACCCAGCGGGGTTAGGTTTGGTTTTAAAAAGAGAATAGCTGCAGCTATTATTTATTTCAAACTAGCTTTGTTTTTTTTTTTATATAAGCTCCTTTTCATTTTACTGCTACCTGACAAACCCCTTTCAGATTATTGAAGGGAAATTATGAAGGCCCAAGGCATAAAAACTAAACTGCTTGCCTACTGTGAGCCTTGTTTGTGTTTTACCAAGGCATAAATTTCCAGGCCAAAGCACACACCTTGAGATGTTAAAATCTGGTCCAAATCAGTAAAACTAAGCTCACTGATACTGTCATCAGAGAAAGACATGACTGCCCACTGGGTTATTGATCAGTTCATCCACATTTTAAAATGTGTAAGGTGTTTGTCAAAGTCATGAAGAAAGGTTCTTCTACCATAGGTGAAATGACAGTTCACATGAAATAAAAGGTGATTTAGTAAGGGGGAATGGAGGAATACACCTGAGATAATAAGCAAGGGAAGGAAAATGAAATGAAGAATCAACAACAAAATGTTTCAACAACCTAGGGTAATTGAATCAGTCTCAAATGTCACGGGACTTTTTTCTTCATTCCCAGTTTAAAGCAATGGGAGTGGCTGTAGCAAAGACTATTGGAGATCCTCTCCAGTTCCATATGTATCATCTGGACATGGAGAGACAGTAACAAATTGATGTGCATTTACACACCTACCTACAGGCAGAGTAGTCCCAGTGATGTGAGAGTATAAAGCAATTAAAGTCTCTTGGAAAGAAAGAGTGTTACTTATCACAGCTAATTTCACACCTCGTTGTGCACATCAATATAGCATCACAAAAGCCATCTTTCTTGTGGAGTTTAAAATGTGTTCATCTGAGTATAATTAAAATGGACAACATGAGTTGTAGAAGGCTTGCTGTGAGAACACGGGTGGTATAGAGAGCAGAAATCTGTGAATGGATTTCGAAGTTTTTTTCTCATGTGTGCTAACCCTAACTGTGTTAAGTGCTTGCACCATCCATATTAAAGGCAATTAAATAATTCTTATTAGTATTACTACAATGAGCACAGAATAATCATTACCAAGCAGATAATTTTCAATAGACATCAGTCCGTGATGACACCATGGAGCCTACTTAGGATTTCAGTGAAGTGCTATCTGAAAGGTGCTTACAGGGGAAAAGAAGAGGACAGAACAATTTGTAAACACTGCACCCAGACTCCCCAGACCTTATCCCATTTTGAATAGTGCTGTTCATTATGAGCACCTTTATTATCTGTGTCTCCTATTTATACCCATTGCTCACATCTCTTCTTACAACCCCAGCCTCAATGTGCCCAGCCAGACTCATCCTTGTGGTGGGAGGGGGAAATGCATTCCATAGCTTCAGGTCCCTGTGGCCTCATCACTGCATCCAGGGGATGAACAGAAGCACAGCATGGCTTCTCCCTGCCCATGCACTAGATTTCTCAAGCACGGGAGCCGTCAAGGGAAGATGGAACAAATCTACTCATTTCAAGTGTTTATCATGCTTAATTTGTAGACTTTATTTGTGTAATGAAGTCATAGAAATACTAGTCTTAGGGTCACCTGATGCTGACAGACTTTCACTGGGGAGTCAAAAAGATAATATTTTTCTCTGTACATTTCATAGAATGATGGAATGGTAGAATGATAAAATGATAGAATGATAAAATGATAGAATGATAGAATCATAGAACAGTGTGGGACCTTAAAGATCATCCAGTTCTAACCCCCCATCTGATAGGCAAGGATGCATCCCACCAGATCAGGCTGCCCAAGGCCCCATACAACCTAGCCTTGAACACCTCCAGGGATGGGTCATCCACAACTTCTCTGGGCAACCTGTTCCAGTGCCTCACCACTCTCATAATGAAGAAATTGCTCCTTATGTCTAGTCTAAATCTGCCCCTCTCCAGTTTGTAGCCATTTCAGATTAAAATTACTTTCTGCTGGAGAAATATTCTTCAGTCAAGGCTTGTGGGGCTGAAATTTGAAGGAATGGTGGCAAGTTGAGAGAGAACCATCAGAATACACCAGTTATAAAAGGCAGAAGATATAAAACTACCCATGAAAACAGAAGTGCTTATATCAAGCAAATACAAATATATAAAAAGGGCTATATTAATAAAGTTACAGTTTATAGGAAAAAATGCTGTCCTTTACTGGTCTCTATACTTAAGTAATTACTAGTGGTGCAGGTGGAAGCACTTCATTTTAGTTGATAAAGCTTCAGAACAGGTAAGTATGTCCTCCCTGTTACCAAGTACTTAATCATGGATTTTACTAGGACTAATATTATTCCAAGGAGAGCAGCTTCCCCAAGATGATCAGATGCTGTCATCTAACCTGTAGCTCAGCTCACCTTGCCCAGCAACTAATTGGTGACTATAATTGTTTTATCTTGGCTCCAGCCTCTGTCTTCATGTGAAGCAACAGCTGATACGTGATGCACTAAGCAAAATCATATGGTAAACCAGCAGCAATGAACTTAAAACAAATGGGTTCAATATTTAAAGGCTTCACCTGATAAGCAATGGCTGCAACTGCCTGCTCAGGCTCCTAAAACACTTCCTTTCTCTACTATCATCGCTACTACTCCTCCACCTTTTTCTCTCTTACCATGCCCCATTTTTCCCCTCCTGCACTGGCCCATCCTCACAGATAACTTGGCAGCTTGCGTCATTTGCACACTGGCTGGCTGGCCAATATGCTGAACTGCACAGTGTGAATCTGAACGAGCTGGCTGCTTTTATATGCCACATATTGTGCATAACATAGCATAAAAGATAAGATTTATTAAATGTTTAACTGGAAATCAAACATTAATCAATTAATCAAGCTTTGCTATTTAAGGCTGTTTCCAGAATGAGGGCTCTACTCGTGTTTCTTGCCAAGCACTTGACCTGAAGTCATTTTAATTGTTTGACACTGAGCAAGTGAAATACAGGGGAGAAAGTACTGAAGAGAGACCACACCCACCTTCATATAGAGAAAAAAAACACGTACATGACATGTACAAGACATTAATTAAACAGTAAGTGGAACCTCTGGCTCAAAGACTTTAAATCATGGGCCTCGATGTTTGGATAAAGCAAATAACTGATCCAAAAGAAAATTGTGTAGGAATCCAGCTCTAATTAAAGAGCAACTTTTTTCTCTTCAGTTACCATCATCCTGAGTGCATAATTTAAAACAAGTGGTCCTGATGACAACTTACCACCTGCCCTGGGCAGACTGTGTGTTGTGTGTTGTGTGTTGTGTTCAAGAGGGCTGAAGGCATCATCTGTAGGAAGTTTTCCACAGTTAGAGGAAGTAGTAAGAGAGAATGAAATGGTTGAGGGGGGAAGGGGAACCTTAAAAACAAGGCTTCAGCTGAGGATGGCCCTGCAGCTCTGGAACCAGAGGCTGATTAGTATCATGGAGATTACTCTGTGTGTCTTTAGGACAATTTCCTTAAATGTTATTGGAAGCTGTTAATACTGGAATGTTAAGAATTGGCATTAATAGATATTTGGGTAATAGTAAAATAAAATAAATGTACTCCAAAAATGTGTTACCTTTCTTCCTGCCTCTTATCAAGTACTATCCTGATAATGAGATAATGCTGTTACACACATTGACATGATACCAGAGAAGTCTAAGAAGGTCACACAGTCCATTTCTTTGGATGTTCCAAGGCAGGGTTTGTGGTGGTATGGTACCTGTACCACACATCTGGTTAATAAGTACTTAAAAACTTCCAGTGAGTATTTCGTGTAGCATCCTGAAGCAACTGATGCAAAATGTACCCTTGCATTGGAAAGTTTTCCCTTTACTGACATCTACCTTGCTGCATTTTAAGCCTGCCATGTCTTAATTACCGAACTCAGCAGCAGCCTTTCCTGTGTTTGAAGACTGATATCTCATCCCATCTGCTAAATACCAGATGTGTAGGTTCTCTTTCTCTTTCCACATCCCAGTACAGCACATGACTTTTTTCTTTCAACAGCAGCTTGACATTAGTCCACATTCATCTTGTGAGCCACAAATCCTTATTCAGGGCTGTATCTATTCCCTGTCCTGCAGTTGCATATTCAATATTCCTGTTGGATGCAGATAGGAATTTGAATGCATCCTTAACTGAATCACATTCCACTTTTTCAGACTTTTTCTTGAGTTTATCAAGATCTTAACACAAAGACAAGACAGCTAAAGGAATACAGGGAAGAAATCACTTCCCTTGAAGTGAGATGTTTACAACATTGCGTTGTCAGGGTACTTACCTACCAACTCAAGTTTTCTGCTCAAATAAAACAGAAACACCTGTACTCAAAGCCTACATACTGTGAATGATCCCACTGGATTACACTGGGAGGAAAAAAAACACAACATGTGTTTGCCAAATTAAGTTTGAAAATCCTTATACTGGCTTCCACAACTTAAGTTGCTTGAAACATAGGCTGAAGACTGCAAGAATGAAGAAAGACATCTATCTCACTATCATCTATCAGGTCATCTGTTTTGAGAAGGAAAACTAACATAATAGTTGCTTACCATTATGTGGAATCAAGAATGTTGATTCCTACACAATACAAGAAGTACTGGTTTGTTTGAAGCTTCCCAGACAATAGGCAGCCTGCAAAAAAAAGCATTAATAGTATCTCTCCTGTCTTTACAGTTATTGTTGCTTCTATTACAGGCAGATTTTTTTTTTACAAAAAAAAATTAACGATCACAATTCCTCATACGAAAACACTTTTAAGGTAGAATTCACCACTGTTGTGGCAGACTTGTTATCTTCTCCTCTCCATACAACCTTTTTACAGAAGACGTTAACTCCTAGTGAAATTTTCTGCCATAGGGAGATCATTGAGAACCCATCAAAAAGAGCCAGAATGGGACCTCAGTTTTCTCTGTGTCTCTGACGCTTAGTTTACAAGTATCAGTTAATATCAAGTCACTTAGTTTAACCATGAGGAATCATAGAATCATAGAATCACCAGGTTGGAAAAGACCCCCAGGATCATTGAGTCCAACCATTCCTATCAAACACTAAACCTCATCCACCCATCCCTTAAACGCCTCCAGGGAAAGTGAATCAACCACCTCCCTGGGCAGCCTGTTCCAGTGCCCAGTGACCCTTTCCGTGAAAAAAAATTTTTTCCTAACGTTCAGCCTAAACCTCCCCTGGCGGAGCTTGAGGCCATTCCCTCTCATCCTGTCCCCTGTCACTTGGGAGAAGAGGTCAGCTCCCTCCTCTCCACAACCTCCTTTCAGGTAGTTGTAGAGAGCAATGAGGTCTCCCACTGAGGAAGTCACAGGCCAGAGTGTTTTACTGCTGTAGTTGATCACTTTGAAACACGAAATTGTTTTTTTAATAGCATCTACTTTTGGGATGTGATGCCTGTCAGCTTCTTGGAGCCATAGAGAAAGCTTAGTTTGTTGAAATATTTGTACTGTAACAGAATTCAAGAAAAAGAGTCCAGCTCACAGCACATCAAATTAACAGCAACTGTTTATTAATGCAAGAGATGCTGCACCCCATCTGATCATAACAGAATGAATGGAAAGCAATTAAAAATGGTAATGCAGGAATCAACACAGTATTTTTTCCATGTAATATTTAGGATAATGTGTCCAACTCCCTTTTTAAAATCTACGGCACACACATCAAAATACTACAAGGAGTAAAACATAAACGAAGACTGGAATTTCCAAATTCCAGCTCCAAATGCCATTAGAAACAGTCATGAACTTGCATTATCCCTAAATAAATGTGATCATTTGGCAAAGGTTAGAAAGAAAAGGTAAGGCCTTAAATCAGTCTTGCCAAACATCTGTAATCCAGTACCATCCAAAATCTCTATCCAGAATCAAATCCTCTGTGTTGGAGAACTGTATAGATGTATAGGACAGCAGCTTTTGTCCAAAATTGAGAGTGTCTCTACTCACTTATATCAGATTTTAATACTGAGCCAGAGTCAAGGGTTCTTCACCTCAAGAAGACAAAGTTACAGCTCATAATCACCTGTTACAACAAAAGATAGAACGCAGCTTATAGGCACAGGAATCAACACAGGTCATTGTCCACTCCTTCTTCATTTATTCAGAAAGGAGGAGAGTAACAGCTCCAACAGACACTGCTCTGTCTCTGAATCCAAGCAGGTTGGTGACTTACGCAAAAGACTAATCCACAATCCTTGCCTTGCTTTGCAAGCAGGTAGGGTAAGAACAACCTGGGCTATCGTGATTTAATACCTTCCAAGGATACTACTGCTCAGAATATACATTTTGCAGTACTACCCAGTGCAAAATTTGTAAAGACCAACTGTAGCACGTACATGACATCCATGACAGGATGGATTTCTAAAAGACAGCTCTGAGAAGTTGCTAGGTAACAGTGTCTTGTCCTCACAGCTGCTGAGAAGAGATGATCTGATCTTATGATGCTATGCTGCAGCCTAATGTCCTTGCTTAAAATTTCTGTGTATACAGATTTTTAAATAAAATCATATCTGAGATCATCTCTGTGTTTTACGGACTGTTTCTTTTGCCAACATTGTCAGTCTGCCTAATCCAACACTCTCACACCAAATGCAGCTCTTCCTATTTCTGGGAAATTGGAGCCTGTTTCTGAATGCCCACTCTTTCTGGAATACCAATAAGGATTTTTTTTCAGCAGAAAGGCTTACTCATCTTCCTGACTACATTAAGAGAAGACATGACATACAGTATCACATTGAATGTACACGTTGTCTAGTGACAGCTGCTGGTCAAAATAAGCATTACAGCAGCAGATACAGGAGAGTGACTATGAAACTTATGGACAATCTGAAAAAAAAGACCCGCTTTACAACAGGCCTTTCAGAAGGCTTGAAAAAGCCTAGGGGAAAAAGTTGGTAGCACCAAACCAAATCCAACTGAAAGGCAAATTCCCCACAGCCCATCATAAATAATAAAATACATCTGCTGCAGACATAGCATCACTGGGATTCGCATGATTGACTGTGACAGCCAAGAAACTTTGACAGAGACAATGGCTTTTCTCAGGCTTTATTTTTTCCAAGCATGTTATCACAGCTTACCTATTGCCTGTTTTG
Organism: Phaenicophaeus curvirostris; assembly: GCF_032191515.1. Taxonomy (NCBI): domain Eukaryota; kingdom Metazoa; phylum Chordata; class Aves; order Cuculiformes; family Cuculidae; genus Phaenicophaeus; species Phaenicophaeus curvirostris. Next base: position 51,276,692 of record NC_091395.1, on the reverse strand, counting down.
TTTCACTGTGGCATTGTGTCCTTCCTTTTGTTTGTAAGAGTAGAGTAAGCAATGCATTATAGATAATTGTCTTCCCAAGTTAGAATTTCAAGGCTAAAAATTTGCCCTCTGAGGAGCAAGCTGGTACAGCAGCTCTCGGGAGCTTCATGTCTGAGGCAGAGAAACAAGGTCTCTGAGGAAATGGCTTATCTGCCCCATCTGTTCACTGCGGTGCTTTATTTCCCAGCAGAGCAGGCAAAAGTCATGGAAATCTGGCCATAAGAGCCAGAGGAAAATAAATAGACCCACCTTACTATGCAGAGTGCTCTTAAAGGCCACATATCTTCAATCAGGTCTATTATAGTAGCAAACAAAACTATAACTCAGATGAATACTCAGAGTGATTCCAGACTACCCGACACTGATGTCAGCATCCTGCTTGTGGCAGTATCAATCAGTTCCAGCCAGAAGAGTTATAAGCTTAATAAATTCTGTTCAGCCAGGAGCCAAGTATTCTCAAAAATATAGCTTTTTTATAGTAAAGTAATCATCATAATTTTCTGCTGGTTTTCTTCTTTTTCTGGGTATTGCCAGAAGCATTCTTTGTACTATCTAGAAGTAATCATTCCACATTAAAGATTTTCTAAAGGCAAAGAAAGGTTTTCAAGTTTGCCTAACACCTTGACAACAAGTACCACAATTCAAGTGCATCTGAAACCTCCCTCACTTGTGTTACGGACACTCTTTCCAAGTAGACCTAAGACTTACTTTTCACCAAGATAAAAGCTTTACAATCATTAGGTGCCATGCTTTCCAGTCAGGCTGCACTGTAAGCCCTCCACAAAAGCATTCCTACACCCAGCATACACTGTGTGTGCACCTCTCAAGGCAGATCCTCATAACTCTGCCAGGAGTATCCTCCCCAGCTATCATATCCTATTGCCGATGGTGTTTACTCTTTTGGAACCTGGTTTACTACTATTTTTTCATAACAGAAGTACATAGTAAGTGAAGTAAAAGGCAGTGGCACATCTGATCACCACAAACCCATAGTATTTCCTTGAAATTTTTGTTAAATTCAACTTCTTTCGGACATGTAATGTATTCAGGGACTGATTATCTTCTTCCTCCTGCAAATTCTCTTTTCAGTGAATTTCAGCATCTTTCCCAACACATCCACGTGCTTTCAGAAATGTTTTCTTTGCCATGGAATCTTTCTCATTCTTTAGAGTACACTTGAGCTTGTAGCTTCCTTAGATGTCTGTATTGGGGTTGCATGGCAAGGTTTTGGTAGCAGGGGTTTACAGGGGTTACAGCTTCTGTCAGAAGCTACTAGAAGCTTCCCCTGTGTCCAAAGGAACCAATGCCAGCTGGCTCCAAGTTAGACCCACGGCTGGCCAAGGCTGAGTCAATAAGTGACAGTGGTAGCGCCTCTGTCATAACATTGAAGAAGGGAGTGTGGAACTCTGAGCAATAGCAACTGCAGCCAGAGACGAGAGTAAGAATATGTGACAGAAACAACTCTGCAGACACCAAGGTAAGCAAAGAAGGAGAGGCAGGAGATACTCCAGCTGCCAGACCAGAGATTTCTCTACAGCCCATGGTGAGGCAGGCTGTCCCCCTGCATCCCACAGAGGTCCATGGCAGGGCAGATATCCATCTGCAGCCTGTGAAGGACCCTACACCACAGCGGGTAGATGCCCGAAGGAGGCTGTGACCACATGGGAAGCCTGTGCAGAGGCAGGCTCCTGGACGGACCTGTGGACTCTTGGAGAGAGAAGCTCACGCTGTAACAGCCTGTTCACACTGCAGCAGACTGAGCCATGTGGAAGGGACTCACATGGAGCAGTTTGTGAAGAACTGTAGCCTGTGGGAAGGACATATGCTGCAGGAGTTTGTGGAGGACTGTCTCCCATGGGAGAAACCCCATGCTGGAGCAGGGGAAGAACCTGAGGAGTCCTCCTCTAAAGAGGAAGGAGCAGCAGAAACAACGTGTGGTGAACTGACTGCAAACCCCATTTCCAACCTGCTTGTGCTAGTACAGGGGAGGATGTTAGTCCCAAGAAGAAGGAAGAGGTAGGGGAAGGATTTTTTTTAAAAAAAATATGTTTATTTCTCATTAACTTACTCTGATTTGATTGGCAATAACTTGAATTCATTTTCCACAAGTCCAATCTGTTTTGCCCATTATAGTAATTGGTGAATGATCTCTCTGTGGGTCCTTATCCCGACCCATGAGCATTTTGTTACATTTTCTCCCCATTGTCCAGCTTAGGAGAGGAGTGATAGAGCAACTTTGGTGTGCACCTGGCATCCAGCCATGGTAAACTCAACACAATGTCAGATCTTTATAACCACTAGAATCTTTCAGGATATACCGGGCTGTTCCTTCACTGCATTGCTGTGCCACCACAAACATTCATAGGCACATTCCCCTATTCCAGAGCCCAATACTTTAGTCAGCTATATACCAAGCGTTTATAAACTAACCACAGCTTTTTCTCCAAGGGGAAATGCAGTATTCTTAAATGGATTTTGATACATGGTTTAGAAATCGCCTGTCCTCTGGGAGTGTGAGAATCTGTTCCTTCTAACTACAAAGGCTGCTGTTGTAACTGAAAAAATACTTTTAACAGATTTTTATCTGAAGCTTCTTCAGGGGTGATATTGGAGACAAAAGGAAGCATTCAAAGAAACGAGAGACTTTTCTTATATCCATCACAGTTGAGACTCCTCTGAGTCTCACTGCTGCCACGGCACTCTTTTTCATTATTCTATTATATGGTATGTCATCAGCTGGCAGTCTTGGGTTAGGTTCAGCTGTGAGCTCTTTGAGGCACTAGTCTTGAAATGAACTGCGTGTAAGCAGAGATTTCATTTAACACAAGTGCACACTGTACTCTGCAAGTCCTCATTTCTCTTTTGAGAACAATTTTGCAGGCATTTTAAATCCTAAGAAAAAAAATCAAGATTTACTATGGTTGGCTAAATGTTGGCTAAATGACCACTACTGGCTTCTGTGGACTTTCCTCATAATAACACAACAGGTGATCAAGGAACATAATTTTGATATACTTTACTGATTAGCACTAGATTTATCATTCCTTGTACTTATTTCAATGTCGGACTACTCAGTACAGTTTTTTATTACCACAGATCTTTACCCAGTAACCTTGCTAAAAAGCACCACAAAACCAGCACTTCAGAACATAAATCACCTTCCTTGTCTATTAATATATTTCACATGAAAAAAAATCCACTCATTATTTTTAAAGTGGCTTGAAATAAATATGTCTACAATCTTAAAGTAAATAGAAAAATCTTATTAAGCACCTTTTCAGTATGAGTAATGAGTTTAGTTTGAATCATACTAGTATTTGGAGCTATTCATCTCTGTATTAAAATGACTTCAGAATGGATCATCTAAAGGCTTCCTAGACACATACATGGATGCTTGAATTTTAACAGCCCATGTTATGATGCACAACCACAGAGCTAGACATCAGAATAGGCATCAACGGGCATCAGAAACAAAATGACGTTGCAGATTGCCTGAACCACAGAAATTATATATAGAGGTCAAAGCAAGTTGTCAGTTTCTTGGAACTCTAGGAACTGTTTTGGCTAGCTAAGCTCACCACTTTCCCAGTGTACACCTCCAGTGAATGTCTCTTCCACTAAACATCCAAGCTAGATTCTTCATAAATGGTAAAAGCTAGGGGTAGGAGAGAAGTAATATACCCAGAAATTTCACTGAGAAGCTAAAGGAACAAAACCACTTTCAAAATAGGGTTTCAAGGCTTTTCAGTTCTTTCTAAACAGTGCAGCCTGGAAATTTCCCTTGCGTATTATAGACACCTCTTAATACCATATGTCAGTTCAAAGTCCCCAGAGCATGTCACATTCTTGTTCATTTGCCTGCATTTCTCACATCACAGCAAGCTGGGAAGTGAAGAAAAAAGGTATATGGATTATTACTGTTCATGAGATGTTTCTGCTTTATCTCTCTCTTTTAAAACTGACTGTTAGTTCACACATTAAGTGCAGCAGCAGAGGTATCAGATGTGGAAAGCCAATCTGCAATAATGAAGTCCCAAAACATTTAGAGCTTTATAGGGTAATAAGGCAGAAAGCAGCTAATGCAGCATGCAGTGTGCTAGCAGAATGTGTGAAGCATTACAGCTTAGATAAACCCATTCAAACCTAATTCACCTTTGGGTGATCTCAGTAAACAGTTCCATTTAATGCATAAACATGTATCGGTGAAGAGTGATTATGTAAGTCAGAAAGGCCAAATTCTTCTCAGTAGACATTGTGCCTGTGCAAATATCCAGGTTCTAAACCACTTAAACTTCTGCAAACTTCTAATAGACTATACATTGATAAAAATCACAGAATCGAGGTTGGAAGGCACTTCTGGAGATAATCTGGTAATCTGGTCAACCGCTCTGCTCAAGCAGGACCATGAAGAGCACAGTGCACAGGACCATGCCCACGCGCTTTTTTTTAATTTCTCCCAGGATGGAGATTCCATGACCACTCTTGGAAATCTGCGCTAGCGCTTTGTCATTCTCACAGTAAAAAAAAAAAGTACTTCCTGGTATTTAGGAGGAACCTCCTGCATTTCATTTTGTTTCATTTCATTTCATTGACTCTTGTGCAATCACCAGGTGAGGAGAACTATTAGACATTCTGGGGGCCTGAAAGGGTCAAAGACAGAATAATGAAAGCCAAGAGCCTGGAGAGCAATATTCTGTCTGGCCTGAAAGGGTCAGGAACGGAATATCATGCCAACAACAAAGCTGCTCCTCCTGACAGGGAGGATGTGGACTATCAGGGCTCTTGGCAACATGCTTAGTTTCTCATCATTCCAGGGCCCGAGTTAAATATATTTCAAGAACACCTGCAGGTCTAAGATAAGACCACCACAAACAGAATAATGTGTGAATTCTTGAACAGACACGTAGTCCCTCACTTGTAGAACTTGCAGAACTTGTGTTCTCACGGTAAGAATAACCGTAATGTAAACAGTGCACTCAAGCTTGGTAGAAACTGACAAGCTCTCCCAGGAGAGTATAAAAACTCTGGTTGAGGAATAAAGAATTGCTACTTGCCACCAGAGCAGTAGTCCGTCTAGTCTCTCTAAGACGTCCCTGTGAGCTGGTCTCCGTCAACCAGGCACCACTGAAAGAGCCTGACTGTTCTTTTTGCACTCTTCTGCACTCTTCCTTCCACTATTCATATACAGTGATGAGATTTCCCCTGGGCCTTCTCCTCTCCAGGCTAAACAGTTCCAGCTATCACAGCCTTTCCTCTCAGGATAGATGCTCCAATCCCTTCATCATCTTTGTGGCCTTTTGCTGGACTGTCTCCAGTATGCTGTTGTAGTTGTCACTTGGGGTGTCTACCCGACCACAGGCTTCCAACATCCTTGTCTATATTTACCTTTTGATACAAGCTAATATGATACTTATGCATTATATGCATTACTGGAACCTTGTTCCTGTTTGATCCATGGAACTATGAGCACCTAGGCTTTTTCAGACCTTTTCAAACACCTCCTCCATCTATAGGGGCATTCAACAAAGTAAACCAAAGGGTGTCGCTGTGAGGTTATCAAAATCCACTCTTTGTGTGTGTGTTTGTGTCTATATATATGTGTATATATATACACATGCATTTCCCTCTGTGATTTGCATGAAGGAATTGCAAATTTTTTAACCAAATGTTAATTCTCTACTACAGGGTAGCTGCAGGGAACATTATAAGTAATACATACTAATTAGATTAAGACTAGCTGCTGTATCCAAACTATTTTAAAAGATGAAAATGCAGTTTCCTTCCTACACAATCCAAAATTCTCTTGGGATTGCAAGTCTACCAAAAATCGAAGGAGAAATATACTAAAACCCTGTGGGCCTTCAGAGAAGCCACATGCTTGCAGGACCCCAGGCAATGACAAACAGACTTTGCCTTGGTTCTGAAGCAAAACAAGTCTCAGAAAAGATACTACAAAGACACTACTTCTAGTACCAAGAACTATAGTTTTCCAAAGGATTCAGCTGTTATATCATAGCAGGTGGTAGATTAGTAAGATGCCTTCAATATTTGAGTTCCAGTCCCTCATTTTTAGCCTAAGGACACTGTGCAGTCTTTTGTTTTGTCTCTGATTTCCAAAGTCTACACATTCCCAGTTTAAATAAGACTTGAAAAATTAACAGCACAAGAAACATTCTACCAGTATATTTTTGCATTTCCATTCCTTTATGCTTCACAAATTACTGCTGCAAAGAAAAGTAAAAGCATCTTCAGGAGACATGTCTCATCTCCTCACACGTAGCTATTTGGCCATTTCATTTTTTACTCCAATTACAGTGAGACATTTTATATATCACAGTATAACAACCATACTTCTTTAAAGAGTGCATTTAATTAAGCCTCAGAACAACCCTGTGAAATGGCCGAGATTTATTATTTTACAGGTGAGTGTACTGAGGCATAGAGAAGTTAGGACCAAGAAATACTTATTATGAGCTCACCACAATCATTCTTACACAGATACTATAAGTTCCCACTATTCACTTCTAACAGCTTATTAATTTGCAAGAAGACATTCAAAATGTCTTGTTAATTGCGTAATGGGACGGGGTTTCAATAGTCTGTTAAATTTCCCTTCCTCACGTTTTTTTCCCCCCTCCCTCCAGAGTTTAGCATATAGCTCAAAGGCCTTGATTTTCAGCATCTGAAGACACTAGGCAGAAATGGCTTATGAAGGTCATTCAGTAAGTAAAAAAAAATCAATTTCAGAAACTGCTTATGGCGGAGGTTGATAGATTAATCAGCCTTACCTGTCACCTGTACAGTTAATCCAATTATTCTAATACCATATTTTAGCAGCAATGAATCTATACTAAGGCTAGCCTGAGTACATCTTGAAAAAAAGCCACTGAAAGCATGAAAGGAATCATTATGTTATAAATAAGTGAAATAGTAAAAAAAACATTCTGGTATGGCTAAATAGCACATATAAAGCAGAACAGTAAAGTATGGCATGGTGAATGCAGCTGCCAACAAACCATATTTTTAAAATTCTGATGGCATTTTACAGCTAGAATGATTTTCATTTCACAAGGAATTGAATTTTTATTAGTTGGCAACATGATGTAGGAGGCATGAAAACCAGGATGGATTTTAATGAAGGCAGTGACCACAGATATCATTTATTTTACACAGTCTGCAGCTTCAACTCATGAGTCCCAGGACCATTGTCCCTGAGTTCAAAGGCCACCAACTTAAGTAGCCCTTACTTGTCAAGGTTTACATTTATTACATAGTGTTGTTCAGCTGCAACATCTCAGACTCTCTCCAGATGAACTATTTGACAGCTCATTCTATAAAGGGCTCATTGAATTTTACAACAGGCAGTCCATTGTTTGGAAACAAGTATTCACCAAAGCATCCTGTCAAGTCAGGCAGAGAATAAGAAAGACTCAATAGCAGGAAAATATCAAAGTTGGGAGGAAGAAGTGCTTATCACGCTCCACAAAAATACCTGAATTAACCAATAAAGAAGGAGATTAAGAAATACTATAAGAATGGAGTCATTACACTCAAAACAAAGAATAAATATTTTCAACAAGTCACATTGACAGTAGGTATGACAGATTACTGTCAGGGAAATTACTTATCCCCTGACAAACAGTAAGACTTCAGGAGTACTCATCACTACCGCCCCAGCCCAGCTCACAAATGTTGGGGATTCCATCACAAATAATTTGACCTAAATGACACCTGATACAAGTCCCTGCCATGTGTGCACAGCGTGGTGTCACCAGCTGCCTCTCACCATCACCTGCACATGTTTGGGAGGGACAGTGTGACTATAGCTGGAGGCTTTCAAGTCGTCTGAAGCCATAGTAAAAGGTAGAAATAAAAAGGCACTTCCCCTTTCTCACTATCTCTCTCCTTGTTTCCAAATTCTTCTTCGTTAAGTCTTTTTTAAAAATACTAGAGCCCATAGACCTACTCTTTGGGACTGTTTCAGCACTTGCCATAAATGTCAGGTTTGTGCCTGACTCTAAGTCCTGGATGTAATTGGAGGATACATGTCAATAGTCTGGTGAGTTAAGGCAAAAACAGATGACACTAGGTAAAAAGTCTATGAAGCTCCACAATATGTCAGAGAAAAGTCTTTTGAAACAAATCTCTATCAGGACATTTTTCAGGGATTATTTTTCTACTTTCCCTTTCCAGATCGCAGAATCCTTAGGGAGTTGATCCCAAAAGAGACTGTATGTATCACATGTCAGCTCCCTTATGTGATAGTCCAGAGAGTTTTGTTCAGAAAACTGTCCTTTGGAGAAAGAAATAACAAGCTTAGAACAACCAGACTGATAATCTAAACTAAATATGCCTGTCCTAGTCATACGCTAATCAAAGCAACATCATATTCTGCCAAACAACCAAATTAACGATGTTCATTCACATGTGTGCCAATTTAATTTTTGTGTATCTTTTTATTTTCCTACTCTTCTGAAAATTATTTTCCCCTTTGCTTGGCACAATATTTATAAGCCCATTCCAAATATGTTTATCACAAGGATTTCACTCAGATCTCTGTAGACATTTCTTAGTGCAGAGTTCAGTTGCAAAACAGTTATTACATCTGCCACTACTAAGATGAGCAGATAACCTGTTTACATAAGGTTTTTGTAGAAGTCTCACACTGCCATGTAGTCCTTTAGACTTAGTTAAGAGAAACATTTCTTAAATCAGTTAACAGTCATTGAAAGCTCACTAAGGAAGTAATTGGCGAGTTTAATTTTCCTTCCAGTAGACTCATGTTCATGAATAATTTCTAATGAGATGAAGTGCACTGGAGTACTAACACAGGGTTCTGAATACTTACTTCATACTTTTCCATAAAGGACCAGAGAGTGACTGTCACTACTACAGGCTCAGGGAAGCGTAGAAGACACATAATATTTTTCCAGTTCCCCTTAGTGATGAGGGAAAGTCCTACCTGTAGGTTAACAGGCATTTCTCCTGGAGTTGCAAGAAGTATTAGAAAGACAAGAAGTTCTTTCTCCCTCCTTGGACCAGAATCAACATGTAGGGCTAATTTGCTGAATCTCATACAGATTTAGAGTAGTAAACATTGTTCTCACCACGGCTCAGTAGCAGCCAAGGCTTCTACTTATTTATCTGAAGTGTATCTCTTTCTTACTGGCAATGCTTCATCCCAGATGGCTACATAACTTGTTTCTATCTCAACTGTTCTTCCCCATCTATGTAGATACAGGATTTTAATTGGACTGCTTATGGTCTACTTATTATGGTCTACTTATTATGGACAAGTGAGTGAGCAAAATGGTCTTTCCTTTCGTGAGTCGTTGAAAATATATGTAAGTCAGAAAAACATGAAAGAACTGAATGCTCATGCCATGTAGTCGAAAAGGCAAATTGTCCTAAAAACATCAGAGACTCATGTTAATTTAATGCAAAATAAGGACAATTAAGCCAGTATATACTGAACACAAATGAAAGAACAGTTCAGCATGGTAAACCTTACTATACTCTTAGACTCTAATATAAAAATAATTAAATGACAGCTACTTCTGTAATGATCAGTATCAACACAAGATGATTTTAACATTCTGAACTTCTAGGAAAATTAAGTATTCCTGTCTCCAAATCTCAGAAAGCATTTCTTGCCGAGCACCACTCCAGGATTTTATAGGATCAAAGTGAAGGAGCAATTCCTGTAGCTTTTCTGTGGATCCCAGGTAGCCAACCAAGAAGTCCCTGAAGGAATATGCCAAGAAATAACTTAATATAAATTCAGAAAGACCAGCTGGAAGAAACATGGTGCAGGAATAGATATCTCGGGTATGTATTTATTAATTGTATTCAGCTAGAAATGACAGAAGAGGAAGAATAAAATTGGCAGATGCAAAAACAGCCACAGCACTATGGAACTAAAAAAAAAATGCAACATTTACTCATTTGGGTTTTCTTAAACAACATTGTTATTTAAGAAAAATTCCAGTCATAAGGAAAAATAAAATTTTACCCTCAAAGTAATTTGTGCATTGTCAAAGAAAAGTAGAACTCTTACCAAAAACTCTGAAATATTACAAAACAAACATGTGATTGGGACTTCCCAAATGCCGTATGGGGATGTAAAACCATGAAAGCAATGACTCATTTCCTCTAGGAGACCACAAAGCTGTTCAGTTCAAATAATCTGCTTCCATTATTTATGGCATTCATCAAATATAGATATGTTTACCCATCCTCTGCTGATCAAAACCTGTAAAAATGCTGGAGACTACTCACAAAAACTTCAAGACTGAAGCCTCTGCTCTCACTGTGACTAAGAGGAGACATACTTCATGGTGTGCAAGAAGACCAGCAAAACAGGCTGGGGTCATGTCTCCATCCCAATGACTTTTCACAGAGTAACTCTTCCTGTAGCACACTCTCCAACAAATCGCAGATGTGCCAGCAGATCCACTATTATCAGCAGAACTGCACAGACCTGCCTGAGGGGTGCAGGCACCCTGTTGCTTGGCCTGCTTTCCTGCCACAGATGTCCTTTGCCACCTGCTCATGCTGCAAGAAGTTTGTGGTGACCCAGCATTTCTCTAGCTCATCTGGGCTTCCCCCAAAGGAAACTGGTGGATGTGGGTAAACAAAAGACACTGGCTGTTTCAATAGGTCCCGTGGCTGGGATGACTGGTAGATCAGGACTAGTGGGAGTACAGCAGAGCACACCTGGTCCATGTAGATTGAACCAGTGACAATATGGCGCAAGAAGGCAAAGTTTCAGGTCCCTGCCCATTACAGCTCTGGACATTAGTACTTGTTCCTTCACTTTCACCCATAAGTCCACTGTGGGCCAGGGCACTGGCTGTGGACTCCATTACACATACCCATATTAATGTATAAAACAACAAGGTAAAGTAACCTTCATGCTTTAAAGATCCAGCCATATGTCTCTGACAGGAAAGATAAATCTTCCGGCAAGCCAGTCTGGAAGTTTTCAGGATCACCAAAGCTTTCATCATGGAAGGATTAGCTGAGTAGAAAAAAACTTGCCCTTCTGCTCTATGGAAAGAAATAATGTTCCCCATGGATTAATTTTAAATGAAAGTAACCTTGACCCACCATTTCTCTGTAGTGTTACATCTTCCATCGTCTTCTAAACCAACTTTTATTAATTTATTTTAATTAATACTAATATATTTAAATGTAAAATATTATAAATATTTTAATTAATGTAAAACAAAATAACATTTATTTTTTTTACAAAACAAAATATAAGTGAACCTGTCACAACTTGGAATTTCATATTGGTCATTTCTGTAGCTAGCAGACAGTAATTTCTATGACAAAGGAAAGTGTTTCTATTCACATAGTAAAAGGCTGAAAATGGAATAATAAGACTACTCTATGAGAAAGGAGTTTGGAAAAAAAATTGAGTGAAAGAAACAAGGGATTCAGACCAAATAAAATCCTTAGGACCAGAAAGGGTAAAGAATCTTTTTCCTAGTAGTAATCCTACTGTTCCTCATTGCAGAAATATCTGCGGCGAGTACATATTTAGTGCACTGAGAATATGCTGACATTCTCTTTTTCGTCATGTGTGATACACTTTTAAAGAGGGACATTTTTAGTATTTGAAGCATGCTATAGGATGAAATAATATGCCATAGTGGAACAGATAAGGTGGGTTGTTGGCAGGGGGGAAATACCATATATTTCTATATGGCTTACTATTGTCTTATGAATAGTATTTTCATTATCATTGTTATTGCCTTTAATAATAATAATAAATGTCACTGTTGTTTCATTAAAGTTTGTTTAGTTTTAATTTTCAACCCACAAGTCTTTTTCCTCTAACTTCCTTTTTCTGTTCCCTGAGGGGTGTGGGAAGGGAATTGGGACCACAACTGCTTGCATGTTAGCTACCAAACAGGTAGCGCCAAGGCTAAACAGTGACACTTGGTAACTAACAAACCCAAACCGCTCATATCAAGGAGGTTATTTGAACTTTAGGGTGGGCTAATTAATTCTGCTTCAGCTGAAAAGTGGCATTTTGAAAGTTCAATGTGTATAACGATGAAGTGGCTCGCACGCATAATCACAGGATACAGTGTTGGATTCTCCAATAATATCCAAAAACATCTACTTATTTGTCTCAGCAAGCATTTTGGAAATTATCTCCTTATTGTAAGACAAAAAGCTACATGTGGCCACATGCAGTGGGAGGTGGCAGCTTTAGGGAGCATTATTGGTTCCCTTAATTAAAGCATTGATCCAGTCTGGGATCAAAAGACATACTTCAATTTCAGCATCTGTAAAATAGAAGAGTTGTCTTTATTAGATCAGGGAGGTTGCCTACAGGTGACACTATCAGCCATTATAAATTAATGTATTTGTCAGAAAAGAGCATGGATTTCCATGGCAATCACCACTTGCCCTTTGCCTTTTTTTGTTGTTGTTGTTGTTGTTTTTGGAAATATGGTAAGCTGCTTAATGAGCTCTGTGAATCCCATTTTAATTTTCTTATGACAATAATTTCCTGGGTTTGCTGCACACATCTTCTCACCGTATTTCACGTGTTTACACACCTTCAGGGAGTGGAGAAGATAGAGCTGTCTAGCCCAGTTCTGCTGGGCATGAGAAATTCATAAGGATATGTAGATATTGGCTTGTAAGAAATAGCACCTCGTTTCAAGAAAAGGGCCTGGAGCTAGGTCCTATTACCTCTAAACTGAGTTAAGGGAATGAAGAAACAGCTTATTCACTGGCTTATGTTTGTGTGGCAGCAAATAAAAGTTTCATTTTAAAGCAAGGCTGAATATTCCTCCTGACAGGAGAGTGGAATCAAAAAGAGAAAGTTACAGAAAATACCCAAGAAAACTAGTGTCAGCGTTGAGTGGATCAAATGATATGTTCATGTGAACATCCCTGAAGTGTATAGTAGCGCTTCTGAAGATCCAACTAAGACATTCAGCACTTTAGTCTAACAATGTATAAGAGTCAAGAGGCTCAGAAACAATTCTTGTAAGAGACCGACACCTTCCTAAATTTACAATAAATCTTCTGAAGTTTCTCCTTTAATTTCTTCTTCCAGATTTTCCCAGGGCTGAAATAAGATCTTCCCTTCTTTCTGCAGTACCACCATCCTCTTTCGCAGCATCTCCACTGATGATTTTACTCCCAATTGAATTCAATCTTTCTCTCTTTGTCCCCACACAAATGTTGTATTGCTTTAACCGGCATACTCTTCCACAGCCTTTGTTTGCCATGGAATTGTAGAAGCTCTGTAACCCTGTGCAAAAGCCAGGCTGCCTGTTGACGTAACTGAAGCAGTCTTTGTAGATAAATTCAAGATGCAGGATGCACTGTGTTCAGAATTTGTACATGTTCCAGTTTTACTCTGATTTCTTCAGTGGCTTTACAGCATACAGTTAGGAGATGAAGAAAGCCAGGAGTACCCTGGCTTGAATAGGAGGAGTCTTATTAGTCAAAGTCAATGAAAGAGCCATATCAAACTACAAATTGATATTGAAAAATATTCCCAAACTAATGAGAAAGTAAGGCAAACACTATCTTAGTCCTTATGGTTCTTATTATGCTTCTTTATCATAATATCAGTGAGTCTTCTTTTAGGGAAGTGTGTCTTCTTTATTAAAGGAATATGATATAGCTTAGAGAGAGAAAAGAAAGGGAAATGAGTTAGTATTCTAAAATCAAGTGTCAGATCTTCCTCTATCTTAAGCTTACAAAGGATTATAAAAAGCTTAGCTGGAGACAATTCTTACACCAGGATATACACCAAAGAATTCCTACAGACGTATTGCTTGGGTTACACTCTTATTTCTATGGTAGATACCTAAGCATCAAAATACACTGTTCAGACAGAAATATTATTTGGAAACACCACCTAAAGAAAAAGCTGAATACCCATTTTAAACCTCCCCTGACACAACTTGAAGCCTTTTCCTCTCACTTGTCATTTGGGAGAAGATACCAATGCCACCTTGCTACAACCTCCTTTTGGGTAGCTGTCGAAAGCAGTAAGGTCTCCCCTCAGCCTCCTTTACACCAGACTAAACAAACCCAGTCGCCTCAGCCCCTGCTAATAAGATTTGTACTCCAAATTTTTCATCAGCTTCACTGCCCTTCTTTGTACATGCTCCAGTGCCTCAATGTCTTTCTTGCAATGAGGGGCCCAAAAATGAACACAGTATTTGAGGTGCGGCCTCACCAGTGCTGAATACACAGGCACGATCACTTCCCCAGTCCTGCTGGCCGCTCTATTTGTGATAAAAGCCAAGATGCTGTTGGTCTTCTTGATCACCTGAGCAGACTGCTGGCTTACATTCAGCTGATTATTGACTGTTTAACTTACACATATCATAGAGACAGGATAAGAGACAATACGCAGAAGCTAGAACATGAGTTCTGACTGAATGTATGGATAAAGATTTTCCCCATGAGGGTAATAAAACATTGGAAAATGTTACCCAGGAAGGTTGTGGAGTTTCCACTCTCAGAGATATTAAAAACTAAAATGAATGAGGCCCAAAGAAGACTGTTCTCACTGGACATGCTATAAGCTGAAGGCTGGGGGAGGTTTTCTGGAGGTTACCTCCAACCTGCATGATTCTATATCAAGCACGCAAGCACCCACACTCTTTGAGTCATTTAGATGGAACTTTGGGAAGGTCTCACAGAACAGAAATATTTTTTGGAAACTGTTCACAAATGAAAAATACTGTGTTAACAGTCTGACATATTGATTTTAAGTTTATATTTTTATAGTGTAATAATCTATATTTAATTACTTATTATAAAGCTGTTTTTTAAAAAAGAAACCCAAATGTGAGGTGTCATTCACTCAAAAACATTTTAGAGGAATTTTCCTTTGGGGAAGAAAATTGAAGTTTTCAGTTTTCAGTGATCCAAAATTATTTTTATTTTATTTTTCTTTTTGCTTGCTGACCTAAAAAGCCACCAAAACTAAGAAAGAAACAACAAACCCCAAACACTCCATTCTTCCTTCTGATGCTACTGCTCCTTGATGCAGAAGTGTGAAAGTTTACCTCTTTCCTTTCCCAGGCTTCCCTAGTACATTGCTGCTTAAACTCCTTAAACTGCATTTTCATTTTTCCTGTTCCTTAGAACCCAGAAAACCCTAATGAAGATCTAAACAACAGTTCCAACCAAACAGCTACAGACCACATTTCTGTTTACATTTTACCAAAGGATATCCCCCCATATCCAGATCTTTGCCATGCAACATAAACTGAAATTGCCTTCTTCTAAATTGTCTTCTCCTTCCTGCAGTAGTGTGCAGCAGCCTAGCCTCACTAGAGCCTGCAGGCATCCTTGGAGTTATTAGGATGATGATGAAGCTGTAGGAGAGAGGAATTGCTTCGCTACCCACAGCACGCAAGTGAGGGAACACATAGAGCTTTAGAAGAATCAGATCCAGTATTATGAGCTATAGTTTCAATACTAACAGGAAAGCAGAGTATTTGTCAGAAGTGGTTTTTTGATGGTCAGCTCTCTTCCGTGTGTAAAGCTAAGTTATCATGCTAGAAGTAGGAGAACATAGCCATGCCAGTAAAAGCACATCTGTCTCACCCTTTAAAAGCCATTGCTAGTGCTGTGCACTTCCCATGCATTTCAGAGGGTTTTCCAGCTGGGTCTCATGTAGTCATAACAGACTGACAGGCTCAGGCCCATGATGTGTCTCAGAAGTACTCTCTGACTGTCTGCAAGACAGTCCAGCAGGTTTTAATGCCCACCACAATCTGGCAGAACAAGCAACTCAAGTAAGATTAAATCAGGATTCCTGTATGGTAGCACACAGATTTCTCAAATTCTGGTTCACCAAGCCTGCTGCTGTCACACAAGGCTGGAGCTGGAGTTCAGGACCTCACTCTCCATTCACCTGACCAATGCTACGGTCCTTCTGTACAGCTGCCCCCGCCTTAATTAATCTCTTCAGTGATTAACTGACTCTCCTGTGAATGATCAGCGCAATGCTCAGCATTACCAGCCTCAGTTGCTCATTGACAGAAAGACTAGCTTGCCCCTGACTTATCTGGCATATATCATGTAGTACACAGTAGGATCCTATTTCTTCTATCCCATCTGCGTAAGGTTGCCACATCAGACAGATTAATGTTCAGCTCTTCTTTTTTCTATCCCAGTCCTCAACAAGGTCTCAACTTATACAATAAATCCTTCTCATTAGTGTCCTAGTCTATGACTTCTCGCTGCTGAATATAATCCGCCTCTACTACTCCAGCATTCAAGATGATCATTTTGATATTCTCATACTCCATGATATTGACAGTGGATCCTTACTTTAATATCAGATGCAGATTTCATTGACACATTTTGATTTTTTGTGCTGGAGATAATGGGCATTAGTCCTAGATCTCATCCTTGAACATTACCACTTGTAATCTCCCTTGGTATGTTTCTTCTATGATCAGCTCACATTACTGGCACATCCTTTTTTATCCAGCACCTTAACCATTCTACTGCTCTTGTACTGGTTCTCATCTTCTCCAATTTAAATCACACAAAGATGTTTTACTGATCATCAGGTAGTTGAGATCTACCACATTTCTTTTATCTGGGAAACCAGTTATGAGAGAATAAAAAAGAAGTTATATGATCTACAATTGCTAAACATATGTTGCATTTTATTCCATCACCAGCTGTTTCTACTTTTGTCATTTGTGGTCTTAAAACAAATAAACAAACAAATAATTAAAAAAAACAATTAACATCATTCTTAAGGTTCCCTGAGCAGAACAAAACAAAAAAAAACTTCTGGGCAAAACCAGATAACAATTACTCATCTCAGGCCTCAGATACAAATGAAGCTTAATCTGAAATAATTTATCCTTTTAGACAACCTCAATCTAAAAATCAAGTGACCACAGCAGAGGCTGCCTCCTAATTCATACACCAAAATAAAGAAAAAAAAACCCATGATAAATATGTACTAGCTGCTTGAGATACAGCTGAATTAGTTATAAAGTTCAAATACCTGGAGAAAATTCTACATGCAATGTTATATTTAATAGATTTAGGACAAAAATAAACCAGTTACGATAAGTCACTAAATGGAAAAGATTACTTATGGCAAAACATAATATAAGATATCAGCTTCTCAAAAGCTAAAAAAAATAATATCATAAAGTAAAAATATATTAAATGGAAAAATGTGATGTGCAACTGACAGCTGTAATTTATAAAAACATTTATGGGATTTGCTTAAAGATTTACTTAAAATCTTTATTAGTTCTCCATTTTATCAGGAAAAAGAAATCTAGAGAACAGATGTTATAGGATAATGAGCCCTTCAAGATTACCAAGTAGCACCACTGTAGGAATGCAATAAAACTCCAACATTGTCGCATGCATATGGATTCAACTTGATCTGTGGCAGTGACTGTACTCATGTTTGAGATTCAGTTCTTGGGGAATTCTACGCTGTCTTTTCCCATCCATGAAGACAACCCTGTACGATGGTTTATTGACTTGAAGAACAAAATGGTCCAGATTGGACATTCCCCATCCAGATTAACTCCTATGCCTGAGCCATAGCCAGAACAGACAATTGCTGCATAATGTTCATAGCTCTCATAATACCTAAAAATGTCCCACAGTGATGTTTTAGTAATATTTGCAGCTGGGAAAGAACCAAGTTGCAATCATTTTTTTGGCTGACAGCGTTGATACAGACTGCTAACCAGGTGGTGATTAAATCTTAGATTTCTGACTTTAAAAACCCAACACTGCTTGAGGTAGGGTTTTAAACTCGTGTATTCTTTCACTTCTTATGTAAGCAATCCATTTATAACAGCAGACCACTGGCTTGCAAGCAAAGCGTTGCAATGGAATTATCTAAAACTGTCAATTTCTTTTTCAACACTTGCAAGCATGATCCTAAATGTCTGGGGGTGTCTCAAATATATATATATTGCTACAAGAGGTAAGACTTAAATCCTGGACTCATTGCTAGAACTAGGTGCAGTAACCATAGTGATTTCCTTTCAACTATTAGACTTTAACTTACCATGAAATAGAGAAATAAAAGGTCTGGAAATAGATTTAAACCATTCATCCATTACTGAACCAACACCTACTGCTGAACCTACATTGGTATTATAGAAAAGAAATATATTTAAGACAAGCAATCTTTGCATACAGAATTTGAAGAAGGAATACCGTTAAAAATTTACTACAATCAGGATTAAAGAGCTGAAATTATTCCTGTAAATACAATAGAAGGGAGAAATAAAAGCACTGTTCCTACACAGAATACTTATCTCCCACCTAACAGATTCCCCATTGCAGAAAAGCTTTTCCCAAACATCAGGATGATGATATAGGTAAGAGTATAAGATAATAAACAAGTGCTGGGCAGGGACTAAACTTCCTTAGCTGCCCCCCCCCCTCAGATGAGACATAAATTAAAAAAGCATCATCCACATCACAGAAGTGCAGCAGCTACTGTTACAGCAGGCAACATACCATGCCTTACTAAGCCCACTGAATTTCATTTTACTGCAGTCAAAACCAAGCTGTTCTCTCATCCTGCCCCTGTACATTCTCAGTAAAATTACATATGCTGAATTAACTATATCCATGTTTCTTGCAGAAGCTACAGAGCACTTTCTCACCTGCAGATATTTCACTGCTCAATACAAAGACATTTGTTTGCCTGTTTTATCACACCTGTAATCTAGGAGAGGCACAAGAATTAACATTCATCTGGCTGCCTTAGAGTAACAGAGCTGTCATGCTGCCTAAGACTTGAGGCATAAAAAGATACAAGAATACTCCAGCACACAGAAGTGGAATAATCACCCCACAGTGTTATTCTCATTCTGACCCACAACAAGGAAGTTATTTTACCCTGAACCATACTAATTTATATTCCACTCAAGATTCGTTTCTGACACATTTTCCTACGCCTGTGTTAATGAGTGCAAATTAGGTGTCAGATTCACTTCTATCATTAAAAATAGCAAACTGAAAGTGTATCAGGAAAGTAATCCATTTCACTCATCTTAATTATGGGTGAAGATATCTCTCCAAGAATACTAGGAAGTGCTGGAATGAGACCTTGTTTTGGTTTTGTGCTCTAGGGTTCCAAGCGGGTGGCAAAGGAGGCTGAGCTATCAGTTTCTCATGCTATCAAACATTGTTAGGGAAAGCTGTTCAAGTGCCAGAGTCGCTATCTGATTTTCAGTCCTGCTCTGAAGCAAATGGACTATTGCATCTGGCAAGTTTGCTGTAGGGTGTGTCAGAAAGCAAATCTGGTGAAAGGGATGAAATCCTAGGGTGACAGTTAGAAAAGAGAGGCAGAGCTGTCCCTAGTTGTTTCCTAAACACCATTCTCCACTCCATTCATTAACTTTAAGATTATTCTGTGTGAAGAGTCTGCCTCCAGGAAACACAGGTTTATGTTATCCCAAGATACCTAGAAGTGTTGTAATCAGCTGAAAGCAAGCAGGAAGATAAATTATTTGGTAGTTCAGTAAATTTATTACTATAACAGATAGAAAAGCCATTCCTGCTATACCAAAAACTAAACATCCACTCATATATAACAGATCCATCTGCAAAGTCTTGTGACTAGCCAGAAGGATTATCTCTAATGATTCTGTGTCTACTGATGCAAACCCACTAATTCTGTAACTATTTAATCAAGCTCTATATGCAACTGGGTAAGGCAAATAACAGACAAATAACATTGAAAATGTTCATTCCACTAAAGCCATGCTTGGCTACATCTATACCATGTAATCAGGAACCTGAGCTGAAGACATGTGCAGTATTGCTTCAAAGCTTTTAGAATGAGATGCAGGCACTCTGGTGTCAACTGATCCAGTTACCAGGCAGTTGGGAACGAACCCTGTTCCCTCTAGGAGGGCTGAAGGCTCGGCAGCTCAGCTGAAGTGCATTTACACCAATGCACGCAGCATGGGAAATAAGAAGGAAGAGCTGGAAGCTGTCGTAGGGCAAGGGGCCTATGATGTTGTTGCCATCACGGAAACGTGGTGGGACGACTCATATAACTGGAGTACGACTATGGTGGGGTATAAGCTTTTCAGGCGGGACAGGAAGGGTAGGAGAGGAGGTGGGGTAGCCCTCTTTGTAAGGGAGGACTTGGACATCACTGAGATGGATTGTGGAGATGAGGAGGTTGAGTGCCTGTGGGTCAAAATCAGAGGAGCCCACCAGAAGGTAGATTTTGTGATGGGAGTCTGTTACAGACCACCCAACCAAGGAGAAGCAGCTGATGAGCTCTTCTATAAACAGCTGGGGTTAATCTCTAGATTGATGCCTCTTGTTCTGGTGGGAGACTTCAATCTGCCTGATATCTGCTGGGTGTACAACACAGCAGAAAGGAAGCAGTCTAGGAGGTTCCTGGAGTGCGTGGGAGATAACTTCCTTGCACAGTTGGTGAATGAACCAACCAGGGAAGGTGCCCTCCTGGACCTCCTGTTGGTGAACAGAGAAGGCCTTGTAGGGGATGTGGCGGTAGGTGGACGCCTAGGACTAAGCGATCATGAGATTATAAAATTTTCTGTTCTAGGTGAAGTGAAGAGGGTGGTTAGCAAGACCGTAACATTAAATTTCCAGAGGGCAGACTTTGATCTCTTCAGCAGGCTGGTTGGTGAAGTCTCATGGGAGACAGTACTCAAGGGCAAGGGAGCCCAGGAGGGCTGGGAGCTCTTCAAAGGGGTGGTCCTAGCAGCTCAGGAGAAAGCCATCCCTGTGGTCCGGAAAAAAAGCCGGCAGGGGAGAAAGCCAGCTTGGTTGAATAGAGAGATCTTGAGGGATATCAAGAAGAAAAGAAATGTTTATGGCCTCTGGAAGAAGGGACAGGCCTCTTGGGTGGACTACAGGAGGGAAGTGAGATTGTGTAGGGAAAAAATCAGAAGGGCTAAGGCTCAGCTAGAAATTGGATTGGCCAAGTCAGTGAAAGATAACAAAAAATCTTTCTACAAATATATAAATAATAAAAGGCGGACTAGGGAGACCATACAGTCCCTATTGGACACAGAAGGGACAACAGTAACAGGGGATGAGGAAAAGGCTGAGGTACTTAATGCCTTCTTTGCCTCAGTCTTTAGTCGTAAGGAGGGTCGTTCCGCCTGTGTACAAACCCAGGAGCTAGAGGAGCATAATGAGGCTCCCATGATCCAAGAGGAGGTGGTCAGAGCCTTGCTAGCCCGACTGGACAGTCACAAGTCTATGGGGCCGGACGGGATTCACCCTAGGGTACTGAAGGAGCTGGCGGATGTGCTGGCCAAACCCCTTTCCATCATCTTCCAACAGTCCTGGAAGACTGGGGAAGTCCCACTGGACTGGAGGCTGGCTGATGTTGTGCCCATCTACAAAAAGGGCCGCAGGGAGGACCCAGGAAACTACAGGCCTGTCAGTCTGACCTCAGTGCCAGGGAAAGTCATGGAACAGGTGATCTTGAGTGCTATCATGAAGCACATGCAAGAGAACCGGGTGATCAGGCCCAGTCAACATGGGTTCACAAAAGGCAGGTCTTGCCAGACTAACCTGATCGCCTTCTATGACAAAGTGACTCGGCTGCTGGATGAGGGAAAGGCTGTGGATGTGGTCTTCCTGGACTTCAGCAAAGCCTTTGACACAGTTTCCCACAGCATTCTGCTTGAGAAACTGTCAGCCTCTGGGCTGGACAGGCGCACACTCTCCTGGGTGGAAAACTGGTTGGATGGCCGGGCCCAGAGAGTGGTGGTAAATGGTGTGAAATCCAGCTGGAGGCCAGTGACAAGTGGGGTTCCCCAGGGCTCAGTGCTGGGTCCAGCCCTGTTCAATGTCTTCATCAATGACCTGGATGAAGGCATCGAATGCACCCTTAGCAAGTTTGCGGACGACACTAAGCTGGGTGGAAGTGTCGATCTGCTGGAGGGGCGGGAGGCTCTGCAAAGGGATCTGAACAGGCTGGACCGCTGGGCAGAGTCCAATGGCATGAGGTTTAACAAGGCCAAATGCCGGGTCCTTCACTTGGGGCACAACAACCCTATGCAGTGCTACAGACTGGGAGAAGTCTGTCTAGAAAGCTGCCTGGAGGAGAGGGACCTGGGGGTGTTGGTTGACAGCCGACTGAATATGAGCCAGCAGTGTGCCCAGGTGGCCAAGAAGGCCAATGGCATCTTGGCTTGTATCAGAAACGGCGTGACCAGCAGGTCCAGGGAGGTTATCCTCCCTCTGTACTCGGCACTGGTGAGACCGCTCCTCGAATACTGTGTTCAGTTCTGGGCCCCTCACCACAAGAAGGATGTTGAGGCTCTGGAGAGAGTACAGAGAAGAGCAACAAAGCTGGTGAGGGGGCTGGAGAACAGGCCTTATGAGGAGCGGCTGAGAGAGCTGGGGTTGTTTAGCCTGGAGAAGAGGAGGCTGAGGGGTGACCTCATTGCTCTCTACAACTACCTGAAAGGACGTTGTAGAGAGGAGGGTGCTGGCCTCTTCTCCCAAGTGACAGGGGACAGGACAAGAGGGAATGGCCTCAAGCTCCGACAGGGGAGGTTTAGGCTAGACGTTAGGAAAAAATTCTTTACAGAAAGGGTCATTGGGCACTGGAACAGGCTGCCCAGGGAGGTGGTTGAGTCACCTTCCCTGGAGGTGTTTAAGGCACGGGTGGACGAGGTGCTGAGGGATATGGTTTAGTGTTTGGTAGGAACGGTTGGACTCAGTGATCCGGTGGGTCTCTTCCAACCTGGTTATTCTGTGATTCTGTGATTCTGTGATTCTGTGAATCATAGAATAACCAGGTTGGAAGAGACCCACCCACCGGATCATTGAGTCCAACCATTCCTATGAATGCACAAAACATTTTGTTGCACAAAACATGAAACCTTTCTGAAACTTCAGTCTCAGACAGAGGTTTTATTGAAACAAGCAGTAAAGAAAAAATATTTGTAGTTTTGCTTTATTTATGTCATCTACAAGAACATACTTTCCTAGATTTTCAGTATATTGGTGCCAATCCCAACATTCTGCACTCAGCTCTTCAGTTCTCTATATAATTACAATTCCTATGTTCTCCCTGGTTGCTTATTTTGCAGGAAATAGAGCCTGCACTTCCATATCCAAGTCACTACTGGTATTATTCAAATGCCTGCAGACTGACTGAGTTCTTTTTTTTGCTCTTACTTTTTTTTTCTCTCTCCTAAAATGCCTACACATACTATAGAATGTTTTCCCATAAAAAAATGGCAGTGGCACTGGAGTTGTAGAGTTTTAATCAGATTAGTCATATTAAATCGTCCTACTGAATTAGTAATCCATTTGGTTATGCTATTAGTCAGATAAAAGTAAAACAAGGTCTTTATTATCAACACTCTAAAAACACCCTGGATTCTGCTCTGAGGATTTAGTGTCAATGATACAAGTATCTAAAGGCAAACCGATTCCCTGCTAAAGCCAAAAACAAGTTTTATATAGAAAATTTTCATCAGTGTTGTGAACTCTGTTATGATGTTAGATCATCATGTAAGCAGCTTAACATTTAAATTACACAGCTCATGAGAAATCACATGGTGCTGCTTTTTCTCAAGGTACCTTTTGTAAAAACATTCCAGGTGCAAAGCAATTATTTACGGAACACGTGTTTTGCTGTGGTCACGAGATGACAGAGCTCAGGATCTAAAGGATAGGTGAGAAGGTGAACAGCAGAGTTAGGACTCCAGGCTTTAGGACAGAAGAATTTGGCTTCTTCAGCTAATTGCTAAGTAAAATTCCCCAGCAAGCAGTCATCAAGCAGGAAGGGTGGACAATGATTTTTAAAGAAAACATATTAGGAACCAGGAACAATCCACTCCATCATGAGGAAGAACAACAATTTTAGCAGAAGGCCTGCCTGGCTAAGTCAGGATTTTCTCAATATGCTAAAACACAGAAGGGAGTATACAAGGCTTGGAAGCAAGGCAACAAAGCTGGCTAGAATACCAGCAACAAAGAATTATTAGTTGTTGAACAACTTGGGAAGGTGGGCAGGGGGTAGTTGCCCTCTATGTGAGAAAGCAGATGGAATACATGGAGCTCTTCCTTGGGATGGGTCAGGAGTCAGCCAAGATTTTAAAGATGAAGATTAGTAGGCAGACCACCCTGCGTGCACTTGTAGTGGCCACCTGCTACAGAGCTCCCAACCAAGAAAAAGACGTAGATGAGACCTTCTTCCAACAACAGGAAGAAGCCTCATGTTCGCAGGTCCTGGTCCTTATGGGAGAGGTTAACAAACCTAATATCTAGCAGAAGGAAGATACAGCAGGGCTGGAGTAATCTTGGAGAAATCTTAAACACGTCAATGAAAACTTCCTGTCACAGTTAACAGAAAACAAAAAAAAAGTTCTGCTGGGCCTCATTGTTACAAGACAGAAGAACTTGTTCAAGATGTGAAATTCAGAGGAAGACTGAGCTCCAGTGGCTTTGAGGCGGTAGAGCTAAGATACTGAGAGGACGGAAAATCAGGACCACAGCCCTGGGTGTCAGAGTAGCAGCTAAGGCTACCTCTGATTTTCATCTCAGACAAGTTTCTCCTTGATCTCAAGAAGTCCCTTCTAAACTAAATAATTCTTTGATTCTGTGAAGCATAAAATATTGCTTCAAAATGCAGCTGAACCTGAAAGCGGAAAGAGATAGGGTAACAAGGGAAAGGCTTGTGTAGGCACATTAATTGCAAAAAGAAGATGAGGGACAATGTAGTTCAAAAAGTATTTTGGAACTGACTGGTAGAATTTCAAGACTACTGCCTACCTCTGTGAAAAAGTTGTGATCAGAGAGGTCTCTGATGACAGAAAAGCAAACAAGTGTTTTACCCATCTCCAAAAAAAGCAAGAAAGAGAGCCCAGGAAGGTATAAGCCTCACCTTAGTCCCTAGAATTCCTTCCTGGAATGCATTTTAAAGCATATCAGGTAGAAAGTGGTAATTAAACTAATCAGCACAGATCTACCACAGATAAATCATACTTGATCAAGCTGACTGCTCTTTACAATATAGACACTTTCTACATGACTGAGAGTAATGGAAGTAGTATAACTTGATTTTAGTCAGGCTTTTGACATTATCTCCCACAGCATTCATATTTGGAAGCTAGGGAATGATGTGCTAGACAAACAGGTTGTTAGATGGGTTGTAAATTAGCTAGCTGGACTGCCAGAGCTCAAAAGGTAGTGATTAATGGCTTGAGGTCAAGCTGGCAGCCAGCAACAAGGAAAACGCTCAACACTGGAGGGAACACTGTTCAACATCTTCCTAAATGGCACTGAGTGCGTCATTAGCGAGTACAGGGACAACTCTACATCAGGGGCAGTGGCTGACACAGTCCATGGCAGAGCTTCATTTCAAGTGACCTTAATATATTAGAGGATTGAGCTAACAGGAAACTCACAGCTCAGCAAGAACTACAGATGTCAGCCCCTGGAGCAGGTTGGAAACTGACTGTTTTGGCAGTGACTGAATGCAAGGCACCAAATGCAGTCTCATATGTAAAGTGAATGGCATACTGAGGTACACTGGCAGGGGTATGTCCAGCACAGAGGGAAGTCATTACCTTCCTTGAAACTAAAGAAAATCGATACAGTAGAATGACAACTGAGAATCAGGCAGGAAAAGTCATCTAGATTTCAATCACCAGACCCACAGAAGCAGCAGTAATTCCCAACTAATCTGCATATATGTAAATTTGTAAAAAATATAGTACATATATACGTACGTTAAGGCACTAAAAATATATTTAAAAAAAAAAAAAAATCTGTCAGTAGCTGCTGTTACAAAGCAGCCCAACCTCATACTAAGATATATGGAACTTCCTTCCTACATGGTTCAGCATCATCAGAATCCAAGGAGCCTGACCTGGTTTGCTGTCTTCTCTACCGATTTCTAACTGGTAAGCCCATACATAACACAGAATTAATGGTTTGTGGGCTATTACTTTTGATCTTCATGGTCAGCTAGTTCGTCCTGTGACTCCAGTTTGGTTTTGACACAGTGGCATTCTTGTGCTTCTGCTCTCTTCCACTTTCTGCCCAGTGTTTACAAGATTTCTAGTACTGTTATCACTTACACAGTGGCATTCAAAACAAAATTCAGCAAACCTCTCCCATCTGCCTCTAAGCTAGCAATCAGTTCAGCTTCACCTGCAGCGCTGTGCACTGACACCACGAGGAATTCTGAGCTCTTAGCATTGTGCTGTCCTCTGTAGACATTCGACGTACTTTATAATGGTCTTATAATAACGGCTTCAATGGTGAACTATAGTTTACCCCTGCTGAGCTAACTGGAAATTACAAAGAAGAAAACTAATCAGGTGCCCCAGAAACAACTATTGTTAGGGAAAAAAAGGCTGCTTTCCAATTATCTTGCTTATAGGCATCAAGGGAAGTGTGGTTTAATTTATTCTCCACTTTTCTACAATGTTTTGCCTTTACTGGAACTTTAAAGTGCTGCAGTCTCCCACTATATCTTTTTCTTTGTTTGCTTTACTCCTCACATCACATTCCATGTTGTAATCCCTCAGAGCCCAACTCATTAAAACTCAGTCCTGCAATTAGTAAGGAGCCACTTCCACAGTCCATACAAGAACCTGGGAAGTACAGTTTCCTGCCAAGTGCTCAATCCCACTCCTGTGTATTGCTGCTTTCTGTCCAAGCTGGCTGAAACCTTTAGGAACATAAGTTAAAGCTTGAAACTTCTCTTCCTTGAAGTGCTTGCTTCACTCACTTTGCAGAGAGGATGAATAAACCACTGCTTGGGCACAATGCCACAGTCCTCAAATGTCATCCCACCATTCCCTTTCATATCTGCATATGAACAGACAAGTTTTGCACAACTCACAGTAGAATAATCCTAGAACATCCTCAACTTCAGCACAAAGCAGCATGTAATACCTAGAACACCTTTGCACTGTAGCTGTTAATACTTGGACTTGAACACTAACTGGAGCCCACAGATACAGACAGACAGGTACAGATCACTTGGGCAAGTTTTATTTGTAGGGAGTTTTTGGCAAAAACTTCTATGCAGCTGCGTCAAAGAGAGAAATGTCAAAGAGAAAACATGTTTGTCTCCACTGTTGTTTGCAGTTGCTCTTAAAAGATGTATCTAGACATGGATTAACATAAGTTGGTATGTTCTGTTATTTGCTACCTGTAAAAATACATGCACACGTTGATTACAGTTACTCTATGCGCCAGTACACTTGTATTTGTAAGCGCTTCTTACAACGCCCTGTTATTTAAGCACATCTATCTTCTGTGCTGTGTTTTTCCTGTTGTCTATCCCTCCCCTCAAGCACCTTTATGGCAGTATTACTCTCTGTATAGAAAAGATTAAGAGCTTCACAAGCAAAATAGAATAGCGTGGCGGTAGATATTATTACTTGTTTCCTACAGGAAGCAGAAGCAGTTCATAGATCTTTCAGGGAATATGAATACCTTGGACATGTTATGATTCTTATGTTAGCAATTAGTACAGCCATTTAATACAGACTTAATTTGTATTTGCAGTGTGAGCACTGTCATACTGGTGTATCTCATTGCTACCCAGCCAGTGTGTTACGTCACTGGAAGCCTGACACACAGCTGGGAATGCTATAGTGGTTTTCAAGCTTTCTTAAGTAAACTTACAGCATGCAGTGAGGATAACAACATAGTTGTAAGCCTACCTTGCCTGCACCTTACTTACCTGCTAAGTTTAGCCAATTCCACTCCTAATCAAAGCAATTCATATTAGTATTTAGTAACATCATTTCTTTTCATCCTATAGAAAAAACAAACTACATGTTCAGGCCTCCCAGGTTAGAAAAGCCCGAGTATGAGAAAAAAAACAGAGTGCAAGGCAATGGATATTGATCCAAAGTATGGCAGCCTTTATTCTTCTTTCCCCAAGAGGCGAAGTAGAATACACAAGATAAAATTGGGATTTTACCCTCCTCTTTGTTAAATAATACCAAGCCAATGGAGCACACCTATCATAACAAACTATTAAATGCCAGAAGCAGTAATAAATACTTCTGCCAAGTATTATTACCGAACACTGAGCAAAATGCAACAAAACACATAGTCTGCTGTTGTAACTGAGAAACATTTTGCCTTTTGGTTTGCTTTTTCAGTAATAATTGAAGACACTGGGTATAATTCCAATCCCATTGCAGTTAAAGGGACTTCTGCCTTAACTGAAAAGAGTAATATTGGATCCCCATACAGTAATAAGTGTCTTCATTTCCAACATGTAACTCTTATAATGACTTTAATCTTGTTCCCGGCTGTGCTTTGAGCAATAAAGAGCATCATTATTACAGCTATGCAGACTCCTGCCGGATCTCTGCTTCTTTCTGTAAGACACAACTGTGATGCCACATATTTAATTTAATTGTGAAGTTATAAATGCCAACAAGGATTATGAAACTTTACTCTGGAGAATTATTAGCACATTTGAAAAGCGAAAATGCAAGGCACCTCACCAGATATTAGAGCTACCAATTGGATCAAACAAAACAGCAATAACCTGCAGAACTTTTTCTCCTACAGAAATCTCATGTGTACAAATGATTTGCAATTTTCTGACAGAAAACATGATTTCTGTCAAAATCTGAAGCTTGCTGTGGGAAAACTCTGATCCTGTTAAAAAACTAAAGGGCTTCTCTCATGAAAACAGAAAGCTTTTATTCTATTGCCCTGGAGTCAATGGAGCTTCCTATCTTGTTTCCCCTGGCAGAAGTCTAGTTCACAAGAACCACAGCTTCCCTTGAGTCAGGTGAATGCACTGAGTAATTTGAGTACGTGCTCCTTTCCCCTCCTCCCTCTGCCTTGGACAGAAGAGGGGAACGGGATAACATATGCTGCGCCAGTTTTCATCAAAAACAAACCCCAAAAAGAACATTGAATTATGTCCTTAGAAAGGAAGGCAAATACAGAATCACAGAATCACAGAATAACCAGGTTGGAAGAGACCCACCGGATCATCAAGTCCAACCGTTCCTATCAAACACTAAACCATGCCCCTCAGCACCTCATCCACCCGTTCCTTAAACGCCTCCAGGGAAGGTGAATCAACCACCTCCCTGGGCAGCCTCTGCCAGTGCCCAATGACCCTTTCTGTAAAGAATTTTTTCCTAACGTCCAGCCTAAACCTCCCCTGGTGGAGCTTGAGGCCATTCCCTCTTGTCCTGTCCCCTGTCACTTGAGAGAAGAGGCCAGCACCCTCCTCTCCACAACCTCCTTTCAGGTAGTTGTAGAGAGCAATGAGGTCTCCCCTCAGCCTCCTCTTCTCCAGGCTAAACAACCCCAGCTCTCTCAGCCGCTCCTCATAAGGCCTGTTCTCCAGCCCCTTCACCAGCTTTGTTGCTCTTCTCTGGACTCACTCCAGAGCCTCAGCATCCTTCTTGTGGTGAGGGGCCCAGAACTGAACACAGGATTCGAGGAGCGGTCTCACCAGTGCCGAGTACAGAGGGAGAATCACCTCCCTGGACCTGCTGGTCACACCGTTTCTGATACAAGCCAAGATGCCATTGGCCTTCTCGGCCACCTGGGCACACTGCTGGCTCATATTCAGTCGGTTGTCAACCAACACCCCCAGGTCCCTCTCCTCCAGGCAGCTTTCTAGACAGACTTCTCCTAGTCTGTAGCACTGCATAGGGTTGTTGTGTCCCAAGTGCAGGACCCGGCATTTGGCCTTGTTAAACCTCATCCCATTGGTCTCAGCCCAGCGGTCCAGCCTGTTCAGATCCCTTTGCAGAGCCTCCCTACCCTCCAGCAGATCGACACTTCCACCAAGCTTAGTGTCGTCCGCAAACTTGCTAAGGGTGCACTCGATGCCTTCATCCAGGTCATTGATAAAGACATTGAACAGGGCTGGACCCAGCACTGAGCCCTGGGGAACCCCACTTGTCACTGGCCTCCAGCTGGATTTCACACCATTTCCCACCACTCTCTGGGCCCGGCCATCCAACCAGTTTTCCACCCAAGAGAGTGTGCGCCTGTCCAGCCCAGAGGCTGACAGTTTCTCAAGCAGAATGCTGTGAGAAACTGTGTCAAAGGCTTTGCTGAAGTCCAGGAAGACCACATCCACAGCCTTCCCCTCATCCAGCAGCCGAGTCACTTTGTCATAGAAGGCGATCAGGTTAGTCTGGCAAGACCTGCCTTTTGTGAACCCATGTTGACTGGGCCTGATCACCTGGTTCTCTTGCATGTGCTTCATGATAGCACTCAAGATCACCTGCTCCATGACTTCAATACGATTGATCCACTAACCTGCACATCCCGAACCCCCTGGCTCCCTTGCCTGGTTGGACTGCAGACAAGAAGCAGCTGCCCTGACATTTTTAGAGAAGAGCATGAATAGAATTAGTATTATATTCCTCCATAATTTGGGTTAAAATGTTTTCCTCTAATTTCTGTGCAGTTTCTGAAATTGAGCACAAAGAATATATAGGATTTAAACAAACAAACAAAAAAAAAATCCAAAAAAACCCCAGCCCCACACCCCCAAAAAAAACACAGCACCATTTTCATTCCCATATCCCAAAGCAGCTCTTTTGTAGATGAGGGCGTATTTCTTCCCTAGGAGTTCCAAGATAGAACAGCTTACAACATGCTTCCTATGCTTACAACATAGGAATGAATATGCTTTTTTCCAGTTTGCAAATTCAGCACTTCTAATTGTCTCAAAACTCTGTCCTTCCCATTCCTGCTAGTATCAGATATGCAAGTAAAATAATATTTTCCAATTAATAACAGCTTGTAGTCTCAGGCAGGTGTTACATGTATTGTTCTACATTTATGGCCTTCTTGCAGTTAATATTAGTATTCTGGTCACCACCCCATATTTAGCTCTAATTTGCAATTTTAGATATGTTTGTCTTGATTAACTTATACTATATTTTAATTGCATTGCATCTTATTTTCTGTGATGCTGCCTGATTTTTACCAGAAGCATGGTAAAGTACCAATTCTGTGTCTCCCAGAAGGTTAGGTTACAATATAATGATGTATAACGTTACACTCTGCTGCAATGAACTAGTAAACCACGCAGTGAAAATTACCAGGAAGTCCAAATTATCCAGCTATTTTAACACAACTCTACCGGTTTCAGAGCTACAGCGGTTTATCATCAAAGAAAAATTCCACTATTGCCCTTACAACATCTGTGCATATTGCACAAAAACAAATATTAGGGAACAAAAAATAGAAATAAAAATGAAATTTGATATTGTATAGGAACTCTCCAGTCTATTACATACTGGAACTATAAATTATTCATCCAATTATGAGTACAATATGCATCACTGATCCATTCATTTTCTTTGCTACAAGAAATTTGTATTACCCAAGTGAACTGCAAAGCTTGGTGCCAATATTTATTTGAGACTGCTTAAATTCAGATTAAGAAATAATTTGCCTTTTTGAGCAAAATAGGATACTCACATTTTCACAGAATCTCTCTTACCAAGGGCTAGCACATAAGCATATAACAAACTAATGCAGCTTATTAAAACACTTTGATACACAGATAAACTCATATGTTGTAGTACACATCTATACATGCTCAGTTACACATTTCCCGTTTGATACAAAGAAATAAGAAATACAGACAATTACTAGGAAAAGGAAAAAAACCCCAAACATCATATTCTAACAAATCAGTACTGATCACATTAAGAAAGAAAAATTAAAACTTTAGGATTAGTGCTCAGATATTTTACTGCTCGGAAGTTTGATTGTGCCCTGGAAAAGCAGGGAGGCACTTGAAAGCACAGACAGCTCAATTAGGTCTACCAAAATATCATGACTTTTTAGCAGAACTACAGCTTTTTCTTTTATTATAGGAAGTACAGTTAGGCAAAAAATATTCAAAGTATTTCTAAAAAAAGGGTGAATTTTTTTTTTAAAACAAACCATTTAAAGGAATGGTTATCTGCAGAAACAGATTCTCTTTTTTAATTTTACATTAGGCCCTGCTTTTTTAATTCATGAT
The DNA here is from genome assembly GCF_032191515.1 of Phaenicophaeus curvirostris. Classification (NCBI taxonomy): domain Eukaryota; kingdom Metazoa; phylum Chordata; class Aves; order Cuculiformes; family Cuculidae; genus Phaenicophaeus; species Phaenicophaeus curvirostris. The sequence goes on along the minus strand of NC_091395.1, from coordinate 51,244,651 downwards.
TAGAAATTCTTAAACACAAAAGTTAAACATAGTCTGATACATTTTCATAGCCAGATTGATGCCTAAGATCTTGGGAAGCTGTCATAAGATAAAAAAAAAAAAAATTCTGCAGCCAATCACTACTGCAGATATGAGTGATTCAGTAATTATTCATAAACTCTACAGCTTGAAACCACAAAATACACAGCAAATTTTACAGGGTAGTAGGCAAGTAGTCATTAAATTCTTACTTCACTCACGCCATTGTAAATATAAAACCTTCAAGATATGGCTAGTTGTCTGGATTGCCAGCATTATATTCTTCACTGATGAAATGTAAGAAAGATAAGGCTGTATTCCAATAAAAAATCAGAACATATGTAACTATATCATTTGGGTAAATATAGCTCAGATATCATTTACTTTTCATCAAAATAACCTTTATCTATGCTTTTTAAAAAAGAATTTATAGGAACTTCCACAATCATGACCTACAACTCTTCATTTTCCTCACTAAAATATTGATTGAGAAACATCCTTGCATTTTGGGGAATGAAAAAAAATAGATAATTGTCTCTGAGTTAAGAAACACTGAAATTCCTTTAGGATGAAGCTCAGATTTTTTTCTCCCAATTAACAATTGTTGGTTTGCCTCATATTTCTATATAGCATAACACACTTTCAGGGTAGAGGACCACTCTGTCTACCATAATGTTACCATAATGTTACCAACAGCAGTATTTCTGTATATGGCGTAGCTGGATGAAACTTGATTTCTAAAGCAGACAGCAATGCTAGACAACAATGTTAAATATAGCAACTAATTTTCTTCTTCCTTTAAGATCTCTTGTAGCTTATCTTGGCTATTTTACTCTCACAGTTGAGTTTGAAGAACCATCACATCAGCACCACTCTCAATTGTTAGCTTTTTTCCAGAACTGCATGACAGTTCTACAAAAGCAGCTTTAAGACTTAGTTAAAATATAAAGGAAAGCAGGAAGGAAAAAAGATAATTATGTATAATTGGAATTTCTATTCCATCTGTTCCACAGACTGCATAGGCTCTGCTGAACCAGGCAGAAAATGTAGAGGATACCAAGTGAAGCACTGAGCATTAACAATTCAGCCATGATATCAGCCATGTAGGAAAGCTTTTCTGCTGAAATTTGCTGAAAATAGACTAGAAAACAGAATCAACATAAGAAAATTGCACCAGAATAGTATTTTTCCTATTTTTTCTCATCCAATTCCCACCTCTTCTCTGGGTCTTTATTTTACATAAGAATAACAAAGGTCAGAAATTCAACTTCTCTTTAAGTACCTGGTTCTAACCCAACTTTATTAGAATTGTACATTCAAAAACATGCTTCCTTGGGGCTCATGCTTCTCTATACAACTATTTAAATCATATAATAAAACACCAATTCAGCAGAGCACAGATCCAGGTTTAACCAGCATGGTTGGAAAAGCAAAAGAAGCTCTCCTGACTAGCTCCTAGTTACCGAAGCCAGGAGAAAAATCTTACACTTGTTCCATACACCTCTAGGCTCTGTCATGGGTAACTATCGTCTTGCAGGCCTGGAAAAGGCCATATTTATTCTTCTCCCAAGTAACAAGTGATAGGATGAGAGGAAATGGCCTCAAGTTGCTCCAGGGCAGGTTCAGATAAGATATTAGGAAAAAATTCCTTACTGAAAGGGTTATCAGGCACTGGAACAGGATACCCAGGGAAGTGGTTGAGCCACCATCCCTGGAGGTATTGAAACAAAGAAAAGACAAGGTGTTGAGGGATACGGTTTAGTAATTAATAGGTACAATTGGACTCGATGAGCTCTAAAGTATTTTTCAACCAAACAGTTCTATAACTCTGTGATTCAGTGAAAACTTGGCAAATCTGTGCTCAAAATGAATGTAATTATCCTATTATCTATGACCACTGATTATCAAGTCATGGCATTTCCCCCATACAAAACAACTGTTACAGGCCCAGAGCAAGCAAGAATAGCATTGTCATTAACTTCTTTTACTGTTGGTAAGTCTATAGTTTATAGCTCTGCCAGATGCAAAATTTCAGGCAGAAACTCTCTTTGAAAGGTAGCAACTCTGCTTCGATTTTGATAGGAATGGTTGGACTCGATGATCTGGTGGGTCTCTTCCAACCTGGTTATTCTATGTTTCTATGATTTCATGGATATAGTACAGTCTTAAGAAGACAGTGAAGATGAAATGGGGAAATCACAACAGACTGCTTTTATGTCCTCTGTTTCTTCAAAAAATGCAGCCAAGGCTAGGATTTGTGAGCATGGCAGAGGTAAAGCTTTCCCTCACATAAATGAATATCTTCCTCCTGACCATTTTTTTCAATTGTACCTATAATCTTGCCGCACTTTTGCTGTAAAAATGTGTGCAAAAACACCCACTACTTGAAAAGGGGATGGGGGGAGAAGAGGACAAAGAGAAAACTAATAGTCCATGTACTGCTGTTCCAGTCACCTTTTAAGAACTCCACCAGATACGAAGTAAATTGGCGTTTCCACTTTAAAAAATTGACTACCTTTAAAATCACCAAATTCCCAGGAAGGTGCATTCGAGAGTGTAAATCATACCAGAAGTCTTTTAGAACAATTTCTTTTCAGACTAAGTGAAAGCTGAAAGACTATATAAATAGTATTTCATCTAAGCCACAATGTGACAGTCAGAAATTATGTTCATTTTCCATACAGTAATATTTGATTGCCAGGGACAGAAAAATACATATACATATACAGGCTGAAGTAAGATGTGCCCAGTTACCTGAAGTGATTACATCTGGCGGCTCCAGCAGATGCAGAATAGGAAGTTTTCCATTAGATGTTCTGAGGTCATATTTGCTCTTTCTCAAGAGGTCTAGGGACTGCTGGCCTTTCTGGATTGTGGGGGGAAATCTTTCAGAATAAAGACAGGGGATATCAAAAGAATGTTCTCAATGGTATGCACTGCTATTTGGCTGAGGTCAGATAAATTCTGCTCTTTTCACATTAAAGAAGACCTACCAGAAAATGTGCAAGTATGATGCTGGAGACCCAAATGTATGACAAATTCCCTCTAGCCCAAGAAGTTTTGAAAGCCTATGGCCACAGAATGATCACTGCCATTAGTGAGTTGTGTGAAGTTCAACATTAACACAAACAGGCTAAGACTTATGACCATGGTCAATGATAACATCTTAATGATCCTTAAACTTCCTATTACTATTGATATCCAGTTACCAAGTTATCTAAAAATAAACTTTAAGTTAATCACTGTGCAAAATACAAAAAGCCCTTCTTATAGGACTACACCCTGACCACATACTTCCAGCAGTCCTGGAGGGATAAAAGGCTTTCTTATCCTGGAATACCTTTGAACCTAACTCTGGTAACAGAGTGGCTGACCAACTGTGGGTGCCAGACACATATTTCCAAAATGACAAGAAGTCATTTGTCCATGGAGTGACACTGAAAAACCGAATGATTCGACTCCATCCAGATGGGACAGTGCTTTATGGCCTATGGTATGTTGGGTTTTTTAATTGGATTTTGGTTGTCCTGGAAGAATGCAAGTCATGCTTGGTAAATACATGTAGTGCCAACACTGCTCTCCTTTTTTGTTGTTTCTCAAGTTGTTTCAACTTTATGAGTCAGCACATACTGCATCTAGACCACCACAATACAGCCAAGAATTTTCCATAAGGCATCAAAACTACCTTAAAAACCATAGCCATAACTAACAACGCCTAATGCCTCCATCTGTTTCAGCTCTTCTGAGGGTGTTAAAATTACTAATGAGTTCTTATTAAAGTTCTCACCCAATAATCACTGACAGCTTAAACAAACACTTCATTGTTTCTGAAACTTCTCCAGAATGCTTTAGAACAATATAAAACATAAAAATGGAGTCATCAGAAGAAATGCAACCAGCATTTGGTAGGGAATATAAAGAGGACATTAGTAAGTTTACATTAATTATTTAAGAGATATCTATATGTCTGAGTACAATTTTTCTTTAACTTGCCTTGGTTTATTACTGTCTCTTCACACCACAACTGCTTCTTCCTACAGTACAACCTGTATTCATGCATGCAGATAAAATTTATTTTAAAATCTGAACAGGTACACTCTAATCATAAGGTACACAAACATAAAAATCAAAAATAAACCAAGTTATTTTTTATGTTGAGATTGCCACAGAGGCTTTACAGATTTTTTAAAGTTAAGGTGTCTTTGCTTGGAAAACAGGATTGCCTGCTTGAAACAACCTTTGATCACTGTCATCATTCCACAGTGAAAATTATGCCTGAAGAACCTAAACCTGAAAGCATACTTCAGTTAATGAAAAAAATATCATAAAGCATAAAACCTAGCTGAAATACCTCAAAACTGTACCTATGGTATGATTGAAAACAAACAAAAAAAATGAGCTGCTCACAATTCAAAATGAAAATAGTATTTGGGGAAAGATAACTTAGACCTAACTGAAAATAAAAGTTTGACATTACCTCTTAGCCTATAAAAACGTAACCTTTTAAAACACAACACTGCCCACTTACTCACAGAAAGCCTTCCAACTCATAAACTCAAGCTTCACAGGAGACAAAAAATCATCTAGAAATTAAATATTATTATTTTGTTTCGTCATAAGTTTTCTTTTGAATTTGTCAGATTCACAGGCAGTGCATCAGTTGCCACAAACTACCACATAGGTACAGCATTTGAAAAGTACACCTCTCCAATTGCCTTCAGACCTCTTGAAGTTCATTTCAATCAAACAGACTCCTGGAAGTCAGCTTAGCAGGGCAGTTATCATTAAAAGACTTTGTGGTCTCAGAACCTTTCAAAACAGTTCTTACTTACACTCCAGAATTTACACATTGGCAAGAATGTGTGTTAGGGCCAAGCAGTCCCTTACAAGCAGTTGTATACAATATGAACTACCTAGAAATGTAAGCCATGCACGTTACTTCCGCACACATGCCATAAATCTGGTAACGACTGCCTTCTGCAGAAACAGCAAAAGAATCTGTGACATCTGTTGAACCTGCTGCAGGTCCTCTCATGTGCTTCATTCACAAAGCATCAGCCTGGCCAAGAAGCTACGACCCTGCTTGAGCACAATGTTTGTGCTCTTCTTCTCAAAGGTAAACCTCCAGTGCAACAGCAGAGATCGTCACCATCACGTAACAAGGTTGTTAGTTTCTATGTTTAAATAGCAGTCCATATTTGAATAGTTAAGCAGAAGCTCTGCAGCTCTGCCCTAGCAGCATCTCTGTAAGTCAATAAATTGGTCAATACCTCAGTGCTCTCAGTCAGAAAAACAAACAAAACCAAATAAGTATCATAGAATCATAGAATCACCAGGTTGGAAGAGACCCACCGGATCATCGAGTCCAAGTATTCCTATCAAGTACTAAACCATGCCCCTCAGCACCAGAAAAAAAGACACACTAATGTAAAGGGCAATGTATTTTCCACACACTTGCAGTCTAGCACTGGGTGATTCCATTCTCCTCCCTCAACCTTGTTTCATGCCTTTAACGCACACTGGCACAGGGGCAACCTGGGGCTCTCCCAGGTTTCCGGACTTCCCAACCTTCTCATTCCAAAGGAGGTAGCAAAGGCCCAGGATGCAGCAGGGCCAAGTATTGCCAAATGTGCCCATATCCACCTACAGCCTTGCCATCACCAATCACGTGCAGAAGGAGATGCTCAGCTGTCAGGACTTTTTCCCAGCTTAAGCTGATGTGCCGTGTTTTCTCCAAGGACAAGGTAGCTGCTTAGACACATGAGGTCAGCAGACTTTGATCTGCCAGCTTCCAGCGTCATACGTAGCATCTCCATTCCACAAGATCTGATTGAAGACAAAGATAATAAATGAGCGGAAGAAAGAATGAAGTTGAGATATTGAAACATGTTTCATACAACAGATGGCAATCAATGCACTGTTTGCATCTATTAGTAGTTACTTTCCTCATGGTAACAAAAGTGCTACTGTCAGCCTATAGATTACCTTTAGATGATACAAACAGCAGTTTCTTCGTATATCAGATGACACATATGCCTCACAAGAAATAAATCATGAGAAAACACAGCAGAAATTACTGTTAGGTAAAATTCAGTATTTCCTGCTAGAAATTTGAGCACAGCTCCAATCACAAGTACAGAAGAAACATTACCTTATATTTAGCTTCTATGCAGCAGAGAGCATGAAGACAATATCACCAAATTTCTCACACAGGAGCGGTGACCTGTGAGTTTCACTTTGATTACTGAAGACAGAATATTGCCCTGGCATGACTTGAACAAGAAAAACAACATCAATTATGCTGCAGACCAGGGTCTGAGTTCCCAACAAATTAGGCAGGGCCTTAAACCATCTCTCATGTGTGCTTTCCCCCATGCATCCTATTTCTCAAATATATTTTCTATTTTCAGTCCAGAGTTAAATGTTCCTTTGCAGGCTCAGATATGAAATTTTACTGGCTTCTTTAAGCAGGAATTGGAACAATCAAAGTAGCTCTAAATAATCCGCTTTGCTTGCAACCATATACTCTGCAGTTTGACATTAATGCAATGTTCAGTCTCAACAGAGTTGAGGAAAAATAAAACAAGGTTAATCATTTGGTTTTAAAGATGAATAAACAAAGGGAATAGGTATTGAATACACTGGATTGGTTTTAGATCATATAGCAAGGGATTATCACCTCAGTGTGTCTCAATTACAGTATTATTTCTATGATGAAATAAACAGTCTCTTTAGTAATTTTTTCCAGCAACTTTCAGATGTCATATCCCCACAGTATAAAGAACGATGTGTGCATATAAACTTGTAGAGACACAGAATAGTCCTAAACCTTCAGAGCTCTCAAATTGTGCATTGATGTTATATCTTTTACTGCAAATGCTGCTTCTGTTAATTATTCACAGTAGTGAAGAATGTGCAACATTACAAACCAAGTTACTCTCATCCTATTGCCCAAGAAAGTAAATGCACAAAACATCTATTTAACTCCACATAAGTATTTTAACTGAATTCCATTTCAAATATGCCAGGAAAGCTGAGTGTCACAGTTAAGTATTATATACCTGACGTGTGTGATTATTCAGTTTCTATCAAGCATTCCCATCAGCAGGTATTCCTTTTTTCTGTGTTGTAGCCACCTTCTTCCTAAGAGAAAAAAAATAAATCCCTTTTTGTTGATGTACAAACTTGCAGCACTGTTAGGCTCATGTCTGAGGCAGCTCTAGCCTGGTGCCAGTTCAGCCAGTAAAATACTGGATTCTTCTTTTTTTTTTCCCCCATTTTTAATAAGTCATCAGAATCAATTAGGTATAACCCTTGCAGCACTAGCAGTATCTCTCATTCTTTCATTGCCTTTTCAGGCACAACTCTCTAGAAATCTCCCCCAAGACTTTAGATTCTCAAACCAACACATACTGTTGTTTCTTTTGCTTGTCCTTTCCTGGGCAAGTTGCCAGAGATGTAATCTGTCTTTAAGCTATAAAAGGAAAACTTATTACTTTATTGTACTGAATTCTTATTGTACTGAATTCCATATTCAGATTATTATGCCATGATGTCAAGAATGGAAACTGATCATCCTTTCCTAGTCTTTTTATGCCACTTCTTATTTCTTTGTAGCATTTCACCAGCAAAGCAATGAAATTGTATTGCCTCTGAGACATCTCTTCTTTTGTCATGACATTGCCTCAAAATAAGAGGCACAACATACCTTCAGTGTTACTTCTACACAGATTTCCTTCCCTTCAGACACAAACTTAAGGAACTCATAGCAGGTATTTATTTCCAGGCAGGGGGACTGAGCACATCACAGCAAATATGTGGGAGTCTGGCTTGAAGCACCAACAAACTTTGGGTTTAGTGAGACCATGCATTTTCTGCTGCTGGAGTGGAGGATGCTACTTTACTTAGGCACTGCTACTGCAGGGGGCAGGGCAGAAGGATGATCTTTGCCTTCAACTTAAGTGCTTATTTCACCACTTCTTGCGCAAAGAAGGTCTTTTGTGATGTAAACAGTCAGACACATCCATCTACCTCAAGCCAATTCACAAATGTGAATTAATCCATGTAATGATGGATTTACAAAATACTCATTCATGCAATATCCATGGGAACTCATCTAGCATATCCTAAAAGTGGAATACAATAAAAGCTATTTTTAAGTATAGAATGCTCTGCTTTAATTATGATCTTAAAAGTAAACTTGACTATAAACTTCCCTTCCTGTCTGTCTCTATTTTGGTGACATATATGAGAGCATTGCTAAAGAAATTTGCTAGCCAAAAGCTTATATCTTTTTAGTGCAGTGAAATTTCACTGCTTGGTGGATTGGTATTGTATTGCCATGATTTGGGTCTATGGAATTTAGAGTTTCCTCCAAACATTTTCATGGATTTTTTCCGTCAGTTATTGGATCCTTTTGAGGACACCCCATCATGGCAACAAGCAGCTTATATACCTTATACTGATACTCAACAGATTGTCCTCACCTATGTTACTAAACAGCTCCAGCCAAAAAATAACTGCATTCATTCTAAATGTTAAAAAATCTTTGTCATCTAACTGAAATTATAAGCTACTTTATATTTCACTCTGCAGAAAAAAAAGTGGAACAACTTATAATGTATTGTTTTATCAGACAATAAAATAGTTTTGAAAATTATACAGAAAGCTATTTCTTCCATGTATCAATATCAAAAGATTTAGAAACAGTGATCTTTAAAATAAGTGTTATACTGGAGTAAATAACCCAAGAAAGCACAAGACATTAGGTCACAGATGAACCTGTGACACAGGAAACCTTACTTTCTCCTGTCTGGTGTTTTCATATGTGATTGCCTGGTATTAAGGCTCACATGAACCAACTGTGACTTTGTTTATACTTTTGAAGCCTAAATATACAGAAACTTCACAAAAAATAATTCAATCAACTATTTGTCATTTCTTCCACCTCCCAAAACATTCCTGGTCTCCTTTTCAATCTCTGAGAGTTAGTTTTCAGGATCTACAGGCAAATGAATATATTCCTCAACTTACAGCCGCCAGGAAAAGGCATAGGAGGGGCAGTTCATATGTGCATTGTGGATGTCCGTTCAGTCTGCCACAGGTCACACTGCTACATAACTTCTTCCAACAGACTGTCCTTAAACAAGCAAACATGCTTGATGAGCAGCCAGCATGGCCTCCAATCACATCAGGAACACTGCTGGGAGCATTTATTTAACTCAAGAAGTCAAAAAAAAAGGAGAGGAAGAGAACACAACAGATTGATCCTCAGGCAGATGGATTTTCCTCTTTGTCCCTGCTGCTGCTTGCAGACTTTGAATTGTCTGTGCTCCTCTATCAAACCTACAGTCATCTTGCCTTCATTTTCCACAGCCCAGTGCTTGGGCACAGTCCAGTCCTTGGTCATGGTGCGGCTGGGTGCAAGAGGGTGAGTGAGCAATAACCAGTACCTAAACCTGTGAGGAGGAAGAAGTTGGCACCAGGAGTCTGTTCATGGAAGACTGGAAGCATGGCCAAAATACAGCTGCATTTATTAACCAGGCTTCAGCAGCTGTAAGAGGAAGAGCTACACCTTACCTTTGGTGGTTACCAGGGGGAAAAAAGCACTGAAATTCACTTATGCTCTCTCATGCTTTAGCAAGGACTCCTCTACCCTGTACGTCTATGAAGTCAAAATAGAGAACATCCGTACTTGCCTGAGAGCTGTAACATCATCAGTATGTGATATTGCTATAAGCTAAAACACATTTTCAGGATTGTATTTACCATATGTAAAACCAGTTAATTTGTCACAGTCTGTCCTGGGTCACTTCCCACATACTGCAGTTAATTTGATAGAGATTGCAAACTGTTTTGTGTAATACATTCTAAGAAAAATTAAAATATTTTATCATCTCAATACAGCTACATTCTACAATTTACTATGCAAATCACAGTAGCAGACACTGATGTGCCAAGATATAGCTTATTTTTCACACAGAATCTGAGGGATGTACTTATCTACATACTGTTGAAAGCACAAGGAGGCAGTACAGGTATAGTTTGTCTCATAGCTCTATGCAAGTATGTTGAAGAAGAGCCAGAGAACGAGACTCTTAGCACCACCCATTTTTTGTGAATAAGTTGGCAAATCTAACTGAAGAACAGTTATTTGTTCTAGTTAAAGGTAAAGAAATTTGAAACATAAGAGGATTCTGCAGAAATGGTATTTGTTTGCTTTGCTTTTCAGATACAAAGAGATATGCAATTATATTCAGACACCAAACAAAAAATAGCTAGAATAAAGGAACTGTAATCAAGCCACTCCTAAGCTCATGACAAACCAGCATCGCTTTATTCCAGTTCAAATTAAAAGTACTTTATGGTTTATTTATTATTTTTTGTTAATTGCTGTCTTTTCCTCAGGCTGGGTGTCCCCCTGCAGCCATATAACTTGTTAGCAGCAGGCAGTGCAGCAGTAGCAGCACAAAGCTCTAATACCCAGCCAGGCTCATTACGTTTCAGAAACACAGTTTCATATCCAACTAGTCTTTTCCTCAGCCTAAATGTTGAAAACCCCATTTACACTCCCTGCCAGCTTAGCTGGACTCTTATTGTCAAAAGTGAGTAGTCCTCAAAACTTACAGAACATCGTTTACGTAGACCTTTACTACTGCAGATAAACCAGAAAACCTGCAACTGCTTATGGGCATCTATGTGCAAAGAGAGAGATGAGAGAGCTGGGGTTGTTTAGCCTGGAGAAGAGGAGGCTGAGGGGAGACCTCATTGCTCTCTACAACTACCTGAAAGGAGGTTGTGGAGAGGAGGGTGCTGGCCTCTTCTCCCAAGTGACAGGGGACAGGACAAGAGGGAATGGCCTCAAGCTCCACCAGGGGAGGTTTAGGCTGGACGTTAGGAAAAAATTCTTTACAGAAAGGGTCATTGGGCACTGGAACAGGCTGCCCAGGGAGGTGGTTGATTCACCTTCCCTGGAGGTGTTTAAGGGACAGGTGGACGAGGTGCTGAGGGGCATGGTTTAGTGTTTGATAGGAATAGTTGGACTTGATGGTCCGGTGGGTCTTTTCCAACCTGATGATTCTATGATTCTATGAAATTGTTTTCATATTATTATCCTCTATTTTGCAGATTATGTTCTGCCTGCTAAATGTGAGCAAGTTCTCCCTTTCTCTTGTATCAGAAGTACAAATGTCTTCCAACACTTTGCACCATAAACACAATCTGCATCAAAATTTCATTTCCAATATAACAGTCTTCAGCTTTTTTTACTATTTATTTATTTATTTCTAAAAGAACTCCATTCACACTAAAGTTCATCTCTAGTTTGTATAAATGCTATTATTTGTAGTTGCCTCAAACGCATTGGGAAACAGAAATTTAATAAAAATAAATCTAATGGCAGAGATTAGCACTGAAGTACCATTGATCAAGAGGAATTACAAATTAATTTATATATACTCTAAGAATCACTTCATCCAAAATTAGCATAGGCTATTTGTACAATTATTCTTTCTTTACTTGCTTTTGGGGTTTAGGTATCAGATGAGAAAATAGCTTTTGCGTGTTTACCATCTCAGCTTTCTCCCCTCACAAACCATAAAAGCTCATTATGTGTGATAACCTGTTAGGTGCACAGATACCTTATAATTGAGGCACCAGAAAGAGAATCGCCATAAGCTTTTCACCAGTGAGCTATGTAACTCCTACTGTATCAGCATGCCCAGCAGCACACATTCTGTTGCAGAAGCACATTTCATGTTCATACTCTAGAAGTTAGTGCTTAAATTTGCGTAACTGTAATATTTGCTTTATCCCTGAAATACTAGATTTTGAACTAATTTCTTGCTGTTTATACTTTGCAAGCAACACCAAATGGACATATATAGTTACATCACTTGTCTTTTTGAAAGAAAAATGCAAAATCTTCTCTTAAATACATTTATAGAGTTAGTATGTACTCTTAGCAGCACGGATTACTTGGCATATGTTTTTTATATAATGCCTGATACAGATACATAACAACAGATATCTGTGCTGGCATACCTTAAGTAGTACATTTCATGTCAGCACGTATTTGGTACACACCGCTGTATGTGTGTTTTTCAGGTCTTGAAGTTCATTAAAAAGAAGTTTATTAAAGACATTTAATAAAAAGCAAATCCATTTCCCTCTAATTAAAAAAAAATAAAAGGGACAGTAATTAAAGTTATACTTTGCTGTAGATTTCAAATTTGCACACTGTTAATTTTGAGCATGCTGAGAACAATTATTATTGAGGGAGAAAACATAAGTTCTTATAGCTGCTCAAAATCAACCTTGCTCTCATTTCATTGAAACTGACGTTGATCAGTGGTATCACTGAAGTATCTGTTCAACCAAAGCCAGAGGTGTGAGGGGTGAATCTGTACCTTTTCTATGCAATGAAAGTATCAGGCAGGAAAATAATGTCCAAATATTTTGTCAGACCTGCACCAAATTGATGAATGCAGTTAGATCCACAAGAGGGAGAAATCTTAATTCAGATATTCTCCCCAAGACCTGTTCTAACAAATGCTGCCTTAACATTGGTGAAATCTGAAATAAATACTGGGACAGCCCATTCACCAACAGCACACAAAGTGCAAAAGGAAAATTAATAGAAGATGCCAAGTTGTGGGGGCTGCTGCTTCTTAGAAACAGGCAAAGTTTACAGTCATCAAGCCATACCTGATCTGTGGCACACCACACAAAAAGTTGCCTTGTATCAGCATCAAGAGTAACCATGCCTTGATTAATTCACTAAGGCAATCAAACACAATATTTTTAAGTAAATTAAAGACAGTAAGAAATTGCTTTTGAGTTCAGTGATAAGACATAAATAATCTTGCACAAAAATGTTTTCAGGCAATCTATTTTCTCTTTAACCCTCACTCTCCTACAAATAGCTCCTTTTAAAAGAAAAGAAAGGGTCAGCCTTTCTTCTCAAGTATCACTGGCCTAGTTTAGAAGTAGCTGGAAGAGAATTTACAATCTTGAAAATAGCCAAGCCCCTGAGTATAATAAAATGTAAAATGTAAAATTAATTACTCTATAAAATACAATACTACATTCCTTTGTTTGGCACTTTTCCTATAGTATCAATATACATGGTCTCGTAACTGCCAGGCCAAAATGACCTCATTTTAAGCGGCAAAATGTCTGACAATTAGCTATTTTAATTCATGAAGCCATTAATAAAGTGAGATTATCAAGTGTTGCTGTAGCATCAGTAATACAATCCCACTTTAAACTGCAAGTATGACTTCTTTTTGTAAAACTGAAAACTCAACCTGAGCAGCCATGAAGAAATAGGTGCTTCAAATAGAATTTATGAAGTTTTGGATGACATATTTGATTGGATTACAAAAATAGTTAGTATAGTTATCTTTCAGAAAAGAATCTAGAAGTATCAGAAGTACTCAAGCTACTCAGAGCCTGAAACAAGAGTCAAAAGCATGGACAAAGCAACTTGAAACTCACTCAGGAGTTAAACCTACAGTAGGTAGATTTACACGGGAGCGACCCGCACAAGAATTGGCTGTGAACTATTTCTTGATTTCTGGGTAAATCATCAGGCAGCAATATCAGCTTCAGCTCCCCAGCCCACGTACTCAGTGCTGCTGCTTTCACCTTAGTTGAGATACCTGCTCACAAGCAGAATTACAAAGCAACCTCAGTACCTACAACAATACATCCTATTGACAGAGGCATTGGCTCCAGTTCCTGAAATTCTATTTAAGAAAACCAAGCGAACAAAACTGCCCAAAACAACAACAAAAAATCTCACTGGCAGAAAAAAAAATAAAAAAAGAAGAAAGAAAGAAAGAAAGAAAGAAAAAAAATAAGCTAAGCAAAACAGATCCACAATAACACAAAAACCAGACACGCGTCCTTCCTAGAATCTGGTCAGTAAGGATATATATTTAGCTTCTCTTTGGAAAGAACAGATAAAACCAAATGAAAACAAGTACAAATTATTTGTTTACTTTTTGCAAAACTGTGTATTTTCCACATGTGAAAACTGCCCTGTTCCTCACGTTCAAGAAAAAATGCCAAGGAACAATTTTTCAAAGCCATGTGTGTAACAACAGGCTTGGTCCAACATGAAACCAATCCTCTTCCAAAAAGGTATATATATACACCCACTTACATTACCATTATATCTATAGGTCAGACAGAAGAGTTTATCACCCAAGAAGGTAAGTTACGTACAAAGGCTAAGCTGACATCCCATGTATCATGGCACAGGCAGAAGAAATTTGGGGAAGTTTAGACCCCTTGGTGCTTCTCGGGCCTGGGAAATTTAACTATCTGATGCTCTGATGTATGCAGTTGATGTCTTTTTTAGCAGAGTCACTCTAGTTTCCTCTGAGAGCGTGGTCACAAGAGATTGCAAATGCAGCATTTTTCATCATCTTTAGATAGATGGATTTGTAAACTGTGTAAGACAGAGCAATCAAGTGGTAATATTAGAAGCGTAAATCTACTTCTAGCCCTGTTCCTAATGTATTTGTGTAAATGAAGAGCCTGGAAAGTAAATCCAGTGTGGAAACCTTAGTATTTTTTGCTTTATTAACTGATGTGGGATGTTTTAAACCTGTTCTCAGGTTTGTTGATAAAGCTTCTTACAAAAGAAAGACCATAACTCTTAAGGCTACCTGTTTTTTTATAAAACGGGAGATAATGTTTAAGAGTTATTAAAACGTCTAACAGTTATCCAGTTAAATCACCTGTATGTCCCCAGTACTGAATTTATTAGTTTTAATATGTTCTGATCAAATCACACAAAGAAAAACATTGCACAGATTTTACTTTATGGGTAGGGAATTAGTTCAAATAATGTCTTAATCCACTTCCCATTATGTTCTTCTGGCAGAAAACATCTGTGGAACACACTGCTGGAGTCCAATAAAAAGAAAAAAATCTCAATTTCTATTTTATTAGCTCTTAAGCTATTCTACAAGAGATATTTCAATAGCTGAAGAAATTTTTTTTAATAAATACCTTAGACGAATCTCTAGCCAGACATTTTGTAAATGGAGGGAGGGGAGAGAATGAAAATTTGTCAAATTATTTCCTAAGCATTATTTCATTGACCTCAGCTGGCATCATCTGAAATACAGTTGGCTAATGTCCTACTTATCTTGTTACAAGGTCTCCAACTGTTGAGTATTTCACTGAAAGAAATAAATGAAACAGCTGTAAAATTAGCATGCTTTTTATTTGGTAGGAGTCTAGGATGGTATATCAATTTCTGATTTTTTTAAATTATTTCTCCACATGAGGCTTATAATTCAGCTTTTGACAGAGGATATACATAGAATCACAGAATCATAGAATCACTATGTTGGAAAAGACCTTTGAGCTCATCAAGTCCAACCATACCTGTCTACTACCAAATCAAATCCCTACGAACTTAATCTACACATCTTTTAAATACCTGCAGGGATGGTGACTCAACCACCTCCCCGGGCAGCCTGTTTCAGTGCTTAATAACCCTTCCAATGAAGAAGTTTTTCCTAATGTCCAAACTGAACCTCCCGCGGCGCAGCTAGAGGCCATTCACTCTCATCCTATCACCTTGGGAAAGAGATGAACACCCACCTCACTATAATCTCTTTACAGGTAGCTGTAGAGAGTGATGAGGTCTCCCTTCAGACTTCAGTTCCCCAGGCTAAATAACCTCAGTTACCTCTCAAAAGGCTTGTTCCCCAGCCTCTTCACCTGCATCATTGCCCTACCCTTGACACGCTGCAGGACCTCAATATCTATCTTGTAGTGAGGGGCCCAAACCTGAACACAGTATCCAAGGTGCAGTCTCACCAGTGCTGAATACAGGAGCACCATCACTTCCGTGGTCCTGCTGGCCACGTTGCCTCTGAAACAAGCCAAGATGCTATATATTCCTAGCTGCCTCTGGGATATTAGCTAATGTTAAACCTAAATTGGCACAAGACCTGTATCAGCAATATTTTTAAAAGATCTAAGGCAAGACTTTCAGCTTTGTATCATCTACCATTAGATCCAAGGAAAAGCAGTTTCCACTGTAACACTTTAAGATGAGCCAAAAGAGTTTAACAACCAAAACCTTCCTTAAGTGAAATGCTTAAAAAAAAAAAAGTCTCCAAATAGTAATTTAACTCAAATTTTAGGAAGTTTTTTTAAAATACACAGCTATCATCCAAGTGCAGGCAACAAGTGTGCATTAAGACAACGAAACATTTTTCAGTGTTACCTGGGAGCCCCCTGGTGGGACTCTGCCTTTAGAAAACAAGCGGAGAGGAGAGTTGTTTTGAAGGTCTGTTACAGATGTTTCAGTAATATTTACTTACTCGAGGTAGGGTACATTATCAACCTTAGAGTCACTGGGTGTTTGATTTCTCATAAGCAAATTGCTGTACAGGAGAGAAATAAGTACTTTTTCTCTGCATAGCAAATGCATTTGTTCAGTATTAATTAAATACTTAAAATATTTTAAAATATTCTTAATTCTGGGAAATGCATGAAGATTCAAACAGACAATATATGTATATCTTTGGATATAAAACATCCAAATTGGTGGATGATCTGTGTGGCTATCATTAAAGATGCCATAAGCACAATTATGTTTATTCAGTTTGAATTATGACAACAACAAAAAAAGAAAAAAACTACACAGCAGCTGCCCAGACAGGAATAAAAAACTCAGACAAACATCACTAAAACATTTTTAGGTGCCAGGAAAAGAAAAATGCCAAAATTCATTTTTATCTTTTATAGAAGAATAGTACATTTATTGCACCACCTGACTCAACTGCAAAAAAAAAGTCTTCAGGAAAATTTTCAGGCACACAAGCACCTTTCTAGGTCAAACTGAAGTAAAAAAAATCACGTTAAGTACAAATGAGAACAATTTCTCTGAACACACAGGTCCATCAATATTTTCTTTCCTGACAAAGCTCATATCAAATATTTCAACCATACTGCAGTCACTGCCTCCTCCATTCCATCAAATGCAATTAAACTATATGGGGATATAAGCAGCAGCTTTTTCCACAAGCATTTTGTACTTGTATAATTTCACTTTCCTGGTTATGAGCAGTACGGCCATAAAGCTTAGTGTCCAGATTAATTTCTGAGGATGTTTTGCAGGTCTCCCTATAAGCTCAAGATGTCAATGGTGGAGTGCCTGCTTCATTAGAAATGGGTTTTCCTGTCTTTTACGAACATCGAGCTGACAGTGGTTTTATATATATACACACATGTATATATATACACACATGTGTATATATATACATATGAGATTTTCTTCACTAGCAATCTTTTATTTCATTTCTAATTCCTTTTTTTCTATATTTTTAATGGCAAAATATCAGGCTTATTTTTAAGATGCCAGTGAAAATATCAACGCATTTTCTTGAAAAAATTCAAAGGCCTACATGCCCACAAGATTGTAAGTAAAGCTGCCTGAATACTGCACAGTTTTGTCCATGAATTTTCACTCACAAGGGGAATAATACAATCTTCTCCCATACCCAGTCACCTGTAGGAAATTTTATCAGTATATGTGAGGTATTATTTGCCAAATTGAAGAGCTATTAATGTGCTCAAAGAGATAGCCCTGGCCATAGTAAAATGAGTTAAAAGGTGAAAGGAAAAACTTATTATAGTTTTTCCCACTATGCAAGATGTGCACTTATTTTGAGTAAATGTAACAAGAAGTAGCATTCATTTGTAAATATTCCTCCTTCCCAAGGAGCTTTAAATTGCATGCAGGAAGAATGTATTGAACTAGTAGAAGCTGCAATACGTAATGTTTAAAATATGACATTTCCAAACTCATTTTTAGATCCCTCACCTGTAAAGGTTCCCAACTCCTTCCTTCAATACAAAGATAAGGTGTCTGTCCATTCAAGGCAAAGAAATCATTCTGTGGAACCGCTGCATAACCAGAATGGAATTTGAACACACTGTTATAGCTCCTTATAGTGAACAGTTTGTAGTCCATAAAAGAAGGCAAAAAAAATGGCAAGGAACATTAAGCGTGTTCACCAAAGGAAATCATGGTCTCTCAGATGATTTTGAAACAAGCAAAAAAGGACTAAACCCAGAATGTAAATCATTCCCTATGGGTTACATACTCCTTTTGCATCTTGATCTCTTGGAGGTAAGAAAGGGGCTGTTCGTTTGCTTACTCTGAAGTGAGCCATCTTGCTCTTTGAAAATCTAGAGTTCATGACAATACACTGAGTAGTCATGAAGGCTGTAAATCACTAGAGCATCTTTTCTTATGCTTACCTGAACACTGGGCATTAGAAATAATAAGTTATTTAGCTACCAGACATGAGAATAATGGCAAAAACTTCATACAGAAAGTGGAAGGATGAGAGTTTCAAAACAATACAGTGTAGCAGGACAACTTTTCTACTTTCCTACATTTTCATTAGCTATCTTGATGAGAGAATGCTTACGTAAATTATTCTGGCTTCCATCACTAAAACATTTTAGGGAAGAACTTCAGAACTATGAAATCCAGAAGAAAATATGGGACAGTAGTCAAGTAGCAGTGTCTTACTGTATTTCTCTCTTGTTCTAGGAGAAAAAACAAAGTAAAATTAACCAATCGCCTCTTGGAGCTCCAAGAAGACATGTAATGCAACAAGGTTGTGGCAAAACAGCACAAAGTGAAAATTAAACACCCTAACAACCTGACTTTATCCGAAAGTTCCCCGTAATGAATCAGGCCACTTGAGTGGAAAAATAATTAATCTGTTTGTAGGAGCTTCAATCTTAATTCAGTATTTTAACATTATGGTAAAAAGCATTTCTGTCACTTAAGTAGATTTTTGCTTATTCTGTCCTTATGAACATGGCATGCATAGAGGCACATTAGCATTAAACAGAGTCTGTCATACTGTTCTCCTAATGCTAAAGATAGGAGAAACAGGCACAGTAACAGATACTGACTGTGAGGAATTATGTGTCAGCTATTTGTAGAAATCAAATGCAGATGCGTTGCTAGGATAGAATAAAAGCTTGCAGAGTCCAAGTTTGGAGAATATTAAAGGCAGGAGGAAAAAGGTGACAAGGAGGCCTGGTATAGGTCAACAACAGGGTCTGAGCTAGGAAACTCTCAAAAGTACACGAATATTACTTGTCCTGATGTTTAAGAAGCTAAGGAAGACAAGTCTTGCTTTCATAAAGCTCACTGGTTTGGTTCATAAAACGTGCTAATTTTCTTTCATTGAGGTTTTGATTATCTCTTTTGGAAAAGTCAATACCTCATATGTCCCTATATTCATATAACATCCGCCTTCCTCACATTTCACAAGTGCAGGTGATCTTGCCAAACATAACCACCACACAACCATTCAGAACATAGCTAACCTTCATGATTTTCGTGAAAAATCAAGTGTTCTCTAGCCAGCTTTCCTATGTAAGTACCCTAAACATAGCCCTACAGTCAAAATGAATATGTGAAAAGGTACTCTGAGATTCCATTCATACCTATTCTTGGATTTCAGATAGAAATTGGCACAGTTTTAATTACAACCTGCCGGCCCTATAAAATGCTGAATATCAATCTATAATGCATAACAAGGCATGGAGTGGTTAACCTGAACTTTAAGTACTTAGCTGGACCTTTTATTGTCCTACTTAACAGGTCGACATTTTCACTGTCCTGTATCCCATCCATTTGAAAGATGTTCTGTACCAAGGTGAAATTAAAATAAGTAGTGGATTTTGAGTAGCTAACTTGAACTACTAGACAATCTTTCTATGAAACTTTTAAAAGTAATGTGTATGTTCTGGAATAAAAATAAATAAAACAGTGAAAATATTCCCCCCCCCCCATATATTCAAATACAAAATATCCACCCCCTACTAGCTCATTTATCAATATTGGGTTTAGTTAACTTATCTTTTAGGATAAAAATATCTCCTTTGCACTAACTCAGTTTTCTTTTTAAAGATATGACCCACTCAGATAAAATCTGCATATGACTCATCAGTGTTGGCAGTGAAGAGAAATTAAATGCTCTAAGTATAACTAAGCTACTCATTCTCCAGGGCTTTTTAACCTGCTTCATCTTATGCAACCCCAGCTGAAGAACTGGGTGAAAAGGACAGCCTCTGATAAAACTTTTGCAAAGAGCAGTCCACATATGTACACATATATTCTCTCCTAATCCATTCTGTGCTGTTTTAAGAAAGCCTCTCCCAGTTACCCATCACAATTTCTCTGCTAGAGGTTACAGCTCTCTCACAATTGTTACTAAGGTTGCTCTGGTGAACACTTCTTAATCCGTTTCAGTCACTGTGAGCTAGTTACCGCCTTACCCAATTTAACTACCAGTCAACAAAAACAGATTCACAGAGATTATTCAAGGCACATTCAAATCGATAGCTATGCTGGCAGATAATAATGGATAGTAATTTCCAGAGAAAAGGGGATAAATTAGATTTATGCAGTGCTGCTGCAGCTGGGAAAGAACATATGTCTGCATAGAAAAGACAGAGAATTTTGTTACACCCAGCAAAAGAAGTACTGACAGGAGATGTGTTCATTATCCAGAAAGAAGGAAAACATCATGGGAAAAGTGCTGTGTAAGCCACTTGACAATATTGTCCCAAAGGCAAAGAGTTACACACCACCCATAAATCAATTTAGGCTGTAACTATCAGAAAAACATGGTTCCCCAAAAATTTCCTATTTAATAGCTTGCCCTACACTCCCAAGTATTTTAAGACACATGTTGATTAGGTTATGAAAGAAATATAATGAGATAGTACTTGCAGTTGTATGAACAAGAACTCAAAGATCCTTCCCTTCCCTCTGTGTCCCAAATCTTGTCTTCTAATTAAAATGAATGTCAGGGTAAAACTTTTATTCCTATGTTTCTTTCAATTGACTCAAAAGTGCCATTAAATAATATTATGGATTAAGACCTCTAAAGAGCTGTACTGGAGTAGCAGAAAAACCCTACTTTGCCAGGTTTATTTCAATGCTGTAATTGATTTATCATCATTCAAAAAGTTATGAGAATTCATAAGCTGTTTTTACTAGAAGTCCCTTTGAATTAATACATGCCACTGTGATAAAATCAGTCTTGGGCCACATGCAATGAAAACATTCATTTCTTCTCAGAGTTATCTTGTTTTCCAATTGAGATCCATTGACATAGAATCATAGAACCATAGAATAACCAGGTTGGAAGAGACCCACCGGATCATCAAGTCAAACCATTCCTATCAAACACTAAACCATGCCCCTTAGCACCTTGTCCACCTGTGCCTTAAACACCTCCAGGGAAGGTGAATCAACCACCTCCCTGGGCAGCCTGTTCCAGTGCCCAATGACCCTTTCTGTGAAAAATATTTTCCTAATGTTCAGCCTAAACCTCCCCTGGTGGAGCTTGAGGCCATTCCCTCTTGTCCTGTCCCCTGTCACTTGAGAGAAGAGGCCAGCACCCTCCTCTCTACAACCTCCTTTCAGGTAGTTGTAGAGAGCAATGAGGTCTCCCCTCAGACTCCTCTTCTCCAGGCTAAACAACCCAAGCTCTCTCAGCCGCTCCTCATAAGACCTGCTCTCCAGCCCCCTCACCAGCTTTACTGCTCTTCTCTGGACTCGCTCCAGAGCCTCAACATCCTTCTTGTGGTGAGAGGCCCAGAACTGAACACAGTACTCGAGGAGTGGTCTCACCAGTGCCGAGTACAGAGGGAGAATAACCTCCCTGGACCTGCTGGTCACACCGTTTCTGATACAAGCCAAGATGCCATTGGCCTTCTTGGCCACCTGGGCACACTGCTGGCTCATATTCAGTCAGCTGTCAACCAACACGCCCAGGTCCCTCTCCTCCAGGCAGCTTTCTAGACAGACTTCTCCTAGTCTGTAGCACTGCATAGGGTTGTTGTGCCCCAAGTGCAGGACCCGGCATTTGGCCTTGTTAAACCTCATGCCATTGGACTCTGCCCAGCGGTCCAGCCTGTTCAGATCCCTTTGCAGAGCCTCCCTACCCTCCAGCAGATCGACACTTCCACCCAGCTTGTCGTCTGCAAACTTGCTAAGGGTGCACTCGATGCCTTCATCCAGGTCATTGATAAAGACATTGAACAGGGCTGGACCCAGCCCTGAGCCCTGGGGAACCCCACTTGTCACTGGCCTCCAGCTGGATTTCACACCATTTACCACCACTCTCTGGGCCCGGCCATCCAACCAGTTTTCCACCCAGGAGAGTGTGCGCCTGTCCAGGCCAGAGGCTGACAGTTTCTTAAGCAGAACATGACATGATCATCAATTGGTTTTCCACACAAAAATAACATCAGCGTTCCTTCTAAGTCAGGGGTATGCAAAAGTCGATCTTATTTCTTTGTTCATGCTTTACACTGCCAGCAGGGTCAATATTTTGGCAAAAGCAGAGAGAGCATTAACGTGCTAGTGTGAGAGTTTCATTTTACTTTCAGTTCTCCAATTAAATTAGTCACCGTCTGGAACAAATTAGGTGTGCTCACTCTCTGGTCAGGATGGGAGTGCACGGGAGAACAGTGAATACCAAAGACTTGAGAAAAACCTTCAGAAATTAATCACACTTTATGTTAGGAATTGCTTGAGTGGTCTGTAAAGGCTTGATAATTTAAGATTGTCTCTGTAAGAGGTAAATGCATATTTTAATGAGTACTAGCTCTCACAGTCAGTTACAAGCATAAAGCAGTATTACGCCATGTTGTAAAAAGGCATTTACTGCTGGCTTTGTAATCTTTCCTAGGTGAAATATTTTATAGGTGAGCTCATTATAAAGAGGTGTGGCCATAAAACTAACCACAGATTCAAGTGGAAGCCTCTTTTCCCCTGCATCACAATTCCTCCTGCCTCTTACCTTTCCTTCTTTTCCCACAGGAGATCACTAGAAAATCCTGCTTACCCTCTCCTGCACTCTCCTTGGAGCAGTTACTGTAGCTTGAAACAATACAGAACCATGAGGTCCTAAAAACCTCAAGTCAAATTTCTCTGCAGTTGATTAGTTTCTAATGTCCTCTTCTTATATCTAAAGAAGAAGCAGGGTTCACCTACCATCAGCAAAAAGCCTAGCATTTCATATCTTAAACAGACTCTTAACCTGATCAGTCACCTATTTCCACAAAAAAAAAAAAAACCACCACAGAATTTCAGCACTTAGTTTTCTTTTCTATGATTTTCAGCAACAGTAACTACATAACAGAGAGCCAGAGGACACACCAAAATCAAAGTTGTTATTTGTCACAGGTGTTTCACAAAATCAAGAAAGGCCGAAGCTTCCCAACTACCAAAGAGTTTCCATGCCACCGATGAAAGCTTACAACACATAATTTCTCTCCTTTTAAATGCACCAGATCTCAAAGTTTCTCAGCCAAGTTTGTTTAGTACTGAAGACGCTGTTTTGACCCATTTTTCAAGTGCATAGGTAAAGCTGCAACCAGTGGAAAAGGAGCAGACTCCCAAAACTTGGAATATCCAACAGGCCAGGAATCAGAAGAAGGCAAGAAATTTGAAAGCAGCAAATTGTTTTGATCCTTGCTTCTGCACATTTCCTCCCCTACCACAGGTTTCTGTTTGAATGAACTGCTGATATGCAGAGGTTACATGAGAAGTCACATTTCTTCAGGAGTCAGTCACACAGTACCTACAGGGAAATGACAGCACACTCTTCCAGTCTCACCCTTACTTCCAAAATCCAGCAAGATCTTTGGTTACAAGGAAGTTAGATAGCAATGGGTCAACACAAAGTGTGTCTGATATGAGAAACAATCTGGTTTTTACCAGTCATTTTGACTCAGTATATCCTGAAATGTTCCAATTACAAACCAGGCTGGGTGTGGAAGATGCTGCTTAGATTCCTCTTCTGCCAAAGAAGGGCAGACATCTGAACAGGTGAATGTCTTTCTTTCACACACAAACAATACATACCTTTGTGTCTTGTTTGCTTTTATTTTGGAATAAACCACAACAAAACAAAACAACCCTAAAGATGAAGATATCAAGTGATGAGAACATCACTGCTGCCATCTATTCACTCCTGAATAGAATATTTCAGCCTGTGGATATCGTCTGTGTCCAGGAATTTCAGCAGTAACATCACTCTTCTTGCATGTAGTCACTTTTAGAAGGTTTGTATAGAGATACTGAAAAAGCTGCAGATTTAACACCTTTTTTTTTATTAAAACCAGATCGAAAACCAGTTATCTGACTTTACTTGGACCTTCCTTTATACTAAGTATTTCTTATCTGGCTCATTTTTTTCTTTTTAGCTTGCAACACATTTGCATTGTCAAACTAAATTACTTCTTGCAGTAAATTTCAGTTCCAGCTCTCAGGCATTTTTATTGAAGTATCTTGTTCGCTCTGGTATAGTTATAGACCTGTTGGGATTTATAATATAAAATTTATTTTTTAGTTATGCAGTAAAAAAATCTCATTGCACTTAAATTTGGCTTACAAGCATCAAAGAAATAGAGCTTGTTGCTAATATTTCAAAAGTTATCTTGTAACATTTGGACGGGGGGGTTCCCCCTCCAGATCTTTATAAGCAAGTTATTCATCATCATTCTACTCTGAATTGTTTCTGATACCCTGTGTTGAACAGAATAAGATCTTAAAATACCTAGTAAAAACACATATCTGGCTTAAGGCTTTGATTGTAGAAGTTTCTAATTAAGACAAAGCAAAATATTTTCTTATAGACCTTTTCTCCCACTGACTCTTTCCCCTCACTCTTCCATATCGGAGCTCTCCTTTCCACACTACCACTTCCTCCCACCGTTACCATCCCCACCACTGGAGCCTCAGGCTCTCCTCCTTGGGGAGGCAGAAACTAGCAAGGTTATTTGTCCCCATTTTTTGTTATCTCCCCACCCTATCCCTCCTTTGTGAAAGTACTATGTAACTGTTGTCTAAAGCAGATTTCTGGCAGCTAAAAATAAGATTATTCAGCAAGAGTTTGTTTCTTTAAGCAAAATAGCCGTGAGTAATTTCCTGATAATTACTTTGAGTGGCAAGGTAAATCTCCAAGACAACTAAAATATGATATCCCCTTCCCCAAAATATTTTAAAGCCTACACACCCAAGCTGAAGATTATCTAAATTTTTGAGACATTTCTACTTTGTACTGACTGTAGAAGTCACTATTCTATGTGAACAAGATATAGAAAGAGTTGGCCAGAATGCATGCGAAGTATAGTATAAGAAATCCTGACTTCTTCCCCAGAATCAGACACCTTGAAAGGATTGGACACCTCCTCGCATGGATATTATTTTGCTAGGTTATGTTTTTGAGTGTTAGGCACTTTGCAGGTCTCCACATTCAAAGGTCTGGTCTGTTGTGAGGAGGAGTTTGAGGGTGAATATCCACTGAACTAATGTTTATGATATACTTGGCTTTCTTTTACTGACTCCAAAATGTACCTTCAAATCAGCCAGCTGCTAGCCCAAATCAAATTGTAAAACATGCTGAGCATGACACCACAGTGCTAGATTTCAATAAGGATCACTGAATAAATCAGAAGAGAACATGATGCAAGCAGCAAGGGAGTGTAATGAATCCTTCGCATCAGGTTCTCACTTTGACATCCGACACGCCACAGTCTGGCCCACCCACATACTTGTTACTGACAGCAGCTCTCACTCTGCATTTACAGATCTAAATAGTAGACCTGTTTTCAAGCACGAACAGTACTTGAGACTGCAGGTTGGTGAGCTCCTCTCCCTACAGCAAACCACCCCTTTGGCCTCTGCAGCACAACTGCTCACAGATACATACTGTGAACAGGATCAGGAGACTCTTGTGGATTAAAAATAACATTTCCTTGTGGAAAAGTGGATATTTAGCCCTGAATATCTCACTGGTTTACATAACCCCACTGTCCCACAGACACTTCTGAAGGGCCAGGATGCAGCAGTCCAGTGCTCAAGGTGGCATTGGTGATGAAGAGTCCACGCCATCTTCTTGCCACAGGCAGTTCTAGGCAGTGCACAGTATTATCCTACAGATCACAGCACTATGACCACAAAGCACCACAACTGCAGCCCCTCATCGGTAAACATATAAGCTTCAAATTGCTTTATGTCATTTCTGAATCTGGAGTCCTTAAAGAAAGACCAGCAGTGACCTTTTCCAGAAAACAGCCCTTTAACCTTTTTATTTTTTTTAAATAAGGGTTTGGTTTTTTATAAAAAAAAAAAAAAAAAGAGGTTGCAGGAAGGAAAGAAAAGAGCAGAGAAAGTAAATACAACCTGTAAGAGAGGGAAAAGGAGAATAAACAGCACATGGGTTTCAAATTCACAGTCAGTTCAGTCTAGCAAAAAAGAGTGCTTATACTTGCATAGGTGGTAGTAAAAACCCAATTGTCATACTCTAATCTTTAATAGTTTGCTTACCCTGAATGGCTGGAATTCCCAGAGATAAAGATACAGCCCTGTAGCTCCTGTGCTTTGTAGTATGCATTAGTTATTTACCCCTGCTCCAACTCAGCACAAAATGCCAGTGACTCAGTCTGACACCATCTCATAGGCTTACTTACAAAGGCATAACTGAATCTACAATACACAAGACCAAGAGCTCTCCTTTTTAATTTTGCACATCTTGCCACCTTGAATATCTAAAAAAAGAATGAAGGAGTTGTGATTTTTTCAGATATTTTGGGACAATATCCATCTTATCTCTCCATCTATGTGATCTTGTGATTCAAGCTTATAAAAACATATATTACCATACACACTAAGGATGTTACAATGCACTGCACCCACTTCTGCTTGCCCTAATCTGTGGATGCCAAAATCTCTACTGACAAAATTTCAGGTCACAGATGTAACTGAGCAGGACCACTCATACAACTAGAGCTCTAAAGACCAAGTGATGCCATCACCACTGCCCAAGTGCAAGAAATTAAATCGAACATTTGCAAAGAGAAAATAATTCCTGGGCATGTAGGAGTGAAATAGCATGGATACATGTTCCTCTTTTTTAATCAATGTTGGTTTGCACAATTGTAATTCCTGTAGAATAATGACCTATTTACATCCATCTTCTAAAGTATAAAATCTCGTGAAGGAAGACAGACCTTGTTTCTCTCAGAAGCACTACTCCAAACTCATTCATTGTACATGTAAGCATGCTGGTTGAGTTGAACCGAGAAAAAAAATATAGCCTGAGATGGATTATAAACTGGGGAGGAATAGGCCCCCACTTAAGTTATTAACTTGGTCAAAGGTAAGAACATTAGAAAATATGAAAAAAGGTCAGACCTCAGACCAAAGATCCGTCTAGCCCATTATCTTGTCCTCAGCACTGAGTAAGGGCAGATGGCTTAGGAAAAGCCTACTATGATTTCTAATTTCTTGGTTTACATTCACAGTAGCACCACTGGCTGGGTGGGCAGTTCTGCCTAAAATAATTACAACAAAATTATAATAATATCTTGGGAGAAAGGTTTGACCTAACGTTTCTTTAGCTGCAGTGTGTTAAATCCACATCATGTGGCTTAATCCAAAATATAAATAGCAGCTCTATTTACCTACGTACATATACACATGCATATACACACATATAAAAATACATACTTTTTTCAGAAAGGCACACTGCAGTACTTCTACATTTAAAAAACATTTTCACTTCTTTGTGAATTTTAAACCATTTTTTCTCCTCAACAAAAAAAAAAAAGATGAAGGAGAGACATGTCAATAAAACACAATAGAATTGGTTGACACAGGGCAAACAATGAATGTTGTCTACCAGGACTTCTCCAAGGTTTTTGACATTGTTCCTCACAGCCTCCTCCTAGAAAAACTGATGTGCTACAGCCTAGATAAGTGGTCTATGTGGTGGGTGAGCAATGGCTGACAGGCCATACACAGAGGGTGGTGGTTAATAATTCTTTCTCAAAATAGCAACCAGTTACAAGCAGGGTCTTCCAGGGACTGATAATGGGCCCAAGGCTGTTTAATATCTTCATGAGTGACCTGGATGTTAGGATCAAGAACACCCCGATGAAGTGTGCAGATGGCACCAAACGGAGTGGGGAGGTTGACACTCCAGAGGGAAGAGCTACCCTCCAGGAAGATATGGATAGGCTGGAAGAGCAGGCTAACAGGACCTTTATGATGTTCAGTGGAGATAAATGTAAGGTCTTGCACCTCCCTGGATGCAAATTAGACTGGGTTCCACCTGGCTAGAGAACAGTTCTGTGGAAAAGGACCTGGGGGTCAGCAGGCTCAACGTGAGTGAACAGTGTGCTGCAGCAACAAAGGCCAACAAGATGCTAGGGTGCATCAAGAAGGGCATCACCAGGAGAAATGAAGGCTTTATTCTACTTTACTCAGCTCTTGTCAGGCCCCACCTGGAGTACTGCATCCAGTTTCAGTCCCTGCTTTACAAAAAAGATGCAGCCAGGAGGGAGAGGATCCAGAGAAGGGCCACGAAAATGATCAAAGAACTAGGAAGCCTACCATACAAATTAAGGCTGAGAGAACTGGGTTTGTTCAGCTTTGAGAGAAGAAAGCTTGAGGTAGACCTTATTAACATGTACCAGTGCATAAAAGGTATCTCCCAGGAGGACAGAGACTCCCTTTTTATGAGGAGCCACATGGAAAAGACACGGAATGATGGATATCATTCAGGAGTTATTCCTGAGGAGATTACAATTGGATTCCACAAGAAAATCTTTCACCGTGAGAACAGCTCAACATTGGAATAATCTCCCCAGGGAAATGGCAGGTAACTTTACATTGGAAGGCTCAGCTTGACAGGGTGCTGGGCCATCTCATTTAAACTGTATATCACCTAAAAAGGTTGGACCAGATGATCCTAGAGATCCCTTCCAACCTGGCATTCTATGATTCTAAAAAGCCCATAGTCTGACACCTTTTTCCAGGCCTCATCTTTGTGTGACTTAAGTAGAACAAGTCACTTTACCCAACATCATAAGGGTTATAGGCCCTTGTCTCAGCTGCTTACAGCTTTAATTCTTTGAGCTGTACATTTTTCTGTACACATCCTCCTCAAAATGTTTTTTATTTTTACATGTTTATGCAACTCTACTGTTTCTCTGAGTAAGATTAAAAGGAAATGTGTGTTGCGCTTGTTAACCTAAATCCATACAAAATCTTTCCTTATACACTTGACTGCTATCTCAAAGTATGTAGCCTACAGCAGTGACCTAGCAGTTGACAGCTTTCCTGCCTAGAGTCAAAGATAAACTTCCTACTGATTGTACAGAAAGAAAAAGAAAAATATCCAAATTATAATAATCAAAACAATTGGTTTCCACGGGCTAGCATACTCATATCTAAATCTTTTAGTGTGTCTGGCTCAGAACACAAAGTTCCAACTGGACGCAGACTAGATGTAGTTTTCATGCTTTCCTCTGTTCCTTCAATAACTCTGCCTACAAGACATCCCATTAAATCTTAAACATCAAGAGTCTTCCTGGTTCCAGAAAAAATAGGCCAATTACACCAGAGATGTGGAGCTGGATTCTGATGTTAAAACTTTGCAATGGGATTAAGTTTCCTGTTACCACTGAAGTGAAATTTACACTAATTTAATAACAGCAGTGTTTTATGTGGGATATGGAAGTCTATTTCCAGTGTGTGCTAGAGCCTCAGCTCCACAGTGGTTAAGAGAAGCATGGTTATTTTTCATTTGATTTGAAGAATCTATTTTGCTTTTAATGAAAAAAAAATACACCATCCCAGTTCAAATATTTATATAAAATTATAATTTATACTCTGTTGACTGAGAGAAAAAGAACATATTAAAATTTGACACCTGTCCTCCAAACAGAGAAAACATTTCAAAACAAAATTTGTGTCTCTGCATTTAGTAGTTATTGTTGTCTTAAATACTGCTTCTATTTCTTCTTCAAGAACTGAGGAACAGCTTTTTGTCAGCACTTTGATGAAATCTTCTAAGTACTGAACCATAACTGAACCATAACTCACACTCCTTCTGAACT
The DNA here is from genome assembly GCF_032191515.1 of Phaenicophaeus curvirostris. Lineage (NCBI taxonomy): Eukaryota > Metazoa > Chordata > Aves > Cuculiformes > Cuculidae > Phaenicophaeus > Phaenicophaeus curvirostris. Next base: position 51,214,651 of record NC_091395.1, on the reverse strand, counting down.
TACTTTAACTGCTCACTAATGACTTTAACCAAAATATTAAGCTTTGTCATTTGTTCTTACAAGAACTACTGCTCCGCAGGAAAACCTCTGACAGTACTTCTTAAGGAAGTCAGTTCTACAAATACTAGACATCAATGTTTTCTTTCCTGTAATTTTAGTTTTGGTAATAAATAACCAGGTTACATAGGAAGAATATGGTATACAGAGAATCAAACATCACAATAAAAGCTAAGCAGTGGATTGAATAACTTGTACCACAAGCCACAATTAAGAGAAAAAATCAGTTAATTTTGCTTTTTTGCAAGTGCTATTTATCTTGCTTATTATAAATTCTGACTTCACTCCACCCGGAATGTCTGAGTACTGACATGAATGAAATTAAGTAGCATAATGATGTATCTCTGCCTAACTGCTTGTCTTCTTTACATAATTCTATTTTTACCTGCTCCGCTCTCATGAGATCCCCACCTGGAGTACTATGTCCAGTTCTGGAATCCTCAACAAAAGAAGGATATGGAGCTGTTGGAACGGGTCCAGAGGAGGGCTACAAAGACAATCAGAGGGCTGGAGCACCTCTCATGTGAGGACAGGCTGAGAGAAATGGGGTTGTTCAGCCTGGAGAAGAGAAGGCTCCTGGGAGACCTTAGAGCAGCCTTCCAGTGCCTGAAGGTGCTACAAGAAAGCTGGGGAGGGATTTTTTACAAGGGCATACAGTGATAGCATGAGAGTGAATGGCTTTAAATCAGAAGTGGGAAGATTTAGATAGACATAAAGGAGAAATTCTTCAAAACGAGAGTGTTGAGGCACTGGAACAGGTTGCCCAGGGAAGTTGTGGATGCTCCCTTCCTGGAGGTGTTTAAGGCCAAGTTGAATGGGTTCTTGAGCAGCCTGGTCTAGTGGGAGGTGTCCCTACCCATGGCAGAGGGGTTGGAACTGGGTGATCTTTAAGGTCCTTTCCAACCCAAACCATTCTATGATTCTGTGATTTGCATTCAAAAGAATCTAAAGAATATAAGGATAGGAAGTCAAAAACCACTGAACAAACAAAATAAATTAGCCCAAACACTGGAGAAATACATACCTTAAAACATTTTAAAAATGGAAAGCCTGGAAGAGATACTCTACTCTGAAATATAAATAGCTCTGCTTTAAGTGTAGGATTAGTCCTTCACTTAAACTTCTACAGACTGTCATGATATTCCACCATTGCCACAATCCGTTTGTGCCCAGGGTTTTTCAAGACTAATCCTCTTTAACACAGATTTATTGCAGCTTTGCTCTATCTTCAGACTATTGCCTTCCCCTTCCTGCTACTACACCATTCTATTCTGCATTTGAATGGCTTACTTTTTAAGCTTTTGGTGTATGTGCAAACCATCAGTTACTGTCTCCAAGAATAGAATGCAGCCAGTAACAGATTGGGGACTTACTCTGTTTATAATAAAATATATATTTTAATTGAGACATCAATTACTGTGATTAATTTATCTTCTTAAACAAGTTTTGTGACTAGCCAGAGCATAGTGCCATTAAAAATTCCACAGCTGAGATCTATTGAGGGAGAAAGAAATGCTTGAAAGGCAGATTTATATACTACAGGTAACGAATGCTGCTGGATCCTGAAGCACTCCTACTGCAATTACAAGTAGCTACTTTCAAAGAAGTGTAGGATTCACAATAAAGTTTAAGCACCCCCAGCTTTAGGAGGCATTACCATTGTATTGACAGGTAGGTGCCTCCCTTCACTTCAGGCAGGAGCCTCCAATAAGTACCACCTGCCTTTTCCCATTCACCCAGGCATGAAATTCAGGCTTAGCTGGCTCTGACAAATCCTTGGCCATATACTGCTTACCATTCCTCCTGCCCAGGGCAAGATACCACTTCAAAAGCTGCAGGTCTACAGGTGAACCAGAATACTTTCTCCAGCTGCTGGGAGCCACAAGCTTCAAGCTGCTTGACAGCCGCCCTCTACTACCTGCTTGACAATAGAATCTGGTCGGTCATCCTTTCCATCTCATGTTCATAGAATCATTAGGTTAGAAAAGACCTTTGAGATCAACTCCAACCATACCTGTCTACTACTAAATCATGTCCCAGGCATCTCATTTACCCACCTTTTAAACACCTCCAGGGATGGTGACTCAACCACCTCCCTGGGCAGCCTGTTCCAGTGCTTGATAACCCTTTCTGTGAAGAAATTTTTCCTGGTGTCCCATCTAAACCTCCCCTGATGCAGCTTGAGGCCATTCCTTCTTGTCCTGTCACCTACCATTTGGGAGAAGAGACCAACACCCATCTCTCTGCAACCTCCTTTTAGGTTGTTGTAGAAAGCAGTAAGGTCACCCCTCAGCCTCCTCTTCTCCAGGCTAAACAACCTCAGCTCCCTCAGCCGCTCCTCTTAAGGCTTGTTGTCCAGCCCCTTCACTAGCTTCGTCGCTCTTCTCTGGATGCACTTCAGGACTCAATGTCTTTCTTATAGTGAGGGGCTAAAAACTGAACATAGTATTTGAGGTGTACCGGGGGAGAATCACTTTCCTGCTCTTACTGGCCACACCATTCCTGATACAAGCCAAGACGTTGTGCCACTCTCATCTCTGCAAGCTTCAGCCAAAACCCTCTCCCTTCCCTCTTCCCTGGAAGCAACTGCTTGCTGTTTCACCAGAGCCACAGTAGCATTCAGCTTTGCTTTAAGGAGTTAAAAGAGTCAAGAAGGGGAAAGCTATTTCCCACCACCAGCCTTGACTGCTCAGGGAGACTTTCCCCAAAGTATAGAGACTGATATATACACGCTACACTACCTAAGAGGAACTACAGGTGATCCAAAACAGAGCTGAGGGAAGCAGATAACAAAGTGTTACCGGTTTACCTTCCCTTGTAGCACAAAGACAAGGAATGATTTAAGAAGAATGAAGGATGAGAAGTTACCAATAGAAAGGCCAAGCAGTTTCAGATTATTTACTGCTGCTAGAAACTAATATTTATTATCTTTCTTCTGCATAATTCAAGTATTTATTTCAAGGCTCCACCTGCAATTAGCAGGGCAGTGTTTTAGTAATACACATAGATTTATTTTCATTCTTGGATTATAGTAGCGATCAGACCCATCAAACCAGCGTGCAAAACACTGTGCACAAATAGTGAGCAGACAATACATTTGAGCAAAGACATATCAGAAATACAATGTTAGGAAAAAAATAATTAGGTGGAATATTTAAAATTCAGATATACCACTGCATTGCTTGCTATTACACAATTGGTTTGTATTGTTATTAAGAACAACAAATTGCTATTACTTATAAAGCTAATGTAGGATATGCAAAACTGCAAAAGTCAGCAGTATAGATACACTGGCTACTAGGAAATATCTGGCTATTGTAACTCTGTGGTCTAGGAAACACTATGTCAACTTCTACTTCTGTAGAACGTACACATTTAAATGCATCCGGTGGATACAGGTGAGCTAAATTACCATGAAGGCTGATTTATTAATTGGGAACAAAACATTACCCAATGAAGCCTTCACTAAAATCCATTTAACTGTGACTAATGTTAGTATGTCATTATGTATGATCTTAAACATTCTAAGGTAGGAGGTTGACAAATTATTACTGCATGTCTTCTTAATGCCTCTCAGTAACATATATTGGGTACATGGATAAACTAAGTGAGGTCCTACCTTTGCTGAAGTCAACCTTTCTACAACAAATACAAAATCCATTAAGACATATTCAATTCAATTTAATGTTACAAAAATCAGCCTGAGGAAAGCATAAATACACCATTTCCATGGTACATTACACAGTATTATAGAGTAGTTTCTTGGACTGGTTCTCATAACAGCACTTGTTAGATGATTCTCATACCTAGGTAGAGCGATTAATTTTGTAGACTTAGGATAATTTGATGTCACAGTAATGAAGCATGTGGCTTTTTTTTTCTTTTAGTTCTGTCGGTTCTGTGACAGCAAGAATTATCACCCCAATAAAGCATGTAAGCATGCTTGACTTCCAGCACATCAAAAGTAAAATCTCCAGATGTATTCCTGTGGCATTAATTAGCATGGAACTGGAACAACTAGACCAAATCCAGATAAGAAAAGAGGTTATCTGCCTTCCTCAGGAAGGAATTGTTAGAGAGGGAGATCAATGACTTTACAAGCCATGTTTGCTCATTTACAGTTTCAGAAGTTTTATAAGCATATAAGAATCCATCTATCATGAAAAAATAAATACAGATGCTAAGTTACTTTTGTGAGTTTGAAAGTACTGCTGGGTTACTTTCTTAAAGAGATCATTAAAAGAAGCCATAATTTGACCCCTATCCTCATGCAGTCTCTTAACCTTCCTCGCCAGCGTCACAGGCCAAAATTGGCAGAATGCATTGCTTCTCATGAGTATTTAGATCAGTTCTCAATAGAATGACTTTCCAAAAGTACAAATATACTTACCTCCTATCAAAAGCCCACAGGTAGTAGATGTGTCAGGAGCATTGGCATCTTTCACAATTCTCCACCTAAAATATACCTTCTAATACACAACAGCTTTTCTCCTCTGCATGTCTAAAACTCTTGAAAGTTATTTTTCATGTGCACAACAGAAGAACACAGTTCTGAAAACCAAGACACCTACCTCTCCATTAGGCCTTTGTGTACAAATAAGTCAGTTGTCCGGAGTAGTCAGCACTTAGTAAATACCCAGTAGTGCTCTTGAAAACTAACTGGGGCTTAGATTGGACAGGGTGAATAAAGAGGTGATGACTGTGACTACTGTCTCTCTGCTAGTGCCACATGCAGCTGTGTGACATTTTCTTTCATGGCAGAACCCGTTTATGAGATTCCCACCCTCAATCTCACCTTACAGCTCCTGCATCATGCTTCAGCTATTCAGCTTTCTGCTGTACCAGTACACAATCTTCACAGAGCCTGGATGAAAACAAATTGTTAATATTTTCTTGGTTAAAAAAAAATATACCTTTGAAAGAAAGGCTTATCCACCTCAGTTTTGGGAGAGACATGACTTAAATAGACCCCAGGGCAGAACTGTTCCTTAAATAAAAGGAACAGGGAAGGCAGTGCTGTAATTACTAAGAAATTCTGGAACTGCCTGTTTAACAGCAAGAAGCATCTCACCACTAGACAGGTACTATGCACTACACGCAATGTCAGACCATTTTCAAAGCACTGAAAGTGGTTTTGTTCAGTATACTGTGTACAGTTGTATGGTTTGACCTACATGGCACCGGCTTTCAGTGCAGTACGGTTCATGGAAACCGACACTGAATGAGAGTTGTTGCTTTGAGGAGATGTGCTCCAGGTTACCATTGCCACTGACATTCTTCTGCTGCTACATACAGCCTCGTTGGTTTCAACAGGAATGCAATATCAGTAACATTGACCTTTTAATTCTTTGTTCATTTTTTAACATTTTTATCCTTAATATATATATATATCCTTAATGTATATCCTTAGCTTAATGCATGAAGAAAGAAAACAATAAACTAAACCAGACACATAGAAAGCAAAAGGACACATCCTGTATGGATGTGTACATCTATGCAATACTAAGAGCCCAAATTCTCATAGGTCTCAGTAGTACCTTACCTAATACAGAAGCAACATGTCTGATCTTCAGCTGGTGAAAACTGACATGGATCCATTTTGGTCAATTAAACCACTACAGTTTGCACCGAGGATTTTCCCTATCTGCTTTTTTTTAATTTGTTTAAATGTTTGTTCCAAGTGGATGACTCTTTCTTCAGCCTTACCCATTAAGTTAGATCTGATCAGCAGAAACACTTTAAATTAACTCAGAAATGAAGACAAAGGTTGATAAGAACGTTTTGGTGCCTGTAGAAAATGCACATGACAATTAGGAATTTAAGCAAAAAGACAAAGGCTGAACAATAAACCAAGTCTAAGGTCCATATGGGCATGGAAAACATCTGTCATGCATTTAAACAGGAGTAATTATTCAACTGATCTCCACTCTCCTGCAGATATAAGTGCATGGCTCACGTGGAGGTTTACACTTGCAGGTGCAATCTCAGGCAGTATGACTGTGCAGCAGAAAGAGCAAGTAAAAGCCCAATAGATAAACCAGTGCTGAGACATGAGACCAAGGCCAAGACAGATCATGTGTTCCTCATACCCTTGTTAAATGCCCCTTAAAAAAAAAACCTGAATTTTGTGAGCAAATCAGGATTGTTACCTGTTCTCATTCCATGTACAAGGACACCAGAGCTGCCAAGCGGTTCCCTGAACAGCATCCTTTTAAAAGCATGTTGTTTAACATTCATAAGCTCTACACGCTGCACCATCCTGTCTCCCTGCATTTGAAGTCCTGTCTGCTTTCTCAGTTCAGTCTCACTTATTCACTCAGGGTCAAACAGTAGCTAGACCCTGATCTAAGGTCAGAAAGCTGCTGCAAACTTACCCCTCTCCTTCCTTGCTCCTGCTCAACTTGAGAATTGCAGGATCACCTTTGACCTTAAAGGCTGGCAGGAGGGTGGCATCTGAGTGAGTCCTCTCCCTGTCCTGAGGTGTTTCCTTTCCTCTAAATCAAGCAAGCTGAATACATATTCAGCCCTCCAAATCTCAGTGCTCCCCACAGCACCCACAACAGCTGCATAGCTCTGTAGCAGAGCCAGAGCTCACTAATACCGTAACACACACAACCTGGCTCTCTCTTGAGTTGCCCTGGCTCTTAAGGGAGACCTACGTCTACTGCAGTCTCACAGATGAACCGTTTTTAAGCTACTCAAAGAATAGAGGAATATAACACTACCTGTGTGCAGAAAGACAGTGAGTTATTATACCTCACAGGGATGCTGTGAAAATTAGCCAGAGACAATCCCTGAAATTCTAAATTGTTAAGAATTGTTCCTTAACAATGTTTAGCAGTGAGTAATTTAAGGTACTGCTACCCAGGAATGGGAAAAGAGTGCAAAGATTCAAATCCTCCCCTATTATCAGACCCCTCCAGCAGAACAGCCAGTGCAGGAATTATACCTGCTCATATTGAACCAGCAGATTTTTTTTCATTAAAAAACTACATTTCCAGCTTTCCTGAAGCTATCTTACAAGAGTGCAGAAGCCACGTCTACATAGCTGACAACCAGAGAAATGTATACATTTAGGAGGAGAAGAGCATTTTGGCTGCATATGTTCCTTCGTACACATTTTCACAGCTTTGCTCAAGCAGTTCACCTTACTTCAAATTCTGCAGCAAAGGATGGGGAGACCATATCAGAAGATTTACACCTATTTTGGTGCCTAATACACTAATGGCCACTGGAAACATCTGTGTATGAAATAAAGGGATTTTATAACTGGAACTGCTTCATCAGCAGAGCTGGGATCTGTAATAATCCATTTCTCACAGATTAGCATATACTGCGACAGAGAAGACTTAATATTTGGCTGCAGGTTTTACCCAGACTGCTTGGCACACCTCACATGAGCTCTGATGGAGGTCAGCTTGGCAATTTAAGATGTTAAATCCTCCAGCTGTTAGTTCTGGTGTACCAGGTAGCCTCTAGCAAGGTCTAAACTGCTATGGCAGTTCACAACTCAGTGCCATGGCACAAGCTCACTGTCCCTAGAAGAAGCTATGGCGGGCTCTAGATGACCGTGGATGAGATGCAGACACACATGTCAGCTGATAAAGGAGAAGACAGAAGGAGGAGGCAAGCAGGCAGAGACAGTAGCATCAAACTGCTGCAGCTAAATCATTCTGTGCTTGTCTGACAGAGGCTGCACAGAGCTGCCCCACTCCAGCATTCCTCATCACAGATACAAGTGCTAACCTCACCACATCACCTAGAAGATAAGACAGGGTATTCTTATTACTCTCACACTCTTTGTCCCTTTGGAGCTGCCAGCATCACAATCACAGTGTGACCTTGTGGACTGAGCTTGCACCTAGATTTTGCTGGGTGCCACCAGTACTGCTCTGACAATAAATTATATTGCCAATTGGGATTTCTCTTCCAGCATCCCTCAGATTTAAGTGAAATGTGTTTCACTGTCACAGAGGAGGGAGGGTCAGGCTACACTCCAATTTGGCAGTGTCATTTACTTATTGGCAAGCTACTATGTGTTTTAAAATGGGTCTGAGCAGATTATCAGAACTGTCCCTTTTGTCTCAAAAATCTGTTTCTATGACAACTGTGATGCTGCAGCGTGATTCAGGGATCAACACTGCAACACTCAACCATGTGTTAACCTTGCAAGCAGGACTCAGAAACCACTCCATTTATGTGGGAGAACTGAGCAAGCCCACAGAAACCTGAAGAGAGTGAGTTGGGAAAAAGAGCAAAATTTATTTAGTCAGCCACAGTCTAGAAAATGGCAATTCTGCCTTGATTCCATTGTTTTTATGGCTGTCACTGCTTCATATAGAAACAGACCTTACACTAAATATATGTAATTCTTTGATGAGAGTGCAACCAACTTGAAGTGATATTGCAGTGAATCAATGAAATATTCTGCTTGAACCTCTATGTGGCTTGGGCCAGAAAAAATAACAACTGTGTTCATAGCTAAACATCCATTATCACCTCTGTTGGCAGAGTGATCTGACAGAATGAGATTTGAACAGATTTATCACACCTCCTTGCTTGAAACAAGATTGCATTGATCCAGGGTATGATTGCATTTGAACTACCAAGGATTTAAGAACCTACACCTCAAACAAAAAGGGCTATTTTCATTCAAGATGAAAAACCTGTCTTAAATGCAAGCTTTCCCAGGCAGATTTTCCTTTGCCTGTCTGCAGGCACCAGATATATAGTAATTTATTCAGGCCTGGCAATAAAAAAATCGCTAATGAATATGAGTGTGCTGGTATCTGAGGCAGCAAGAGCTTTGAGCTGGATCCACTCAAGTCTTTTCCCTAAAGTATCTGAAAGGACTAAAAGGGCATCTGGTCTCATCCTGTTTCTTCTCACCAAGCATATCAAATTGCTTCCACAGAAGGCATCATTTTCCCCTCCCAAAGGAGCTTGTTGCTCAGAGTATTTTAAAAAACAGTTGGAAGATCCCTTCCAGGTTAAAGAAAAGGCTGGAAGGAAGCTCAACTCTATGCTTTTTTTAAAGAGATTTGATCTTTTTGATGTTTCTAATGAGAGCAGTTCCCACCCTGCACAGTTGCTTAGATTCTGTCACATCCATAAATGAGAAGCTTATCTCACTCACCTACTTGTCAGACTCCTCCTGCTCCCCCATGAGACATAACAGCCATAAAACATGTTCCAGCATGTGTCGTTTCCCAAGGGCCCTTCAAATCCTGAGGAAAAAAAAATATCTCATTTTCTACCCTCTGACTTGTCTCTGTTTATTACAGAGTAGCACTGGGAAAAAGAGCTCTCCTCTACTTCTGACCAATTCCTTTAACTGCTGTAAACACATACTTAACCTTAAATTTCTTTTAGACTTTGAAGAGAGACTGTGAGGTATCTGTTCCAAAACTCAGATCACTCAAACAGTGGGACCATTCTGTGATTAACTGTATGGATGCAAAAAGCAGAAGAATTCCTGCCTGTCCATCTTTACTCAATCTGCCAGCTATATGAGGTGATATGAAGGTTCTTAGTATTTCATCCCATTCACAGTATTCACAATTCACTGAAGTCCAGGTGTGTCTCTATCCATGCCTTGTTAAATACTCCCATTGCTACCTGTTCTATGACATGCATAAAATGCCTTATTTCACAAGTGCTCTGCCATGGATCAAATGCCATATTCAACCAACAAGCTACCACAAACCCTAGTAAAAGAACAGTTAACACCAGAAAAGCAGAAAAGCACACTTTTTTACAGCATAATTATAAAAGCAAGACAGTACCACAGGAAACATCCCAGCAAGAGCAGGAATGGAGATAAGCACTTAAAGGCGGCTGATGTGACCCCATATACTGCCCACTGGGACAGCAAAGTGACTACTTTCTAGGCAACACATTTTGCAGCTTGAAACATGCTTCAGTAATGTCTAAAGACATTCAGACAACACTTCGCAGGTCACCGTGTACCCTATGCCAAACACACACACTGAGCTTGTATCACTGGAAATCCACTCTCGGAAGGATCACCCATGGATACACTGTGCGCACACAGCAATCTGTAGATTCACATTAACACAGCTGAAATGCCATCCTGAGACACGGAGAACACGCTAGCAGAAAAACAGGAATCATAGAATCATAGAATAACCAGGTTGGAAGAGACCCACCGGATCAAGTCCAACCATTCCTATCAAACACTAAACCATGCCCCTTAGCACCTCGTCCACCCGTGCCTTAAACACCTCCAGGGAAGGTGAATCAACCACCTCCCTGGGCAGCCTGTTCCAGTGCCCAATGACCCTTTCTGTGAAAATTTTTTCCTAATGTCCAGCCTAAATCTCCCCTGGTGGAGCTTGAGGCCATTCCCTCTTGTCCTGTCCCCTGTCACTTGAGAGAAGAGGCCAGCACTCTCCTCTCTACAACCTCCTTTCAGGTAGTTGTAGAGAGCAATGAGGTCTCCCCTCAGACTCCTCTTCTCCAGGCTAAACAACCCAAGCTCTCTCAGCCACTCCTCATAAGACCTGCTCTCCAGCCCCCTCACCAGCTTTACTGCTCTTCTCTGGACTCGCTCCAGAGCCTCAACATCCTTCTTGTGGTGAGGGGCCCAGAAATGAACACAGTACTTGAGGAGCGGTCTCACCAGTGCCGAGTACAGAGGGAGAATAACCTCCCTGGATCTGCTGGTCACACCGTTTCTGATACAAGCCAAGATGCCATTGGCCTTCTTGGCCACCTGGGCACACTGCTGGCTCATATTCAGTCGGTTGTCAACCAACACGCCCAGGTCCCTCTCCTCCAGGCAGCTTCCTAGACAGACTTCTCCTAGTCTGTAGCACTGCACAGGGTTGTTGTGCCCCAAGTGCAGGACCCGGCATTTGGCCTTGTTAAACCTCATGCCGTTGGACTCAGCCCAGCGGTCCAGCCTGTTCAGATCCCTTTGCAGAGCCTCCCTACCCTCCAGCAGATCGACACTTCCACCAAGCTTAGTGTCGTCCGCAAACTTGCTAAGGGTGCACTCGATGCCTTCATCCAGGTCATTGATAAAGACATTGAACAGGGCTTGACCCAGCCCTGAGCCCTGGGGAACCCCACTTGTCACTGGCCTCCAGCTGGATTTCACACCATTTACCACCACTCTCTGGGCCCGGCCATCCAACCAGTTTTCCACCCAGGAGAGTGTGCGCCTGTCCAGGCCAGAGGCTGACAGTTTCTCAAGCAGAATGCTGTGAGAAACTGTGTCAAAGGCTTTACTGAAGTCCAGGAAGACCACATCCACAGCCTTCCCCTCATCCAGCAGCCGAGTGACTTTGTCATAGAAGGCGATCAGGTTAGTTTGGCAAGACCTGCCTTTTGTGAACCCATGTTGACTGGGCCTGATCACCCGGTTCTCTTGCATGTGCTTCATGATAGCACTCAAGATCACCTGCTCCATGACTTTCCCTGGCACTGAGGTCAGACTGACAGGCCTGTAGTTTCCTGGGTCCTCCCTGTGACCCTTCTTGTAGATGGAGTGGCTTTGGAGTTGTGGCATAACCATCCACAGACACAGATTTAAACACTGCAAGAACAGAAAGACTAGCACAGAGCTGTGGAGATGAGCAAGCTGGTTTTCAGATACTCTGAGACGCAGATTCACAAATTGCTTGTTGATATTGAAACTGAGAAATTAGCCAAATAGGACAGCATATTTCTTTTTTTTCACATCAAAATTTAAAATGTATTTTTAGCTCAGTTTAAGTCATTCCTTATTGCTTATCTTTTAAGTCAGTCCCTAAGGTAAAATAATTCACTCTTCGCAGCACACTAGTGTTAAGCCACAGCAACTCCTCTGTTTCCACACTGTAACAGACCATTATTGAACTGTTTTGGGCCAACATAGCTGTCAACCACAACAATCTCGTAGGAGACCGTTATTGCAACAAAGAGCTGATCTCCTAAGAGCTGCCAACCACAGAGATGAACTGTCCCCAACGGAAAAACCACGACATCCGCCCGAAGTGGTGCCTACCAAGGTGCACCTACGCTGGAGCCGGGTAGAGAGGACCACCATGAACACCTGGGCATGTGTGCATGGAGGACAATGTCTTCCTAGAAATGGGCGGACTGTTCGGGGAAATCATAGGGACTGGGGTGATAAATAGGGGGCCTCCTGCTTCTTCGTTGCTCGGGGGGCTCAGGGGGCTTGGTTGCTTCATTGTTCGGTGCACTCGACCTTGTGTGTGTTGCTGCGTGTGCCCCTCCCCGGTCTTCCTGGAGCTTGGAGCATCATCGTTGCTTGGTGGCCGTGTCTTCATCATCACCTGCAACGAGACCGATCTAACAGAACATCGCTGGATTCATGGTGGTGGTACTTAGCTGCATCTCTACTGTTTTCTTGCTCAGGGATTCTAACTTGTCCTTTCTTTTCCTCTCTGTCCTATCGCTGTTATCAGTTGTTTCAGAAAATAAAGCTCACAGGATTGTACGGCATCTGACCTCGTTTGAGTCTTAATCTTGGCCTCTTGGGATTGTTTAAGCACCCTCCCCAATATTAGATCGGGACACACACTTCAGAGAGATTTCTTTCCCTAGAGAACCACAAGCCAGTTATTTTACTTTCACAATGTATTTTTACACTGCACACAATTTTAGAAGTTATTCAGATGCTGTAGTATAGTCTTTGTAACTTTCCCCTTTTATTTTCAAAAAGATGGATAGCTTGTGTCTATGTGGATGCATAGATTTAATAGCAAATACCTGATAATCAACGATTTCATTTTTATTTTGCACATGAAATTAGCCAAGTCACCTATCTGGTATATCTTAAGCACTTTTCTGTTCCACGCAGTGGAATGCCGTAATTCTTACAGAGTATTCGCATTTTAATGCCATCTCAGACATTCCGATACAGGGCCAATGCTGTCCCCTGGTGACTGCAGAGGACAGGAAAGCTGGGGCTAGCTGCTTCCCAGCACAGCTACATCAGGTCTCAGTCCTGAGTCTCTGACATCTCCCAGGCTAGAGGAAGAGCAAAAGGAAAATCTGGGCTTGCTTTTAAAAAACAAGTGTTCATTTAAAGGAGGGGCTGATTTCTCTGGAAATATGTCTGCATTGCTGCAGTTAAAATGGCAGGAAACATTATCTCTGCACCCGGTCATATAATATTTTTGGAAGAGCTGGCATATTGCGCTTCAAGATAATACAGTTACCCTAGGATGTTACAGCCATAAGTAGAGTTTATGTATTTACTTGTGTTTTGCCAAGGTGTGAATTGTTGTATAAAACAAACAAAACCCAGAACAAACCGGAAGATTTTGGTACACATAGACTCACTACAATTTGTGAAAATGAAGCCTTGCCCCAAATGCATCTGTGTTTACAGATATTATAAATCTTGGGAAATTCTATGTTCAGTGCCTATCCACTCTCTGTCTTGATCGGTACCTATGGCTACTTGACACAGCAATAACACAATTAAACAAAACACAGTGCCTCAAGTCTCAAAGTACCTGATCTAGCACACTATTTACATGAAGTAGATTTATTAAGTGGGCAGTATACTTGACGGAAGAAAATACGGGACAACACACACCGATCAATGTGATCCAAGTGAAGCCGTTTTATTTAGGGTTCGTTCTGCTTTTATAAACTTGTTTAACTTTAGCCCGCCTTCAACAGTTACCTTCCTAATTTGCATAACACAACAGAGTCGTTGTAACCTTTTATAACCTTGAGGACCCTGGCTATGGCTTCCCAGCTCCTCCCAGCCACAGTGCTTGGGTTGCTCATTGTGTGTTGCTACCCAACAATTCCCCCGTTTTCTTTTTGAGCAACCAAGCACTACAATACTGGCAATGAAGATAAACAACCCTTGCTTTAAGGCTCCAACAAGCCACTTCCTTGACTTGTGACACAGCTTCAAGAGCTGCAACTCCTGGGGCTAATAAACCGGCAAAAACTTTTTCCTCAGATCTCCAAAACCGAAAAATTTTTCCTCAAAACTCCAAAAACATATTGTAACCTTGGTGTAAACAACGTTAACTTTCCCAAATAACAAGGTCCACCAATTGGTTTGCTGGGTATTCCGCCCCCATGCTCTGTCACCACAGATTAGAAAATATCCAGGTGGAAGAGCCTTTTCAGAACTGTTATTCCAAATTCCCTTTTCTGTCAAAAGACCACCCCAGTTTCTTCTTCCGATGTGAGGTCCTCTTGCTCCGTCGTCTTCCTTTCTTTCCAGGGCTTGATCCACTTTTGTGGCACCCAGCGAGGTCCAGTATCTGTTAGGACACAAGCATAACCTCTTCCTGTCATTTTTAGTTCAACAGGTCCTTTCCATTCACCTGAGTCCCAGTCTTTGTATTGTACCTTAATACCTTGCTGGTCCTGGTTATTCAATCCTGATTCTAGTGATCGATGATGAATTACAATTGGAGGGCTATTCCTAGTTCCAGTGAGGCGCAAAAAATTTAACACATAAGTCGCTTTTGCAATTCTTTCACTAGGGGGCAGTACATCTCCTCCCCCTTTTTGTTTTTGCAAAAGGGAATTCAAGGTTGCATGAGAACGCTCAATGATTGCCTGACCCGTTGGAGAATGTGGGATACCCGTGTTATGACGGATTCCCCATTGAACACAAAAATGTTTAAATTTTTGAGAGACATAAGCTGGCCCATTATCTGTTTTTATCATTTGAGGTATCCCTAGTGCCATTATGGCAGCATACATGTGTTTAATTACATGTTTTGCAGATTCCCCAGTCTGTGCCGTGGCCCATATGGCCATAGAAAAAGTATCTACTGAGACATGCACATATTTCAATCGCCCAAACTCTGGAATATGGGTCACATCCATTTGCCATAATTGTAAGGCTTGAAGCCCTCTGGGGTTTATTCCAAATCCTAATCCCATACCTTGTTTTTGACAATCTGGACAAGAATTGGTTATACCTTGTGCATCAGAGAGAGGAATATTAAATTGGCGTTTAAGTACTTTAGCACTTTGGTGAAAAAATTCGTGTGAGGCTTTAGCTTGTAAAAAGAGATTTGTTCGAGGATCATTCCAAACTGCAGCAACAAGGCGATCGGAATGATTATTCCCCATTGCCAGGCCAAAATTAGGCTGATGGCTTCGTATATGATTAATAAAATACTTATGCTCTCGTTGCTCCAACAGGTACAGCAATTGTAACAATAAGGCATACAAAACTGCATTCTTAACTTCTTTTATCATAGCCCTTTCTATTCTACAAACAGTACCTACAACATATAATGAATCAGAAACTATATTAATAGGCTGTGATGTATATTGTTGAAATACCCAAACCACTGCTCGTAGCTCCATAGTTTGTAGTGAATCACCTGGATGTGTAAATATTAACTTCTGGTTCCATTGCCCTCGCTTTTGCCAGGTGATAGCAGCCCTACCAGATTTCTTTCCTGCATCTGTAAAAAATGTAATGCCTTTCACTGGCGTTTCAGATCGCATCGGTATCTGTTCAAAGGTTTGGTTTTGTATCAAAGGAATCAATTTGCTAATCGGGTATGTGTTGTTGATTTCTCCCATAAAATCTGCTAATGCAATCCCAATAGGTTCTGAATGTTCCATAAACCAATCCAAATATCCCTTATTAATTGGCAGGTAAATTCGTGAAGGTTCAGTCCCAGACAATTCCAAACATCTTTTCCTGCCCTTCATAATCAATTGACCAAACAGCTCAAGTCTAGTGGTTATACTATTTTTCGGTTGATACGGTAAAAATATCCATTCTATGATTTGAAACTTTTGTTCTGTCTGTCCCAAAAGGCCAAAGGATGTTTTTGATCTTGACCAGAGTTAACAATACTAGCTCCAAAGGCTTATCTGCCACATAACGAGTTACATTAGCTTTTAAAATTTTTTCTATGATTTTGTCCAGCTGCCCATCAGTGGTCGCTCCCCAAAATTTGATACCAATCGTGTCCCCATTTGAGACAACACGTCTTGTCCTAATAATGCTTTGCTGAGGGAGAAAGTACCCAATAAATCCCCTTGTTTGTTTTTTTGTGAGCAGTGCAAAGTAAGCCCAGTGGCTGCTTTTTGGCTAGGCTAACGATAGCTCCAC
This sequence comes from Phaenicophaeus curvirostris, assembly GCF_032191515.1. Lineage (NCBI taxonomy): Eukaryota > Metazoa > Chordata > Aves > Cuculiformes > Cuculidae > Phaenicophaeus > Phaenicophaeus curvirostris. Next base: position 51,198,510 of record NC_091395.1, on the reverse strand, counting down.
TGGTTTTCTCAGCCTGGGGGGGCTGGTCCTCTTTCCAACAGGCGCTATGGTAGCAGCTATTAGTCCCTTTGTCAAAGGGGTTACAGGCATTTTCTTTTCTCGAATGGGGGGGCAGCTTTTGTCTGGGGGCTGCCGCTTTTTTGCCAACCAATGTAGGTCAGATAGGGGCAAGCCAGGCATTAAATATCGGGGAAACCCCTCTCCTATTCCAGGAATAGGGATTTCAATATTATCATTCTGCTCCCAAAATGTATTTCCTCTACCCCAGCAGAATCCTGCTTGAATCACAAAGCACAGCGCTCCCTCAAGCTCCTGCAATCCAGCCAGCTCCCTTAGGGCACATGCATTTGCTTTCCCTACAGGAGAGGTTTCAGACTTCGCCCCCTTATCAATAACAATTGGGGGCTGGAGTTTGAAATCAGGATCTGCATCAAGAGCAAGATCAGGTTCTGCCACCCCGTCATTAATAATGATCAGGGGCTGGAGTTCGGCATCAGAATCGGGAATAGGATCCGATTTCATCAACCCCTCCGCCCCAAAACAATGAGCCTCATGCCGCGAACTAGAAAAACCCGTCTGACAACACCCCCCACCGCCGTCCAAAAGCGGCGATGTGATGCCTTCTGTTTCACCAACAGGACCCGCTCGAGCCACCTGCTCGGACTCTGGGGCTGCATCCAACGGACTGTAAGGTCCCTCAAGTTCTTGCTGAGAAACTCTAGTCCTGTCCTCTCCCTCATAAGCAACCTCTGTTTCAAACAGGGGTCGGAGCTCAGGGGCACGATGAGGCCGCACCCTCTCACCCCAACAATAAGTGGCCGCTTCCTGATCACACAAATGTTCCCAAGCTTGATAAAAGGCAAGGCGCTGAGATGGGGATAACGTTAACATAACTAATTGCCGAATATCTGCAGGACAAAGGGTATGACCCGTAAATATAAAATCTAATAAACCCCGTGTAAATGGTGATTGCAAACCATATTGTGTACAAGCAGCCTTGACTTCTTTTAGTAATTTCCAATCGAATGGTTCCCATTCACTCGCTCCTGTCTGTGTATTTAACAATACAGGATACGGTTCCACAGTTACCCCTTCTAGAACCGCGTCCCTAATTACCCCCTGCCAACGCGCTCCCGGTCCCCGCCACCTTGTCCCCCCAGTCGCGGTATCAAACCCCATCGATGGTAGAGCCGGTGCAGTCGGTTCAGGCCGTGGCTGCATTCCTGGGTAGTCGGGCAGAGGTGGTTCAGGTGGACGGCTCTCCTTTTCCTGGCGAAGTCGAATTTCTTCCAGGTTTGCCAGCAGTTTATCAAATTCTTGTCTGAAATTGGAGCACTCCGGAGAGGGCAACACAGGACGTTCAGAGTCCTCACTAAACGAATCCTCAAAAGAATTAATTGAAGGACTTTCTGGAGGAGGAGGCCAAGGAGGACCTTTATGTCCTTCACCTTCGGTAGCGTGAACCTCCTCATGTTCTTCCACTGGGGGAAATGGAGGAGAAGGCCAATCTTTGGAAAGTGGTGGTGGTGGTGCCTTCGTGGGTAAATTACTTTCACGGAACGATAAGGCAGATGCAAATGAACCACCACTGTTCTCTTGATTCCTATGCATAGCAGCATAAGCCGATGCCACAACTTCTCGCTCGACTTTCATATCACACAATGTCTCTTTAACTAACCGCCAAAGAGTAAGATACTGCCAAAGGCTCTTATTTCCTTTCGAGCATTCATCAAACAGTCTTTGTCCCATTCTCTCCCAAGTTTCTTCTTCGAATAGGGCAGTGGTCGTTGTTACAACGCCGCTTTTATAAGCCCATGTTAACATAGACTGCATCGCAGCTTTTTCGTAAGTAATTCCTCTCATTGAGAGCATATGTTGGAGGAGCTTCTGCGCAGATTCTATCCGAGCCTTGTCCTCGGAAGAAAGCGCCTGCCCCATCTCCTCCCCGACCGCTCGCCTGGCCAGTGGCGAGTTTCCTCAATTCCTTAAGCTGCGCAGCTCTGCCAAATTTTTTCCCGAGTGCCGGGGACAGCACTCACCTACGGCCGGCTTTTCCGTACCCCCTGCTCTGCGTCTTCAGTCGTTCAAGGCAACTTCGGCAGGCCACCTGAGGGTCCCTGTTCGGGCGCCATTCGACGGAAGAAAATACGGGACAACACACACCGATCAATGTGATCCAAGTGAAGCCGTTTTATTTAGGGTTCGTTCTGCTTTTATAAACTTGTTTAACTTTAGCCCGCCTTCAACAGTTACCTTCCTAATTTGCATAACACAACAGAGTCGTTGTAACCTTTTATAACCTTGAGGACCCTGGCTATGGCTTCCCAGCTCCTCCCAGCCACAGTGCTTGGGTTGCTCATTGTGTGTTGCTACCCAACATATACTCACATATGAGACCTTCGACTCTCAGGAATTTACTCTGAAAACTGAGAACAGAATTGAATCACAGAATCATTTAGGTTGGAAAAGACATTTAAGATCATCAAGTCCAACCATAAACATAATACTGCCAAGTTCAACGTTAAACCATGTCCTGAAGTGTCACGTATACACATATTTCAAATACCTTCATGAATACTAACTTCACCACTTCATTGGGCAATGACTTCGAATGCTTGACAACCCTTTCGGTGAAGTCATTTTTCCTAATATCAAGTCTAATCCTCCCTTGGCACAACTTGACGCCATTTCCTCTTATCCTATTACTTGTTATCTGGGAGAAGAGACCAACATCCACTTCACTACAACCACCTTTAGCATAGTCGTAGAGAGCTATGAGGTCTCCCCTCAGCCCCCTTTTCTCCAGACTAAACAAATCCAGTTTCCTTAGCCCATGCTCCTAAGACTTGTGCTACAGACCCTGCACCAGCTTCACTGTCTTTCTTTGGACATGCTCCAGCACTTCACTGTCTTTCTTGTACTGAAGGGCCCAAAACTGAACACGGTATTTGAGGTGCGGCCTCACCAGTGCTGAATACACGGGCACAATCACTTCCCTAGTCCTGCTGGCCCCACTATTCATGATAAAATCCAGGATGCTGTTGGTCTTCTTGATCACCTAGGCACATTTGCATTCAGCCAGCTATCAACTGACACTTCCAAGTCCTTTTCCACTGGGTAGCTTTCCAGCCATTTTTCCTCAAGCCTGTAGTGTTGCATGGGATTGTTGTGGCCCAAAGGCAGGACCCAGCACTTGGCCTTGTTGAACACCACACAGTTGGCCTTGGACCATTTATCCAGCCTGTCCAGATCCTGATGTAGAACCTTCCTTCCCTCAAGCAGATCAATACTGTTGCAAACTTATTGAGGATGAACTTGATCCTCTCATCCAGATCATTGATAAAGATATCTAACAGAACCAACTCCAGCATTGAGCCCTAGGGAACATTACTGATCGGCTGCCACCTAGATTTAACTTCATTAACCACCACTCTTCAGGCCTGGCCATCCAGCCAGCAAGAAGTATACCCATCCAAGTCTCCAGATAAAATTCTTAATACTTTGTCTACTAGCTTTCTTCTACCATTTCTAACAGCTTTGCTTACTTATTCATCTACCTCATAAACTTAAGGCAACAAACACTGACTGAAAGAGTAGACTGTAGAAAGAAATATCAGCAGTTATGAGCAAACCACAGTGTGCAGGAAACTTCAGGAAGAAGACATTGAGCATTTTGGTTGTGTTTGAAGAATTCATTAATACTGATATTATTTTTCATTGAATTTATCTTTTCTGGCTTCCATGGAAATTGCAGCACCAAGTTTCCCAGACTGCCAGCCCAGATCGCCCTGGCTATGCAGGAACCATCTGTGCAGAGAGGTGCACGTTTGCCTCCCTCGGTCTTTCAAATACTTGTTACCAATGGGGTGCAAGCCTGGTTTGCACAAGGGACAACTGTGCATCATCATGTAGATGGAAACTGACTTAAACAATGACTAATTTCAAATGAGACACTAGATGCCAGGATCAGGGCTGCATAGCCACAGTGTCAATGGCCAGGGAAAAGAGAGAAAACAGTGAAAACGCTGCACAGTAACATTAAGCACAGACCTCAGTTAATGAAGCAGCACATGAAGACTGCTAGATTGCTGTCTAGTATATCTGTTCCTGCTGGTGAGTTACAATTTTTGCTAATACACTCAATGACTTACTTTTAAGTCAGAATATATGGCTAGTCTCCTCAGCAATCTACCTCCATTCTCATTCATTTATATTCTGTAAGTGCCTATGAACACTAAATTATCTATGGAGAGTTCTTTCTGAGAAAACACAGTTATTTAACATATTACCATTTCTAATCCAAACCACACAGAGCATGACGGCCTTATTTGAATTCACATTTAGGGTCAAAGCAACAGAACTCATAATTCCAATATTTCACACACACTTAATATGGGCAGGAATTTGTATCAACAAGTATAGGTGCACAGAAAATTATTCATCATCCTTTGATTCTAAAACCTTGGACCTGCTCTTTCTATGGAGAATTAACACCTCACATTAGTCCACTAATGAGCATGCACAGTGTGTCTGCCTCCACACGAAACTGCAGAACCTAAGTAGACTTTGTATGTAACCACCTAAAAATCTGTTTCTTGACTTTAACCTATGTTTTAGCTATGGAAATCCCCTCGTATTCTTTAGTACTTAAGGCAAAATGTCAGCCATAGCTGTATCACAGACACCTTGGTGTGCAAGAAGCCATCCATCTCCTTGCTGCAGGATTGTGCTCTGCTCCTGACCTCAGTCTGTTCATTTCTCAAGGGAACATGCAACTTGCTAATTCTGATTTTCAGCCCAGGCTGTACAGTCATACCCGAGTAGTAAGGCCTGGCAATTCTCTACATAACCCTGTCTTCAGCTTATTGATTGTCCAAGGTGAAATTAATAATACAATATGTTGGTAAAATATGCTATACCCCTTCTATACTTTCTCTTTGTGCCCTTCAGGTCTTCCTACAAAATGGAGATTGATTGATTTTGTACACTATTAAAGTCTATGGAAGAAAAGTCATGTATATTTTCTTAGAAGTAACAGATTTTTGCTATGTTCTACTGCAGTTTTTTTATTTTGTTCCTAATCTTAGCTAGCACAAATTCAGTCCTCACAACACAGGCAGCCCAAAAAATGCTGGTAGGTTGCACTGCTTATCCCAGCTGTAAATTGCAATATGCGTCACAGTGTTTAAAATTATAGTGGATTATCTCAGTGCCTTTTTCTCAGGAGAAGTCAATGCAATCCCAGCTTCATAAGCAATGGTAGTTATTTCTACAGAACAAAGACTACAATTCACACTAAAGCTCCTTTTTTATCCCTATTACAGCTATAAATCTATTACCAAGTACAGATCTGCATGTACTTCTCTCTAAATTTTGGTTCTTTGTAGGACTTCCTTGCTCTTACTTCTTGGCAGTATGGAATTAATATATACCACTGGTTACAGAATTTAGTCAGTTCAGTGATGAAGTTTTAAACAATGGTCAAATCTACATTTCCTTTCATGGCCTTTTAACAATGTCATAAAGAACAACATTATATTTTTCAGGCAGGGCTTTTTCTCCAATGAAGTATACAGATTCAGTAATGAGTAACTATTTTGGCAAAATATGCATGCAGAAAAAAAGCACAATACACGAACAATACATGTTTGTTGTAAAGTATATTTTCTAAAAAGAGTCAATATTTCACTTTCAAAAGTTAAAAGAGTTGATATTTTTATTTTTGTTTAGAAAAGTACTTTTTTCACTCAATTATTCTTAATCTTGTCTGAAAAAAGTTTTCACATAGCTGACTAAAAATTTAAATCTTTCTATAAATGCTCATGCATTAAAAATTCAGCTACTTACATAGCCAGAACAGTGTGCGAGACCACCATCAAAACTTCATTCTCATTGTTCACCTAAAAAGCCCAAGTAAAGTGGCCTCATACTTGCTTCCATATTTACTTCTTTTGTCTCTTTCACAGAGCACAACAGCTATATCTAAAATTGGGGGAGTCTGCCTGGCAACAAAATGAGAGCATTTAGAAGCAGATCTTAATTAGTTAAATGAAATAAGTGCTCAAGGGCAAGATGTGTTTACAATATTAGCAGACAAACTATGTACCGTGCAACATTGACTGAACTAAATTAATTGGACGCTAAGCAGTTGGACCTCTGTAGCAAATGATTACATAATATACTTATAAATAGTGTTGGTCTCTTTTTAAGTTTGTAAAGCAACTCAAGTCAGAACAAACTTCAATAATTACGGCTCAGACTGGAATAACCATTTATTGTACATATGCTACAAATGTGAAAGAGGAGGAAGTTGAAGAGCGAGAAGAATGATTTGCCTCAGAGTTACAAACTCTACATGAAACATGCTCCTGACAGCACTAAAGCAAGTCATTTTAATCTCGTTCATGTGAAGGTGTGGAAGTCCTTTGAGTTAGCAAAAAAAGGTGAAGGACTGCAACATTGGGCTTCCATGAGAGGTCAAGCCTCTCTCAATGCACCAAGGTTTCTCATCTCAAGTCAAGAAGTCCCAGCCTGTGCTGCTAGGATTGGAACAATTTGTGGTTTGCATTCTGCTGCTCCTGAAAATGGAGTTTTTTCCCTCCTCATCAAATCAAGGAGGAACGAAGGACAGAAGATAAAGAGAAGGGGAAAGACAAATAAGCCTCAACAGAAGAGGCCAGGAGCTTTGGTTCGACTCTTTGCAGTTTGAGATACAGCTGGTATTCAGTAGAAGTGTCCATTCAAAAGGAGAAGAAGAAAGGGAGGAGGAGAAAGCTCAAAACAGATTCAGGAAAAAGGCATCTCAGAACAAAAGCAGGAGAAAACTGATTTCTGACACTTGCTGCTGGAAAGAAACAACCCTTCTCTTCCCAACTCTAAACTCTGAAGGACAGTCTGGTACAAGTAGCAAGCGAACCTGGATGCACAGCAAGGAAATGATTGGGGTTAAACTCCTCATGCATAGCCTCTGCCCTGATCACTGTTGCACTCTCTCTAGCCTTTAGACAAGGACACAAGAATGCGACTTCAGAACTTTGCTGGTTTCAACCCACAGGCAACAAGAATTCAGACAAACAAGTGAGAAATGAAGAAGCAGTTGAACAAACAGATCCTCAGCAGAAGCAACTGTTGAAGTAACTAAAGTACCCTTTTAAAACTTTGTGCTTTGGAGCAATTCAAACTAGATTATAAGATGAGAAACTAGCTAAAGATCTGTAGAAACTGATGTATGATGGCTGTACTTACGAGGGTTGACCTGTTAAAGGCATTTGGGCATCTGTACATGTTACATGGGCTATTAGGCAAGTCCCTAATCTGCACAAGACATCAGTGAGGAGCACATACTGGACACTTACTTCGTCAAAAAAAATTATAAAAGCAGTATCACAGCAGCTAATTTTGAGACAACAGCTCATCAAAATGTCTGAAGTCCGAAGTTAAATCACTGGCATTGCTCGTTAAACATTTGGATATAAGAGACCTGATAGCTTCAGTGACATTTGTGCACTGAGTTGCTATGGGCATGTTGCTTATTACTACACTAAATACATGGTTTTCTAATCATAATTTAATTTACATGAGTTACACAAAGATGTGTAGAGTCAGGGGCTCTCAGCATCAAGCTAAAAATTATCACTCCAGTGACAAAGTAAAAATACAAGTTCTATATATGAAGGACGTGAAACATGCAAACCAGGAACATGTCAGACCCTTAAGTGCTGTACTGTTTCAGACCAAATATCTATCTCAGATCGCGTGTTCTCTGGCAGTGGCCGACAGCACATATCTACAAAGCTAGAATAGAGCATAGGATAGACATGCTGGTATTTTCCCAGCGAACTCCTCCACTAAGTGTTCTGCACTTTGCTACCTTGAGTCAGAAATAGTATCATTGTGTTTGATAACCTGGATAGATTTTTATTCGTTGAATATACGATAGCTTCTGAACAAGCATAAATTCTGACACTAGTGTCATCTTATGCAATGAGTTCTGCAGTTTATCTGTACATTGTATTTCCCTTTATATCTTTAAAACTAACCACTGGACTTACAATTTGTTGCTTTCTTGGTCTGGAACTATGAGGGACTGTGAAAAATCACGTGCCATTTAAGCTCATCAGGTTAACTTAGGATCTTATAGCTTTTGTCATTACACTCCCTCAGTCACCTTATCTCCACACTGAAGAACCATGACTCGGTCTGTCCTTCCTTCAGTGGAAGTCAGTCTGCCCTTAATCATCTCTGTGGCCTTTCTTTGTAGCCGACTTAGTAAAGCTATTTTTTGGAAAGAAAGAAAGCTGCCTATAAAAGTCAAGAAACAACACAACATGAACTAGAAACCATATGAAAATTCAAACAAAGAACTTTACATTTGCTTTCTTTTCCTAATAATTCCTTGGTGGTTTTTTTTCATAGCTAATGAGAATGGAAATCTTACTAGGAAAAAAAATAAAAATACCAGTATGCCTTAGAAGAGGTACGCTTGCACATGAAAGCCATACTAGATAAAACATATTAATGTGTACTTATGATTGTGCACTGCATCATATTTATTCTAGGCTCAGTAGGGCCTTTGGCATCACTGGCATAATTCAGTAGAAGGAGACAAATAAGCCGGTAAGGTATTTTCAGTACAAGTCTGATTACTTATCCAGAAACCTTCAATGCTTCCATCTATTGAGACTACAGTGATATTGAGAAGTCTTGCTGTGATAGCCATTAAAGAGATATTAAGCAAAAACAAACAAATCCTTTCCCAAAGGACTTTCAACCTTGTTTCAAGTCTCACTGGCAAATGAGATTTAAAAGTTAGAGGGGCAAAAAATGATAACAAATAATAATGAACCAATATTAAAGGTGTTTGAACAGTAAGGCAAGGTTATAAATTCACTCTCTGAACTAGATTACGACATTGCAAGCGTGAATTTATACTGTAATAACATTTGGTTTCTGCTCCTAATGGATAGGAAGTGATGTCTCCAACTGGGATGGAACAGATTGTGCATATGTTAAATTCATTTTTATTTGAGAAACCTTCTTAAATAACTGACAGTTTGTAGTACTCTCACAGCCTAACCAAGTTTTCATTTGGGTCAGTATTGCTTAGGCTAAATTCTGACTCAGATTCCCAGTTGCAATCTGCCATCTGCCTATAGAAAATATTTCTCAGTAAAAAAAGTCACTTATAGATACAAACACCCTCCCAAACACAAGTGGCAGGCAGCCTTTCCAAGTAATGCAATCACTTTAATAGTTAACTGGTGACATCGCTTTCCAAAACACATATTCAGATCTGCAGTGCCCTGTCCATACAACGAGTTTAAACTGCAGTAGTACAATAAATTCACCACTGTATGGGCCATCTCATTGGTGTGCAGAAGAAATGCTTTATCTTCTGGTTTGAATACAGTCATAGTAACAATAACTAAGTGAAACAAAGAAATAATACTCTAGGAATACATTCAGCAATGAAGACTAAGTTGTTAGGAAAGGGATGACCCAGTAATGATCAAAGGGGTTTGGGTTCCAGCCTCATTTTGATACACAAATCATTTGATTTGGGGCACACAGGGTGGAAATATTCTTTTGAAGTGGCCTATTTGGACTCAGATCCCCAAGGCAGAGGCCCTGTTCGTTATTTTGGAGCTGCCTATCCTGGAAAAATGGGAGGCTCTTTGGACATTTCTGTGGAGGCGCTAATAATAGTTGAACCATGAACTTATTTGTTAAGTTGATGCAATATAGACCTTTATTTATCCCATAGGTATTTGAAATGCCAAGGGCTGTGGTGGAAAATAAAACAGCCTACTGACATTAATAGCAAACACACTGTTAACCTTTGCTATATCACAATGTCAGCAACATTTCTAAAACATTTTTTCTATGAACAGCAAGACTGATACATAACCTATTTCTTGCTGTGCTTAAATCTAGTTACTGTTTAGATCTGTGGTACTTCTGCCTAAGTGTTTTCACCTAGCTCTCAGCTGCTGAGCTAGAAGAAAAAAAATGGCACATCAAGGACTTCATCGGCATTTCTAGACATTGGGCAAACTAAACGTATTTTAATGATTCTGAAGCTGGAGAAGAACCTATCAAGCAAACTAAGGTTTAAATATAATAAATCATTTTATGGGAGATTTATTAATAATAAAGGAAATCTAGGGAGAAGCTCTTTATCAGGAAGTGTAGTGATGGGACGAGGGGTAGTGGTTTTAAGCTGAAGGAGAGGAGATTTAGGTTAGATATCAGGAATAAATTTTTTACTGTGAGGGTGGTGAGGCACTGAAATACATTCGAACAAAGAAGTTGTAGATGTTCCATTATTGGAGGTGTTCAGGTTCAGGCTGGATGAGTCTCTGAGCAACCTGATCCACTGAGAGGTGACCCTGTCCACTGGGGAGGGGGAGAATCAATCTTTAAGCTCCCTTCCAAACCAAACCATTCTACGGTTATTACTAATAAAAATAAATCTTAGCAATCTCCTATTGTTTAGGTCAACAAACACACACACAGAAATCCTGGGGAGCTGATGATTGACAAGAAGCTCAATATGAGCCATCAATGTACACTCACAGCCCAGAAGGCCAAACGAATCCTGGGCTGCATCAAAAGAAGCATGGCCAGCAGGTCGAGGGGAGTGATTCTGCCCCTCTATTCCTCTCTTGTGAGACCTCACCTGGAGTATTGTGTCCAGTTCTGTAATCCTCAACGTTAGAAGGATATGGAACTGTCGGAACAGGTCCAGAGGAGGGCTACAAGGATGATCTGAGGGCTGGAGCACCTCCCATACTAGACAGGCTGATAGAGTTGGGGTTGTTCAGCCTGGAGATGAGAAGGCTCCAAGGAGACCTTATAGCAACCTTCTGGCACCTGGGGCTACAAGAAAGATGGGGAGAGGCTTTTTACAAAGGCTTGTAGTGACAGGACTAGGGGCAGTGGGTATAAACTAGAGAGGGGCAGATTTAGACTTGGGATAAAGAGGAATTTCTTCACGATGAGGGTGGTGAGGCCCTGGCACAGGTTGCCCAGGGAAGCTGTGGCTGCCCCATCCCTGGGGCTGTTCAAGGCCAGGTTGGATGGGGCCTTGAGCAGCCTGGTCTGGTGGGAGGTGTCCCTGCCCGTGGCAGGGGGGCTGGAACTGGATGATATTTACATTTCCTTCCCACTCAAACCATTCCATGATTCTGTGATCTCTTTGCTTAAGGGAGGCTAGACTGCAAGGGATGCTAGCCAAGAAAGCATCCCATGTTTGCTCCAGAAGCATTTAAATCCCGACACACCCCTGTGCAGGCCCAGCCGTTGCACACAGCCCCTCGCACCGCCCCGAACCCGCGGCCGCCCAACCCGCGCGGCGTCCTCGGGGCGCTGGGCCGGGGCTGCGGCCGCCGCGGAGCGTGCGCGCCCCCCCGCGGCCGCTCGGGGGTAACGCAGCGGCCGGCAGCCAGCAGAGTCACAGCATCACAGAATCACCAGGTTGGAAAAGACCCCCAGGATCATCGAGTCCAACCATTCCTATCAAACACTAAACCATGTCCCTCAGCGCCTCCTCCACCCGTCCCTTAAACACCTCCAGGGAAGGTGAATCAACCACCTCTCTGGGCAGCCTGTAAACGTCTGGCAGCAGGAACGTCAGTGAAATGTTTCAGGATCCCGGTATTTGACTTCTATGAAATTGGTGTGTAGACATCACTATCCAGTTGTAAGTAGAGTGTTCTCTGCCACGAAAGCAGAGGCATCCCCTTAGAGCTGTGACAGACATGAATATCCATACAGAGGGAAAAACGTCATGCAGAAAAAAAAGCTGCTGAGGCAGTACCAGAGCAGTTCAGATAAATTCAGTGAACAAATCAGCATGTTAGAGCTGGCCACTACACAGACTAGACCCGCCCTTTTTCAGTGACTGAAACAGCTTTTGTTCCATTGTAAATTTTAAAGGCTCATGATACCAGAAATGAGGGTTTCTCAGTGCCTGCTGGCCAGATGCCAGCGCTGCCCGACACTGAACATCTCTCAACTCACATCACTTTGGCTCCTCACTTAAAGGCACCAACCACATCAAAAAGGAGCAGTGATCTGCACTCTGCTGACTGTTCGGAGCTGAGGTTGGTTCCAGCCTTTAAACTGCTGCCATCTGCGTCCTGCTCGAGTTTGTTGGTTCGGAAAACAAAAAGTGATGTCGATGCCTGCGGAACACGAGCCTGTGGAACAAGCCCTGCACCTGTGAGTTATCATCAGCCATGAGAGCAATGCCCCTCCCGCACCTGGAACAATGTGTGAAGCACGTAATGAAGGGCAGCAAACTACAAAAATCGTATCATGGCAGGCAATGGGCTGTCTGGAGAGTATTTACACCTTCTTAGTGTCTAGCAAAGTTATTGCAATGACAATCATAAAAAACTCTATAAAAACCACAGGAAGATGTTGCCGCTTAATTACTCTTCTAAAAAAAAGACCTAATAACTGTGAATGCTCCTGATTAAAAAGCATCACTATCCCTTTCAATAATTTCCTACAGCTTTAACCAGAGTAAATTCAAGGAACAAATCAGCATATTAGAAACAGCAATAGGTGACACAAGATCCATTTTTTTAGTACTTGAAAGTCTTTTTTAAGTTTTAAAGTTTGAAGTCATGGCCTACCAGCAGCGATGGCTTTTCATCAGCTGAAATCCTCCGTGCAAGATTCTTGCTTTTGGTTGTTTAACTTTATAACTTTGTAGTTTTCATTTAACAGACAAAGTCATAGAAACCTTTCCAAGACTAGTGACAGGCACAATTGCCTATGTTACAAAACTGCTGTAATCTGGCTTGTAAAGGTCCAGCATCACTGTGCCAATAACATGGTGCAATATTTTGTAGGAAGAACTATCTGCTTTCTTTTCAAAATCCACCCTGTGATACCCCAGGTGTTTATAGGATGCCATTTTAGCAACAGAATCTACAATTCATGTTTCGGGAAGGGAATTTTATCTTCAGTAAAGTGACTAAACTATTCCCTCTTCTGCAAAGAAGGCAGAGAAACTGTAGACAGGCTGGCAGAGGCTGCTTAAGGAAACAGCAAATAAAGTCAGGACTTGTTGAGCACTGGAGACGGTTCCTCTCTCTGCCCTGGATCCCAGTTTGCACCAGCAAAGGAAGCAGCACAATTGAAGAAAAACTGGAGGAAGGGGTATGAAAGGGGCCCCAGAGATATTTTTTTATAATCCCAATCTTCAAGAAAAGGAAGTTAACTCTTCCTTGACAATCTCAGTCTTAGCCTCTTAAACAGATGTAGCAGTCTTCATTCCCTCCTTCAATTATTCTGCATTATACTCTATGCATGGCTCACGTAGGCCCTGTGGTTTGTGTGCTATTCCTTTAAAGTCCCACTATCCAGTATCAGCCTCGGCCTTTTGCAATGAAAAGCTTTTGACTTCTACCTGGAAGGCACAAAAAATAGCCTGGCAGAGAGCCTTCAGTGCCAACCCTGGGGTGGTTCATTTTCAAAAAGTTAGCGTAAGGAATGGGAAGCACAGAAGTTTTAAGCAGACTGCAGCAATCCACACTGAATAGGTTAGCACAGTTTCAGGAGGATTTCAGACAGTTAGCAGACCATGGCAACGAGCAGTTCACAAATAAGATACATGAACGCTTAACCTTGTCCAGCCCATCACAGTATGTTTGCATCTGAAGATACCTGTTCAATAACTGCAGACTTCCCAAGCGGCCCCTTGAGAACCCCAGCAAGCTGTGAGAGCTCCTCTGATTGTCACCAGAGAAACAATAGACCTGTTCTGCATGTGATCAGCCTTCCGGAGATGAAGCAATTACCAGGCACCATCATAGGAAAAGACATCTCAAGACTAAGCTTCCTAGCTAGAAATTGCATTATTGGTGCATATGAAAGGATAAGTTCCTATCTCTGTAGAGCCTTCTGATACTATGGCAAAAATACTGTCGGGTTTTGTAAAGCTTTGAGTTCAAACACATGTTTCTATTTGATCTGTATTCTATCATTTGAACCTGATAAATCTGACACCTGAAGGAGAAGTCTAGAAATAGATGAGATGTTGTTCTCTCCTATGGTAGATGTCTGGAGAAAGTAATAATATGCAATAAATTGGAACCAGTTTAAATATTAGTTAAAAATGTCATTGCGTGATTTTTTTTAAACTCAGTCACTTCTGAATTCAGTCAAAATGTTTTTGAAAATGATAACACTAATATTAACATTCCCAGAGGTAGAATCCCAAATTAATTTTTAATTAAATAATCAACATCACTCCTAAAAGGAAAGAGAAGAAATGTTCTAGTTTTGAAGTCAATAGGAAATTGTTCTGTGACAACAGGAGATCAAAGATGGAATGGTCTCATAAAAATATAAAATGCTGCATGAATATCAGAGGGATACCTAGAGCTTTGACAGACATTGCCACGTAACAGTACAGGTACCTGAATTCTTCTAGAATCATCTTTGTCTCCACTGGCTCCAAACTCTATTTTGTAACAGCCTGCATAAGAAATCAAAAGCAAAGCTGAGACCTGAACCTGGTTTTACTGTTAGAGCTTCACCTAGAAAATTTAAAAGTTTTGCTGATGTTATATCTGTCTCTTGGTAAACCGAGAAACTCAAACCTGAGTGAAAACAAGCAGCATTAGAGCTAGCTAAAAATTGATTTTTAATCTTACAATCTGTCCTTGTTTTCTGTCTTCTCCCTTTCCACACCTAGAGGCTTCCCCTGGGTACAGAGGAGGCTACATGGCTTCTGAGTAACAGAAATGTCATACAACAGAAGGCTGAATTCCTGATTAACGGCCACTCCTTCCACATAGCTAAGCCAAGTAATAAAACAAAAGAAAAATCAATAATCAAATTGTGCCTTTGTTTCGGATGGATACACTACTGATGATATTGAATTTGACTGGAATGGAGGAGAGTCAGCAGTAACAGGAGTCAGTAACATCAAGCTCCCACAATTTTTTATAGCTGATTACAAGATGGTATCTAAGAAAGTGGAATTTACAACAGGTAAGACCTGGCTAGCTAATAAGGTTTCCCCTTCTTCCCCAACCCAGAAATGTCAGTATCTAACTTTTATTAGGCTTCAGTCTCTGTATGACTTCTTTGTTTCAGGAGCGTATCCTTGATTATCACCTAGCTTCCAGCTAAAAAGAAATATTGGATGCTTCATTTTGCAAAACTTTATGCTTTCCACGCTGATCACAATTTTGTTGTGGGTATCTTTTTGGATCAATGATGATGCCTCTGCAGCCAGAGTTGTTCTCAGTAACTTCTTTTCAAAATCATGTAACTACATGTATAATTGTTGTTTTTGAATACAGTAGCAGAAAACTCATACAGCTGATTGCAGCAGCCTAGAGCTATCACCTAGATGCATTAATGACCTGCGATTAAGGCAGACTAAAAATAATTTCATCCAGCTAAAACAAAGCGCACACACACATACATAAAAAAAAAAATCATGCAGTGATTGGTAACACAATGAGATGGAAGTCCTTCACTTGCAAGCACCCATTTAACAGGAAAAGCTGTTTTGATAGAAGCATAAATATAGATATATATCTCTTCATCAAAGTTGATCACTTTATTATAAAGCTTCCCTTTCTCCTGTCAATCCTCTGTTTTCAGACAAAAGCTAGACACTTATTGTTGTTCCACAGAGCAATAGAAGCCACACTACGGGATGAAGCAGGGCTACTGCTGTTGATAAACTGCCAAGTATTTCCTCACATAGAAAGAACGGTGATCAATGCTTTGCTATCCAGGTCAGCTAACCCCACATTTCCCAGCTTAGTTATGATAGCTAGGCAATGCTGCCATTACACCTTCCATGCTCCGTCTCCTTTCCTGTCTTGTTAGTCAATGTTTTTTATTTCCTTTCGTAGGAATCACAACTGTGCTGACCATGACCACCATCAGCACTCACCCCAAGGAGACCTCGCCAAAAATTCCCTATGTTAAGGCATTAGATATTTAACTGATGGGATGCTTCTTGTTTGTGTTCCTGGCCCTGCTGGAATATGCCTTTGTAAACTACATATTCTTTGGGAAAGGACCTCAACGTCAAAAAAAGGTAGAAGGCAGGGCCAGATCTACTAAAGATAAGAAGAGCAGACTGGAAATAAATCGAGTTCAGGTAAAATGTTCATGCTAACTTTTCAAACAGCATTTCTGCTGTGACTATGTTGATATATACGATGATAGAAACAAATGTAGTTTGAACACATACGCAAAAGCATTTAAAATTGTCTAGACAAAAAATGGTATTTTAAGACAATTACAGCAACATATGGTTTGCTCCATCTTCAGCTGAAAACAGAATAAGAAACTATAGAAAATGCAAATGAATATTCAGAACAAGCATTTCTTTGCAGCAAAGATGAAATGTAAGGGGTACAAGGTAGTTAAATATTCACCAATTCAACTGTATATTCCTTTGCTATAGTAGGTAGCATAGAAGAAATGTTTATTATCCAGTTCCTCTTTACACATAGAAACTTCACGAAAATAAAAGAAAACAAAGACAGGCAGTCTTGCTTCATTGAATCTTGAATGAAGCCCACACCACTGAGATTCCAGGAACGAAAGGAGGATACTGCTAGTTAGTAACAGCTTTCAGAGAGGTCAGGATTTTTCCCTCAGGCTAAATTCAAGCAGACCACAGCTACCCTTCTTAAAAAAAACAAGCCATATAAACTCCATGAAGTAATACTATGGATATTTTTTTAACAGGGAAAAGTTTAATTTAGCAGGACATCACTGATCACTTGCAAATTTCTAGAAGCCTACTCTCTTTTTTCCTCAGTTTTTCAGAAATAAACACTTCCCTTGGGTGTGTTTAGCCCAGTCTGACTCCAAGGAAAATACATACCTTAACAAGCCAAAAAATGTCCTTCTATACTCTGCTTTTCTTATGACATCCACATGTTAATGAGTTTTTACCTAGGCTGTCCTGCAAACTCTGTACTATTGTGGCCTGAGGTGATAACATTTGGAGAAACCTGTGTCTGAGCCCCATATTCAGCTGGAGGAATGAGACCAACACATAAAACTCTAACAGGTAAGACTTGAGCTCGATGGATTGTTTCAATTTCACATGTGGGTCAGGAAGTGCATTTCAGAAACTCCGTGATATTTTATTAGTTCTAGAGTTGTGTGCCCTGTGTCCTAGCAACAATCACTGCAGATAAGCATCATTAAAAGAGTCATCATGTCCTCAGCCTCAGTGAATTTATGAGCCCATTAACTGTCTTTATGTGCATTTGCCTCCTGTCCCAATGTGCAGGAGACCCTTTTCTGTGCTTCTGCTGATCTGTTGCTGCCCCCCGTTATCAGACCATAGGTGTGATCATGATGATTCATAAATTCTTCAAGAACTCCATAGGTTTGCACAGCATGCGCTCGAGTAGGAGAAAGAATAATAACACCTGTTCCTAAAAAGTTATGACCATTGGACAAGAATAAGTTACAACTCATCTAATACCCCTCCTAGCCATGTCCCTAAATGGCTGTGCAACAGTAAAATTCAAACGTGAAATCAAGAACCTTAGCATTCCTAGGCATGAATTTGAGCTTGTAGATGAGCTCTACTGCAGGAAAAAGAAACGCAAGTGTTTTGCCACTGCCTGTTTTTGCAGCTCCTAAAATATCCCCGTGTACAGCAAAGTTAGAAAAATAAGTATTCAGCTGATCATGCAGAAAAAGAACAGTCCTAGTTCCAGCAATGCTGACCATGTAAAAATATAACAAGACTTAAAGGAATCCACCAGAGCTGTTGTTAAGAGCTGGGTGGCAGACCCAGCCCACAGCAACTGGCCACCATGTCTCTAGTGACAGCATAAGGCTGTGTCTTTGAGACATGCAGACAACAAGAACAGCGAAAACAGACCTCCCTGCTTCCAAAGACAAATGCAAAGCAGCTGCCATGAGCTAAAGTATTTGTTCACAGGCAACACAAACATACTTTGTTAACTTGTATTAACACAAAATATATAAAACATGTTAGAACTTCCCTTTTTTAAAAAAAATCACATTTCATATTAACTCACCAGCAAAAATTACATGTTTTGGGTCAATGTAGTGATTAAAAAACCTCATTTCTTACCTGCCTTCCAGAAGTGGTTTAATACTTTTATGCTGAATTTCGGTCATGTGTGTACAACCCATGTCATTTACGCCTTTCAGCGTTTTCTCACTGACAATACTAGCCAGGGAAGTAAAAGAGTTGTCTTCAAAAGCACCTGAAGTGGGGGAGGAAATAAACAATATTCAAACTTATTTCTTCAATTTCATCTGTCCTCTAAGACAATCCAGTTAAAACTGACCCAGATGAAACAAATCAAAGCAAAGGACTTTTTATTATTCCTTAGTACCTGAAAAGCCAAAGATACCGACAAATCACTGTGTATTAACATGTTGTCAAGAATGCTACACAGAGCTGTTAAATGTGAACATAAATGCACTGTTTCTCCTGCCAAATTTACTATTCTACACCCCCATCTTGCTCTCCACTGACTTTTCCCTCTACAGCTAAACATATATGTGTATACATTTTTTAAAACAGATTCTCACTAGTAATTTTAAGACTAATAGGAGTGTGCGTACAGTGAAAATTTCAAAGAACAGCACCTGAGGAACAGCTGTATGGTTGCCAGTGTCACCACATCTACCTTCAAACACTCACGGAGCTAATTTGAAAACTGCAAGTTGCTCTGGAAGAAAGTGTTAAGACTGTGGATTTTTGCACCCATATGGAAAAGAGAAGCACAAGATACCTGTTACATCTAGTGGTAAACCAGGCATTTCATCCTCATCCTCCTCTTCCTCCTTCTCCTCCACTTCTTGCTCTCCAGAATCCTGCTTATCTTCATCTTCTACATCCACAGATTCACCTTCTTCAGTTTTTGCTTTTTTAGTTTCTGTATCTAGTGCTATTTTACAGAAGAGAAGTCATTCAGAGACATGAAAGATACGATCACCATTAAAAGTTGTGCCACAGAGTGAATTTCTTTAGTCTGTAAATGACTTACACGTGTCCCGCTTTTTTCATGGGGTGAGAGAGGAACAGGAGAATGTGAAGGAAAAGTTTCTATGGGACTTTCTTACATAGAGAGCAAAATATTTAGAAGCTCCTTCCACACAATCCACTCTGCACAGTAAAGAGTGACATTTATTGTACACTATATAAAATTTCCCATAGGAATGAGGAACAAGTTACAAAATTCTCTCCTATCTGTAAAGCAGACATCAAGTTTCCAACAGAGCTTGCGCTCAGGTCATGTGAAATGTAACGTCTGTTCCATTCTAAGCACTGGAATCCTCAGAGAACTGCATGAAAATACCTCTATATTCCTATAACCATAACAAGTGCCACAAAGTTCAAACACATGAAACAGAAGTTTCAAATAAATACAGAAATATACCTGTGCACATACATATAAAAATCTAGCAGTATTTGCAGGATACAATTTTTTGGCAGTTTCCCAGCATACTTTAGTTTCCCAACATAGAGGTGCTGCCAGAGGCTGGATGTGTTGCTGAAAAGATGTACTGGCTGCACATCCAAGCACAGAAATCATGTGTCTGTTACAACTACTTTGAAGAACTATGTATATATACTCATGAAATCATAGAATACTTTGGGTTGGAAAGGACCTTGACAGGTCACCCAGTGCAACCCCCAAATAATTAACAAGCAAAACATCCAAACTTACTGTTACAAGGCAGAATCCTTTGCAACAATTAAACTGGTTATTAAACCTCGCTATAGGTTCAGTACCTGTCAGAGTTCAACCGTTACAGCTGGAATAAGGAAAGAGGTGACGTTGAGACCTCCAGAGCTTCGTCTGAGTTGGCACTTCTCACACCATCCAGCCAGCAAGTTCTCTCCCACGGGAAGGAAAACAAGAGTGGGAGCTTTTTGGGCTCCCTAAGAATAAATGAGCCCTGGCAGAGCAGCTGTATTTATCAAGATAGAATTATAGAATGGTTTGGGTAGGAAAGGAACTTAAAGCCCATCCAGTTCCAAGCCCTGTGATGGGCAGGGACACCTCCCACCAGACCATCTGCTCAAAGCCCCATCCAGCCTGGCCTTGAACATCTCCAGGGAGGGGACATCCAGAGCTTCCCTGAGCAACCTGTGCCAGTGCCTCACCACCCTCATGGTGAAGAACATACCATCTTCCGCAGCAGCCGCTGCTTTCCTCTTTTTCTTCTTCTTTTTCCCCTTCCCGCCGCCCGGGCAGGCAGCATCCACGCCTTCTGAGGCTGCTCCGGCCGCCACCTCTGCCCCCGGGGGCTGCCTCCTCTTCCTCCTCCTGCCCCCGGGAGCTCTGTGGTGCCAGCTCTCCCCATGGCGGAGAGAGTCAGGCCTCATAAGGCCTGTTCTCCAGCCCCTTCACCAGCTTCGTTGCTCTTCTCTGGACTCGCTCCAGAGTGAGAGAGAAGGGGAAAACATTGCGGAGGGTAATAACCTGCCGTGGGCCGGTCACTGTGATTTCCCGCACGGGCACAACCGCTTGGGAACAGAGAATTCGAACAATTCCAGTGCCCTTTGGGATGCCTTGTGAGGAACGGCTTAGAGAGCTGGGGTTGTTTAGCCCGGAGAAGAGGAGCCTGAGGGGAGACCTCATTGCTCTCTACAACTACCTGAAAGGAGGTTGTGGAGAGGAGGGAGCTGGCCTCTTCTCCCAAGGGACAGGATGAGAAGGAATGGCCTCAAGCTCCGCCAGGGGAGGTTCAGGTTTGATATCGGGAAAACATATTTCACAGAAAGGGTCACTGGGCACTGGAACAGGCTGCCCAGGGAGGTGGTTGAGTCCCCTTCCCTGGAGGTGTTTAAGGGGCGGTGGACGAGGTGCTGAGGGACACGGTTTAGTGGTGGATAGGAGCGGTTGGGCTCCACAATCCAAGAGGTCTTTTCCAACCTAGTGATTCCATGACTCTCTCCGCCATGGAGAGAGCTGGCACCACAGAGCTCCCCGGGGCAGGAGGAGGAGGCAGCCCCCAGGGCAGAGGCGGCAGCCAGAGCAGCCTCAGAAGGCGTGGATGCTGCCTGCCCAAGCGGCAGGAAGGGGAAGAAGAAGAAGAGGAAAGCAGCGGCTGCTGCGGAAGATGGTACGTTCTTCACCATGAGAGTGGTGAGGCGCTGGCACAGGTTGCTCAGGGAAGCTCTGGATGTCCCCTCCCTGGACACTTACTCTGAATTGCCAAGAAGAGAATTCAAAGACTGAGTTCCTTCATGATGCATACAAATCATTCAGCCTAAAATGATTTAAATAAAACTCACTTTAAAATATAAGAACTTCATCCATAACACTTAATGTGGGAATTCATATGCTGCTTGGCTTATAATAAACTGTCAGGGTATATTAGTTCAAGAAACATCCCAAAGAATCACTTTAGATTATAGGCAGTTAAGCATTGTCTTCACAAAAGAGAAGCCATAATAATGCCTTAATGATGCTTGCACTACCATTATCACTATTGTAACGCTGAAGTCAATTAGCTTAAACACTAGGTTATGCAATCAATGACAGCTCAAAGGGCTATTTTGTAATACTGGGAAGAAAAGGGTGACCAATCAAAACTTCCAAGAATTAAAAGATTTCTTTTTACACGGAGATGACTCCGAGCTTATTGCTTTTTCCACAGAAAGTGTGAGAACTTAGGAGCAATTAATAGTCCAATAGTTATGGCAGTCCTTAGGAGAACAGGAAATCCTTGCTTAGATCATCCTTCTGCTAAAATCTGATGATCTTAAAGGTATAAAATGGGTAGCCCATATTTCAAGTACAGATTGCAGATACCACGCTGGTTTGGGACCAGTTGGCCTCTCTAACCCAGAATATGTTGAGGTTTTCCCATGAAAACAGAGACAGGAATTGGGATGTTCCTACTGAATTCTCATTTTTTCCCTGTACATAGTATAGGCTGCAATATATCTGGGGTAGGCCCAAGGCCACAGTTTACAAAAAAATTTTAATACTCAAGACTCATGGCAAAGTCTTTGAAACTTCATGTAAGATGTCCAGATGTGCATTTCCTTCATTTGAGCTACAGTAGATGTTTAAACATCTGGGAATTGGAAACACCTAGGAAGTCACTATGGAGAGGCCAGGAGTCATCTTGGAAACACCAGGAAACTTTTCCTAAAAGAGATTTTACTGCAAACACATAGAAAACTAAAGATGAGTGAAAAGGTAAACACTTTGTAGTAACACAGCAATTTGTGGTTAATTATATCCATATATGAAAAAGGCAGTGATATTAAAATAAAATATATTTATATATAAAATTTGCATCAGACATACACATAGTGGATTTCCATCTCTGCAATACAGTAATTCACCAGCATTAATTCTCGTCACAAGCATATTACAATAACTGATAACATGGGTATGTATCTATATGTTCTTCATATGATGAACCCATTGCTACGAAACTGTTCTTGAAACTAACCTACAGTACTAAATCTGTATAGAATTGAGAGTCAGCAACATTTTTTTTCACCGTGAATACATGAAAGCTTAGGATGACAGGTCATCAGACATTAAAACTCAGTATTTCATAAAGATCACAATCTAAGTTAAAGATAAAATTAGAAAACTCTTACTTTACAGGGGATGAGGTAATTAAATGAATCAAAAGATGCTAGACAAATAAGCTGGGTCAGAATGGAAGTTATTTAGATGCCTAACAGATAATCTCACATCACTCAGGAAAGTATATTTTCACTTCCATCAATGCTATACAGGATGCAACTATCACTGCAGCCCCAGGAGCACCTTGGCACTAGAGCCAGGAGGTACCTGTCCATCTGAGAGACACCTTAGGCTAGCAGAAGAACTTGTCTAATTCACATTCCTTCCTTGCCACAGGTTGACCCCTATGGAAACATGCTTCTTAGCCCACTTGAAGTACGAAATGATGTCAGAAGCTCAGAGGTGCTTACAAGCCTCCACGACCTCCAAGCCACCCTGTACACATACAATAGTGGCAACCTGCAGTGCAGAAGAGCCACTTACAGCAGAGACTTCTGCAGTAGGAGCGGTTTGGACAGGCACAGGCATCTTCAAAAAGGACAATTACAAAGAAGGACATCCCAGATCAAAGTCAAAATCCCTGATTTCACTGATGTTAACTCAATAGACAAGTGGTCCAGAATGGTCTTTCCCATTACATTTGTTTTTTTTCAATGTTGTTTATTGGCTGCATTATGTCCACTAATTTATGCAACAACATTACTATAGACTAACATAATTAGGTTTGTTTCTTTTCCTTCTCAATTTTCTGAACTGGAGTAGCCACGTCACATGTTCAAGGTAAGATACCCAGTCACTGAATAATTCCAATTTAATAATTGTTTGTTTCTCAATTATTTTGTAAGTCATTTTGACTTTCTGTATATTATAAAAACATCACCTCTTGTCTTGTGCTGGTCAATCTAAGAAATGGTATGCTAGTCATTCTTTTATACTTTTATTCTTGACAAAATCAATTAAGTGTCATTATCACTAGAGTTAAGATAATTACATGGAATCAGAACCATGTCATCTTTCTAGAGGGTTTCTGATCAATAATGTCTCTTAACTCCTCACTGCTTATCTGTATCTGCAGTCTTAGAGGAAAGTATAAAATACTGTTCATAAAGATTGTTTCCTTTGGCATATTGCACATTACAGTGAGAGCATCCGCAACCTTGTTTGCATGTGTGAACATATCAGTTTCCTTGTTCCTGTCTCTAAAGTGTCATTTGCTGTTTTGATCTAGCTGACAACATATTACCTATTTTTTTTTAGATTTTAAGAGGCAACTAACTTTGAATATTTTGTGCTGCAGAAAATAACAGCTTTATGAAACAAAGACAGCAAAATTATCATTTCAAGAAAGAGATGAATGAGACTTTGGCATAGTAAAGAATTCAGGATTGGGTGCATTTCATTATTGTATTAGCTACATTAGCTGATTAATCTGATGCATTATTTCTTTAGTTACATACTGCAATCAAAATCTAATCTGGTTTCATAAAATATATGCTTAGACTATGATTTACCAGTTACCTGCTGTATTAAGTGGGCCAGGAATATCCTTTTCACAGTCTACACAGGTCAGCTCCTCTCCAGTACTGCACGCCCTTTTGAAAATAATGTATTTAAGTGAAAAGCCATCAACGAAGAAACAAAACTAAAGCTAAACCCTCACACTTTTCTCCAAGTTAAGCCCCAGTGCTTCTTCCCTTAACTTCCAAGCACTGAACATGTTGCCAAGGTTGTGTAGTTTCCATTCTTGGCAGATATTCAAAAGCCATCCAGACATAGTCCTGTGCCGCCTGCTCCAGGTGACTCCGCTTGAACAGGGAAGTTGGACGAGATGACTTCCAGAGGTCCCTTCCAACCACAACCACTCTATGATTCTATACTGCTTTTGTTTGTAAAGCTGATTTTTCCCAGCACCTAAAAAGATTGAGTTTAGGGATCAATAAATCAAGAAACAATTTAGTGTAGTTATTCACATATAAAATCAAGTGTTTATTATTTACAAGTACAAATACTACGTGTACATGCAGAAGTATAAAATCTACAAACACTCTGTCATGCTCTTCATTACCATGGCTTATGCAAGTAAGACACCTTAGTTTTACTAGGCACCTGTGCAGTCACCACTGAAATTTAACCAAAACAAATATGGAACATGCCTTAAGTGATACTTTTCCATAGTTCTCTAAATCTTTAGAACTAAAAGTAACTGTACATTGGACTTTTATATTTTTTTTCAAGCAGATAGAAGATTTTATTACTTTTATTAAAGGATTAGTGGTTTATTTGGTCACAGTCATAATGGCCTTCTCACTTCAGTATTTTATAGCATCAACAACTTTATGCTTTGCAGAGAACTTATTTTTCTTGCGAGTCAGTTGGGGAGACATTGCCAGCAGATACTGTTGATGATTTGAATTCCATCACTTCAGTTGCAAGACAACCTTCAAGAAGTAGAAAAGGAATGAGATTAGAGGTGGATGAGATATAACATTTTGCTAGTAATACAATTTTGCAAGTAATGTAACATTTTGCTTTCTGTAGTATCATATGCAACTCTGGAAAACACACCATCCCTCTCTCAGCTATCTTTACAACCTCACAGAATATTACTTCCAATAACTTCAGCATTCACTGCATTCCTCAGCTTCCTGTAATGAAAAAAAAAGTAGAATGCTAACTTCCAGGTCCAGTGAGACTACTTCTGCACAAAGAGGAACCAAGGGACCATTTCTAGAGCAAATTCCTCCTTCTGCACACATAAAAACAAGTAAGGAGATGACAACATCCCAAAGCTTCCATACAGACCTTCAAGCAGAACAAACAGCATGTGGAGACTGAATTCTGTCCCTGAAGAATCCTTGTTTGCCTAGTGTAGAGTTCATGACAAGCCACTATTTGCATTTAGGAGGAAATTCAGGAAAGCTTTTGGAGGAAAAAGTCCAGGGGAAATAAAGCTATTAAGTGCTCTCATCTCATGGGAACATCACCCGTATCTGGCCTAATGCACCTTATTGGGAACTACATAGTTATTCAGAGGTCTTGCATCAGTCTTATTACAGCAACTGGTACACATAATCTTAATACTTTGAATTACAAAAGACACTAACAGTGCTATTATAATTTATTTTCTAACTCTATAAACTATAAAACTATTATTTTTAGGTTTTCTACACTGGGAGATTTTTTTTTTAAATGTTGGTCTACAGATCCAGTCTTAGCATCACAACATCTAAACAAACCCCTTACTTACTAAATGTTTTGAAGCAACTAGGAGCTGCTAACTTCTAATAAATGGTAATATAACACTTCTACATCCATCCTGCAAGTTGTCAGAGAACTCCACCTCTCAGATAACAGACTTAATAAATATTTAAGACACTTTCAGATTAAAAAAAATCCTACTTCCCCTTATTACAGAGCCAGAACTAATACTGAAAGATAACTAACAAGGAGGGACTCCAGGATTCAGTTATCACTAGGGTGCAAGTCAGATTACATTTCTTCTCCTAAACCTTTTTTTCTTCAAATCCTCACTTCCCTTAGTCTTTTCTATTAATAAATCTGAGACACTAGAAGTAAAGTTTTACTCACATTTTTCTTTTGGGTTACTGTATTACATCTAACTTTCTTCCTGATTTACTCTGCCATGGAAATTAAAAGCACTCAATCAGAACCAAACAACTCTCCCACAAACATTCCCAGCCACGGACATTTTGTGAAGGTGGGGGAACACTGGAGTCATCTCTAGTCAACTCTCATCTGAGATTTCCTCATTCCATTTCCTTCTCTTCCAACCATCACAAGACTTTTTAATGGTAGTCTGAACAGACTACTCTGCTTATCAGGATTCCAATTAGTTTTTTAAAAATTCTAGGCTAAATTTTGTTAAAACACCCCTGAGGTCTATCCAAGATAGTCTGCCTTATGTAACGCGCTGTGTAACTCTATAGTCATTTTAACAATTAATGATTTATTTTGGGTTTTCATCAAGATATCCAGACCAAACAATTTCAGTTAAAATAAACTCAGTGTACGAGGAGTCAGGAACAAAGGTTATCAGTTAACATTACCTTATTTGCAGCTTCCAGTGTATTTATTAGGTTCTGCACCTCTTCCTTATTCATTTCTATTGAAACTGGCTTAATTTCACCATTTTCTCTCACATCCAGATCAAGATTGAGAAGAGGCATTTGGAGCATGGATATCTTATCACTGGAGAGAGCAAGCTGTGCAGATTGATGAAACAATAATAACAAAGTATAAGGTGAAGCCATTAAGACTTTAGTCTTTCATAGCACCACAGCTGCATTTTATATTGAACATGTACTACCAGAATACTGAAATACAAAACTCCCTCACAATACATTTTTCTAAACAGTTTGTTAAACAAGTCAGAAGGGTTTTATAGAAAGCGGCAGCTAGGAGGAAGAGGACACCTATGTGCAGATTTCAACTCTCTACAGCTGATCTAATCCCTAGCAACAATTCATCTGAAGCATGTTATAACACCATATTTGCTCTTGCAAAAATCTTGTCTATTGTGAGCATTGCTCTTAGATTTCCAAAGTTACTTCCGCACTGTGGAACACTTCTTTGAAACAATATTACTGCAACACTCACCTTTAATTGCCAGTCAAAATCCTGCAGCTGGGCAGAAGAGATTGCATTTACGCTTTCAACTAGAGCATTCCTGATTTCTTCCTTTCTGCCTTTTAGACATTCTGTGATTGCTTCTTGACAGTTTGAATTTAAC
Organism: Phaenicophaeus curvirostris; assembly: GCF_032191515.1. Lineage (NCBI taxonomy): Eukaryota > Metazoa > Chordata > Aves > Cuculiformes > Cuculidae > Phaenicophaeus > Phaenicophaeus curvirostris. The sequence goes on along the minus strand of NC_091395.1, from coordinate 51,171,216 downwards.
TCATTTATCTGCTGAGCAGCCTACAAAAATAAAAACAAAAACTGTGATTAGTTAAACTATGAACCACAGAAATAACATGTACCACCTGTAATAGCTGTGCTCTTCTCAAGCTTCTTCCCAGATAGCTGTTATACTAGACTCTATAGTCTCAGCTTCCCTCTGCCCTCAGTGGCTGTTCTGTGTTTGATATTTAGCATCAGTACTTACTACAGCAACACATAAAAAAATAATGATTTTCTTGTAATTTAAACGTAAAGAGACCAGAGAATGGAATCTGTACTGCCCTTCTTACACAAATCAAAACAACAACAAAAATCACACACAGAAACAACACAGGTTTAGCTCTGAAAGTTTCTGAACATCAGAGTGGAGACAAAGACACACTAGCTCAGCTGCAGCAGATATACTGATGTCCCAACTTTCCTATGGCTGTATCTTTCTTTGATCTAGCTACTAGGAGGTAGTCAATACACAAGTGATGGGCAAAAGATAGGAGTTAAGATTTCTGATAATGAAACAAGTTTTTGCAAAGTTTTTACATATTGGAATGCCCTGAATTATAGCCCCGGTCCTACATGGTCCTCCATTCATCTAGATATTTTGTTAATTTACAAAATCAGTATTTTAAAACACTTCAACGCAATAGTAATGAACAAAGAAAGACAAACAAGAGTGCAAACTATTTTTATTGCTAGTGAACACTAATGACAGGTTATGTATTTTAAGGAAAACCGTTTTAAGTTGTTGGCACTTAAGATATCAATTTAAATGAGTAAAATGTACTTTTAAGTACATTTAAGTAAACGTTATCCAGTTCTATTAAAAAAGTGTCCAATTTCACTTTTTCCTTTAGAAGTCTTCACAGTTTATCTCTAAATGCTTCTCATCTTCTACCTATTTAGGTTTAGTCTGCTACTATTCAAATGCTACACTATAAAATTACTTTTGTACTAAAACTACAAGACTAATAACTCTAGTATGATTTCTCAAAGCCAAAGCCCAATCAATAATTAGCCTTTACCTCTTCATCAGATATGTTTTTGCCAACCACAGTTTTGAAATACGTCCTTGTTTCTTCTAAAACCTCCATCCACTCCGACAAGTTCCAAATATTGCTGTAATCCTGGTAGCGAGGATACGTACGGCCACATACGCCATCAACTATTTTATGAAGGAACTGAAACAATGTGATACATAACTTAAGAACCTTTTTCTGTCAGAGTTAACCTACACCAGACACAAGACTTATCAAGCAATTCAGTTGTCAGCCTTCCCTTCACCGAGTATTTCAGTGCTTCCTCTGAGAAGCTACACTATTCTAAAGGTGACTCAGCCACCTCCCTGGGCAGCCTGTTCCAGTGCCCAATGACCCTTTCCATGAAAAATTTTTTCCTAATGTTCAGCCTAAACCTCCCCTGGCCGAGCTTGAGGCCATTCCCTCTCGTCCTGTCCCCTGTCACTTGGGAGAAGAGGCCAGCACCCTCCTCTCCACAACCTCCTTTCAGGTAGTTGTAGAGAGCAATGAGGTCTCCCCTCAGCCTCCTCTTTTCCAGGCTAAACAACCCCAGCTCCTTCAGCCGTTCCTCATAAGGCCTGTCGTCCCCGAGAGGGCCGCGGTCTCACCCACGGGAGCCGTAGAGCCCCCTCCACCCCAGGTTCTCTTCACTGCGGCAGCGGCCCCGAGGCCCCGATCGCGGCGGAAAGCGGGCGGCGGGGGCAGCGCACCTCGAGGTCCCGGCCCGGCGGCAGCTCCTCCAGCAGCCGCAGCATCTCCCGACCCTCCCCGACCCCGCCGAGCACGTGACCGCCCGGCGGCACTGCGCATGCGCGCGGGCAGGCGCCCCTCCTACCCCCTCCCTCCCCGACTCGAGATCAGGGGTTCGAGTCCCGGCCCCGGCGAGTCCGGAGAGCGGAGCGCCCCTCTGCGCGATCAGCAATCGGAAGATTTGAAGCTGAAGTGAATGAAGCTGGCACCCCGCCCCCCAAACTTTACAGCTTTTATATGCTGTAATGCTTCAGCTATTTTTACATTCTGCCCATTTCACAGCTTTGCTTTTTCACTCCTAACGTGCTAACCTTACAAATAGTGGCAGGCAAGGAAGTTCAAGGCTTACCACCCGCACTCCATCTCTAATTTAAATGAAATTTTGGAGAAATACTAACTAGATAAATCCATGCTGCGTTTACCATAAGAAACTCAATTTTTTTCAGCTTTCCGAGTGGGAGTTCAATGCTAACCAGACCATGGAGGAGGGTTACGAAATAGGTTTTAACATCAGTGATGGCTTTTCTGTGCCTTAAGTGTGTTGGGATTCGAATGTTATCATGAAGAAGCAAAAATGCCCCAAACACTTGCATGAGAAAACCGCCATGAATTCATAGAACCATAGAATCACTAGGTTGGAAAAGACCCACTGGATCATCGAGTCCAACCATTCCTATCAGTCACTAAAATTCAAGTCCCAGCAAGGCATAAAACTGCACAGAAACTGAAATACGTGTAGGCAGATTTTTTTTTTCCACTGAAATCACTAGGCTAATTCACAGGCAAATGTTTATGCGTACGTAAGTGTAATCTTGCACTGTAAGAATATGAAAGTAGCTACAAGTCTGTACTGGTGCATGTAAGACCTGTGGGAAATCCCAAGATGATTAAGTCAATTTGCAGCATTTCTTTTCGGAGGATAGGTGTGTGACTTTGCAGGAATAGTGTGGTGCGGGGGAGTTTTGGGGAAGAAACAGATGGGGAGGAATCAATTTCACGTTTTGCTGACTGTAAACTTTCTCTTCTAATTGATTAACTTAGATTTCCAGGCTTCTAGAAAATGTATATAATTGTATTATGGAGAAATTACTTGATGCTGCTGCTAAATTCAGGAATAGCTGGAAATTCAAATTAAAGTTATTTTATATAATTTTCAATAATAGTTTCCTTTATTCCCCGAGAATTTGGGGGGTTTAGGTAACTGAAAAGCTATCCAGCTTCTTTTCACCGTACAATGTCGCACACTGCAAAACAGAACAGCAGGGGGAGCTTCTGCTCCAAACAAAACAGACCCACAGACAACAGTGGAAAAATACGAAGCAGATCCAGGCTTGGAGAGAAATAAGTAAGGGGAATAAGGAGAAAGGTTGTGAGTGTCCCGCTCAGTTGCAAGGGATCAAACAACTAACAAATGCAAGAGAACAGAGATGTAACACATGAAAGACAGGAATACATTCATAGATGTGTAGTTTGGTATTTTCAACCTACACTGACATACAGAACATTCTTTATCAGCTGTTGGCTCTTTGCAATCTCTAATCATACTTTCTCCTAAATAAGAAATCAATTTCTTTTGTTTTACTTGTAAAATTTAAGCACATAAAATCATAAAAATTTTTGGTTCTGTTCCTTCTCCCTTGCCCCATTATGTAAATATAGTACTTGTGTATTCACCCTCCAAGACATGAAGGGTACATCATGCATAATAGATACAGTCTATGTGCGTAGCTCTGTACTTGTCTCTATCTTCTTTAGCTTTTTCCAGTACAGAGAAGTAACTAGAGGGACTTCCTTAAATGATGTTGATTTCATTTCTTACTCTGAAATCTCAGAATAATGAGCTGGTTTCTGTAGCAGTTCTGTGCTTCCAACAGATTGCACTGAAGATGTAGCTGTGAGGGACATTCTCATGGTTCAACAATACCTCAGAGATACACAATATATGTCCTGAATTCTGTACCATCTGTCACAGACAAGAACATATGAAGGAGAGCATTCAAAACAGCTCTGCTATACTGCAAGATTTTCAAAGGGGAACTGCTATTGCTGGGCTCTCAGAGCGTATTTTGAAGTACCACATGGGGAAAATCTTGTTCATGTTATTCTAAATTGAGTAAGTTATTATCACAGGGGGCTTTTTAATATCTTTACTGCACACATCCCAACACCTGCCTGCCTGAGGTAGTGAAAGGACCAGGACCTGATATCACACCCACTATTTGGTAGGACAGAGGGAGGGGAATAGTTTACACCAGAAAAGTGACCTACTCTATAGGCCAAGGAAATTGTAATTGGCTTGAGCCATATACTCATTAACAGCTAAACACAAACTGGAGTTGGTAACTGGGGTTATACGCTCATGACTTGCAGTGGTCACCATCTTCTGTCCACAGGTGGGCAGGCATAGACTTATTCTGGGACCAGAGCGTCTTTCCTTTCCTCTCTTGTCCCCAAGATACACCTCTTAGCACAAAATTCGTTGACAGGAGAGGGAGGAGTCTTTGTCTCCCAATCAATGGGAATCTCTATGAATACTCTAAATCTCCTTTCCTGCAATTCAGGAACATTATTTCTTATCCTGTGTTCAGGGAACATGCAGAAGAGTTTGTTTTCATCTGATTTCTTGCTACTATTTTATAAGGAAAAATCTATTGTTACCATTTCTATTTTTCCACATCCCTCTTTTCATGCTTAAGAGTTCTAGGTGACCTGAATATGAGGTATGTGTCAGGACTGGAATTTTACTCACCATGTGCAGGTCTAATAATTGTAATCCTAAGATTTTAATATTAATAATGAATGGTAATAGTGTGCTGGTGCTTTTCAAAATTATCATAAAAGATAAAACACTGTGCTCTAATTTAGGTAGATTATGATGACTCTTAGCCCTATTACTAAGCAACAATTAGTAGACACTGGAATATGCTGCATGGCAAATTGCACCAACACATCATAATAGCAGCATGGAAAAATATTCCTAAAATAATAAACACACTAATAGGAACATCTCCCCTCATGCATACAAGAAATTAATGGGCTGTATTTATTCTATGACTCTGAGTTGAGAGCTACCATGATAGCTACTGTAGATTTTACTTCTATTACGTAATATTTTAAGGTAATGAAAACAGTTGCTGGTCAAATAGTTACACTGGCAGAATTCTATTTCTGCTGACTGACATTGTTTCAGCCAAGGGCATAGAAAGAGAAGGTAGTTTTAATAAACTAATCAAAAGAACAATCAGTTGATACAGCTATGTCCAAGTTAAGAGCATTTGTGCCAGTACAGCACATCAGTGCTTTTTTACCACTATATCCTTTCCAGGGTAAATACAGCAAACTTGCTTCCAAGGCAAATGTCCTTGAGATTTACAAGTCTCTCTCAGTCTTCTCAGTCTGTGTCCAGTTTGATGGTACATCATGTTAGCCAGAAATCCTGGACTTCTTTGTGTTCTCTAAATAACAAATAAGGGACATCCATGGGAATTAACAATTTAAATAGACTTAACTGAAGATGTTCCTAGACTTCTGTTAAACAACAAATCCTTTCTATCCGTGCCTGTACCCAAGCTCAGGAAAGTGGAGCCAGTTAACATACATATATTTCCTTGAACGATATTTAATATCTGTTCCCATTTTTTATTTTCTGAGACAGACTGTGTGACTACCATGCTTAGCACTGAACTGGGATAAAGAAAAAATTCGAACTCTGCCACTATTATTTCCTACTCATTTCATTTTCTTGCATCTGAATTTTCCCACCTGCAGGATTAAGGCAGTACTATCTGATTGTTCCTGGAGGTGGCGTAGGATTCCATTAAATTTGTGGCTTTACACCATTATGATTATCAACTTTAAATAATGTCTGATAAGAACCAGCAGTTCTTCTGTATTTTGGGAAAAGTATGTCCATGGCAGCAAGCCAAGTGTATGCCCAGAATGACAGAAACCCTTTTTGTCCTAGGAAACATATGTCAGTATGATATCAAACACAGCAAATGTAGTGCTCATGAGGAGTACAAAGAATTACATTGCAGAGGAGAAGGCGGCCAGAAATAAATGATTTGGAAGTGACATCTTCTCGCAAAGCTAACTAAATAGTCATGTGTTAATTTGAAAAGTAGATTTTTGGGAAGTAGCTGTAAGAGTCCTGGATTCTTTATAGTTACCTACTTTTCAAACCTTGCTAACTATCACACTGTTGCTGCAATTGTGAAACCTCCATGACCTCCATAACTTCTGGGCCAGATTTTCCTCTGAATCATGTTACTGCAATTCTCCTTTTTCTTAATCATAAGAATGTCTCAAATTAACAAAAGCACAAAAGGAAGAGAGGCACTCAGCGTATTTCTTTGCAAAGGCAAACAATTTTCTAATGGCTTAATCACTGATGAGTAAGATCGTGCCTATAAAACCATTGTATTTTAGCTTGCCTATGTATAATCTGTTTCTAGGTACAAAAAAAATGGTCTAAGTTACCTAAAAGCATTACCAGCCAAATGAAAAAGTCTGAAAACCCTAGCTGAAAAGTCTGGCTCATGCACAGGCACAAGTCTTTTATAAGGTAGGGAAATACATGCATTTATAAATAGGGTTTGCTACAGTGAAATACTGAAACTTTTATGCCGGTGACAACAGCTCTAATTAGCATTTTGCTCACATCAGATTTGCAATATTTTAATGTTATTTCATCAATACAGATATTCTTAATTTTCACTGAATTATCTGATATGACATTTGCTTTTATTTAGAGTTACTCTGGAGCAAATTGTGGACAAGAGCTCTCCAGATATTTTTTCTTTGCACTGTGAAGACATGGTCTGTTTGTTCTTTCACGAGATACTGTAAGGAATGTAGTAAGACATTTTCCTTTTACAGTTTGGAGAATATTTCAGGAGAAATCCTGAGGGACTTAAAATAGAAAATTTACAATTCTGCTATTAGAATTATAGAATCATATAATAACCAGGTTGGAAGAGACCCACCGGATCATCGAGTCCAATCATTCCTATCAATCACTAAACCATGCCCCTCAGCACCTCGTCCACCCGTGCCTTAAACACCTCCAGGGAAGGTGACTCAACCACCTCCCTGGGCAGCCTGTGCCAGTGCCCAATGACCCTTTCTGTGAAAATTTTTTTCCTAATGTCCAGCCTAAACCTCCCCTGGCGGAGCTTGAGGCCACTTCCTCTTGTCCTGTCCCCTGTCACTTCTTCCTACTTTTCCTTAAAAATGTCCCCTACATATAGGAGGAAATTAAGGAGAAAATATAAATTGTTCATTCAAAGACAGGATATGCTTTTTCCATATGTTAGTTACAATGCATTATATGACATAAAATACTACCAAAGCACAGTTGTTCTAACATTGTCACATATAGTACAAGTTGAAAGTAGACCCTAGGATTCCTTCTAAGTTTGAACTTGATCTACAAATACCTGTGTAAGCATAAAGCATTCTTGTCTTTACCATGCCCATGGCTTTTCATGCATTAATCTTGGATTTGTGATGTCCTGGTGGATTAGAAATATGCATGTGGTAACATTTCTTCCAACTTAGCTAAAGCTGTACTTGTGGACACTTTTGATCTGATATTAGGTTTCCTAACATTAAATTAAGCATCTTATGAAAAGAACAGCCCTGGATTTTCAGGAAAATACCTGAAAGAATTACAAATCCAAGTAGCATCTTCAGATGCATCTGCTGCACTATTTTTATTTGTTCAAGAAATGGATATAGCGATTGCAACTTAAGTAACTGTTAAAATAGTGAAAAATGTTGTTGAGCAAGTTGGAGTCACCTGTTCAGCAGTAATTATGAGTTAGAAAAACTGTAAAAAAAGATGAATAGAAAAAATGCTTGAGAAAAATTATAACCCAGACAATAACTTTCTGCAGGCAAAGAGAGAGAAAAAAGCAACTCTTATTAAATAGTTCATTTGATATCACTGACTCAGCTCATTTTATTTGCCAATAGAGTGGTTTGATAAAAAGAACATACAGAATTAAGGTTCTTTTATGAACCAGATAAAACCAACAAGTCAAATAACTTGCTTATATAGATGATGAAAAGGCAGGCGCATAAGTACTTATCGTAAGCGTATATCAAAAACATTCTGATGCACACTAAGATTGTAGCAGTGTAAACAAGCTAGTAACAAGTTTACAGCTGTAGATAAGGCTGAAGATTAGCCATGGGAAAATTGCCACACCACAATAAATGGAAAAAGAGGAAAGAGAGCTATCTATCCCAGCGCATCAAAGCTGTCTCTGTGAAAATCAGCTTAGCTAGTACTACTTCGCAACCACACATGCTTTCTCATCAGCCTCGAAGTAGCAGCATTAGATGGTTCTCCTTTCTTTAGTGTTATTGCTTTGTGTCTTCTTATTCAATGGGCCTGTGTTAGTTCAGCAGGGTAGTGAACTTGGATTGTTAGAAGCTGAAGTCTCACTATAGATTACCAATTCAGCTTCCCTATTGTAGAAAGTACTAATGTCAGGGTAAGAGGTACATTCCTGCTGCATTAAGAGCTGCAGTAAGATGATGTCTCATTTAAGAATATTTTCTGCTTGTCCTGGTAATTCAGAGCCCCTTAAAAGTGAAAGACTTCCAGCTTCATTAAATTCCAGTTGATAGTTACCATATGCAGAACAGGCAACAGAATGAAAATCCCGAGAGCAGTAATATCCATAACCTTAGTGGCTTCCAGGATATGTTCCTAACACTCATGATGGGCAAACCACATTGAGTGGTGTATCAGTAAATGCCACATCAATAATAATAACTGCTAAAAACTGTCCTCCAGAACTGGGATATAACATAAGCTTCCTAATTCCTGGCATTCTGCAACTGGCTGAACATAATGGTATAAACCACAGGCAAATCATGAAGATTGCATAAGCAAAGACTACATCCAGTTACTCCCTTAAAACTTGTCTACACAAGCTACACCACGGCAATTTATCCAACATTAACTAAAGCCTGAATGGATTTGTTAAGCTGCATTATACCTTTGGCTGGACACTTTTATTCAGAATTTAGTTAGCCTTCATTTGGTTTGCTATAATTCATTCTTATCTGGTTTACTTCAGCGAAACAAAGGTAGATGAGTAACCAAAGAATAAAAATAATTATTTAAACAATTTAAACAGTAGTCACTGCTAGTATAAAAGCAAATGGATGAGATTGAGTTTAGAACCTAGATGGTAATTTTTAATCCTCACAGCAACCATACTCTGCAACAGTTCTCTAATATAACAATATAAGCAAAACACCTTATTACTTTTAAGATAAAGCTCAGTCAGTTTATGAACCAGATCACATGGCATACTTGCAATAACAAAGGAATAGATTCAATGACCTAGAAGTTGCCTTTGAGGAAAGTTCCCATGAAAATATTTACATACCTACTCTACCTCTCTCAAGACTTGCAAAATGTATATAATATACACAGAATGTATCTTACACTGTAAAAAACATAAAACCAAATGTTAGAGCTTTCAAACTGAGCACATAGTCTCAGAATCACCAGCAAACACCTTCATGCTGTGGTGTTTATTCTCCCTTGCTTCAATTTTTTATTTCTAATGCAGAAATAATACTTTCTTGTCTCACAGGGAGCTGTGAAAGAAAATTCATGAGTTTTTATAAAACGCTCACACCAGTGATGAACACAATCTCCTTAGGAGGAAATCAATAAACCTGTACAGATTTAGACAGTGTACGGTAAATAAAGGTTATAGCCACACACAGACTAGAACAGATAAACAGCTGCCTCATTCAGTGTACATCCATCATCCTGTAAGCTTAGTCAGACTGGGATCTGTCAGGAAATATATATGAGGATCTTGTAGTAAGAGACTACCTTAGTGCATACACACAACAGACAGCTTTCATTCGTACCAGCAAAATATTGGATTATCACATATAACATTGTTTAGGACTCTAAATACATAATTTAGCCAATGATCTTGTAAGCAATAATTCAATGTAATTTAAAATTTAAGCTTTTTCATTAAATCTCTGCTACTGTTAAATTATTTGGGTTTGCTGCAGAGCTGAGGAGGAAGAAGATGATCAAATTAATGGATGATAATCAAGTCCTTTTCTGACCATTACGATTAATATGCAACCACATCTTCAAAGATATTTAAAGCAGAGTGTATATCATAGTATGTCACTATTTATAGTGTAAATACACACCAGATCTCTCAGGTACATCCACTGACCTGATATGAATGCACCTTGTACTTGCTAAGCTGGTCCAGGAGCATCCATGCTGCAGTAATGATAACCACCTATGCCTACAAACACAAATCCCCACTGGCACTGCTCTTTATGTGGGTTTAGCACTGGAATATCTGGAGAAACATTCTCAGGTTCTTAGCATTTCATTAATTTGAGGTGCTCTGGGAAATGTTTGATGGCATGCTATGACAAATTTCCCTCTTCCTTTCAGGTGTTCACAGGAAAGTTTTCAGTCTGCCAGCATGTTTAGTTGACAGATTCCCATGATATTAGTTCTTCTCTTTCATGTGCCCCAACCTGTGCTAATATAAGCACAGTTGGATGAGCTGCTCCTGCTAGTACTTGCAGAGTTATTGCAACCATGAACAGGTAGAGGGTTTGAGGAACACAGATGACTAAAAATTCCAGCTGTGCTGGAGTGATCAATGGCTCTCACATGCCCACAGTTTTTGCTTTTCGTGTGGTGGTTCAGGAGTTAATATGAAAGATACCTGAAGACCTCAGGGGAAGAAAAGGGATGTATCATCATGGATGACAACCACTGCTATTACCTTCACACAGAAAAGCTGTCAGTGAGATTTCTCAGTCAAGCATTATCTCTGGTGATTGCCTTCTTTATAGTTATTCTTCCTTAGGATACTTGGGAGAAGACAGTTTAATTACACTTCAAACATGCCGGATGGTTATTTTGCATGCTTGGGATCAAGACCATTTGTACTACCAGACAGTAAACAAGAGGATAAAAGTAAAAGCATGTATGTTTAACAGCCAAGTCAGGCACTGGTAAAGCCTCGCACCCACCCAGCCAGACCTATCTCTCTGAACAACTCATATACCCTGCTTCAGCACACCTGAAGAAACTGCACAGAATGCTGCACTAAGGCAGCTATGCTCCTTCTGACAGCCAAGCTATCTCCTTTATGGTTTGGTCAGGTATTTTTGCAGCACGCTGATGTGCAGGCCTAATTGAGGCAATTGTTATTCCCGGGCAAACAAGTGAAACAAAATGATGCCTTTTGTAGCTGTAAGCTTACAGAATGGACTGACACACATGAAAAAATCTGAAAGAGAAAAGTGGGAGTCTGCACATAAATTATTTACAGCTCCAATGTGATTACAGAAGAGGTGGCTATTTTATGTTCTTTTCTTTCTCCAATAACTATGCTAACCTGACAGTTCCAACAAATCAATATGTTAACCTATTAAACAACATCAAAGTAACTATTAAAGGTCTGCTACCACCTTGTGTCTTGCAGCAGCTCAATTTGCTCTCCCCAGAGTTGCACCCTCTTTCCTACAGCTCCTGAGCCAGCTAAGGTGGTGGAACCTGCAAGGAAGAAGAACCCTATATCTTTTCCTGACCAGAAGAATAAACTTGCATAATTTAGAAGCAGCAGTTATAGACTTCCTTCACGTAGATGTATTTTTATTCCATCTGACACACAAATGTGTTTTGAAATTCCTGCTAAGCATACGGGTTCTTCAAAGAACAGACCATCAGCTGCTGTTCACTGAAACATAACCAAAGTATTTTCAACATGTGGTCATGGGTGGGGCATGCTAAAATGCTGCACAACAGAGGAAAACACCATGCACATGGGAAGGGGACCACAACCAATTACCACTGCTCAGCACAGCCTTCCTGGCTCACCATTAGGAATTCATTGTTGGTACCAGACAAGTACAGGTAACTCCAATCCATTTAAACAGGGATCAAGGGGTATGCAAATAACTTTTTCTGTTTGTTTGGTTTGTTTGGTTTGTTTTCCTTCTTTTTCAGCAAAAGATGGTCCTGGAGTAGGAATCTTCGCACTTGTGTAAAAGGCCATATGCCCTGGAAGGCATTAAGAGTAAAACAGACAGTGTGCAGCTTCAAAAGGGCTATTGATGAAACAACTCACTGAGATTCCTGATGGCAGTGATTTCTTTAAGGTAATTGGAGCAGTTTCTCAATAGCCACAGGCTTACTTCCTAGAAAACAAGAGAGAGTTCTCGCTAATCTTAATTGACCCAGTGGCTAGAAAACCTGCTGTTTAGACAGGCTAAGCTGCCTTCAGTGCCAGACAGTCCTTGCAAAAGATTAAGAACATCAGTTTCCTTGACAAGGTGTCAAAGGAGTCAGGTTCTATCACAGCCACAAGGCCTCCACGTTCTTCAGCCACAAGAGGGAAAAAAAAGCCCCTTTAAACGATAACTGTCCTTTGGATGGGCAAGCACTGCAGTCAACAGGTGTTATATGCTGTTGATGGGATGTCATCCAGAGAGACCTGGATAAGCTGAAGTGGACCTGTGCGAACCTCATGAGATTCAAAAAGGCCAAGTGCAAGGTCCTACACCTGGGTCAGGGCAATCCCTGGTTTCAATACCTGGCAGGGGATGATGTGATTGAGAGCAGCCCTGCAGAGAGGACTTGGGAGTGCTGGTTGACAAGAAGCTCAACATGAGCCAGCAGTGTGCACTTGCAGCCCAGAAGACCAACCATATCCTGGGCTGCATCAAAAGAAGTGTGGCCAGAAGGTCGAGGGAGGTGATTCTGCCCCTCTATTCCTCTCTTGTGAGACCTCACCTGTAGTATTGTGTCCAGTTCTGGAATCCTCAGCATAAGGATATGGAACTGTTGGAACGGGTCCAGAGGAGGGCTACAAAGATGATCAGAGAGGGCTGGATCACCTCCCATACAAGGACAGGCCGATAGAGTTGGGGTTGCTGAGTCTGGAGAAGGCTCCGAGGAGACCTTATAGTGACCTTCCAGTACCTGAAGGGGCTACAAGAAAGGTGGGACTATTTACAAAGGCTTGTGGTGATAGGACTAGGGGCAATGGGTATAAACTGGAGGGGGGCAGATTTAGACTAGACATAAGGAGGAATTTCTTCACCATGAGAGTGGTGAGGCACAGGCACAGGTTGCCCAGGGAAGTTCTGAATGCCCCATCCCTGGGGGTGTTCAAGGCCAGGTTGGATGGGGCCTTGGGCAGCCTGGTCTAGCTGTAGGTGTCCCTGCCCATGGCAGGGGGGCTGGAACTAGGTGACCTTTAAGTTCCCTTCCAACCCTAAGTATTCTATGAGTCTATAAGAGCAGCTCTGTTCGTTTTTCGCTTTGAACACTCCGCTCCTGGGCACGACAGGAATAAAACGGGCGGGCAGCTGCTGAGGCTCCGAGGGGCCGCCCGCAGCCTCCCCGCCCCGGCGGCGCCCGCCTCGCGGGGGCGGGACCAGAGCGGGAGAGAGACGAGAAGAGGGCGCCGAGGGGCCGGTGAGGGCAGAGCGGGCGCGGCGGTAAGAACCGGGGGGAGTCATGGGGGGGGACCCAGGCACCGATGGGGGAGGCACGGGCAGCGGTTAGGGGGCTGGTGGGGCCACGGGACAAAAGTCAGGAGAGGAAGCTGCCGGCCCTCGGGTGTCGCTTTCGGGGCGCCCCCAGCTCGAGGGCAGCGAGAGGCGTTCGGTCCCCGGCCGGGAAAGGCGAAGTGCTCGCAGCCGACCTGCCTCTTCGCCCTCGGGGGTCTGGGGTGTGGAGGGAGGAACCCTCGTGGAGGTGCTGGGAAGGCGGCGAGGCCTGGCCCGGGCCGGTCGGGGCGGTGGGAGGGGGCGGAGATGATTTTTTTGTGTCCCCCGGGACGCTCCTGCCTGCCTTAATCCTGTGGGCTGAGCTGCTCTAGGAGCAGACCAGAAAGAAAAGGGGATTAAGACTTTGATTCCAGAAACAAAAGCCTTTGTTCGGATAGTTCCGGGCGGTGATTGCGGGAAAGGGCGTAAACTTTTAGGTGCTTCGCGGCGAGGAACGATGCTTGGGTCCCTAAAAGTCAGGAAAATCCCTGAAGCCTCAGGGAAGCACAGAGGGGTCTGTAGTGCACGCAGTTGGGCACAACCATAATTGCTGGACTTAGTAGTGAGAAAATGTTCAAAGGGATGGGAAAGAAAAAATTCCTGGAAGAAAATTGTTGTTCTCTCGGAATCATAGAATAACCAGGTTGGAAGAGACCCACCGGATCATCGAGTCCAACCATTCCTATCAAACACTAAACCATGCCCCTCAGCACCTCGTCCACCCATGCCTTAAACACCTCCAGGGAAGGTGACTCAACAACCTCCCTGGGCAGCCTGTGCCAGTGCCCAGTGATCATTTCTGTGAAAATTTTTTTCCTAATGTCCAGCCTAAACCTCCCTTGGTGGAGCTTGAGGCCATTCCCTCTCATCCTGTCCCCTGTCACTTGGGAGAAGAGGCCAGCACTCTCCTCTCCACAACCTCCTTTCAGGTAGTTGTAGAGAGCAATGAGGTCTCCCCTCAGCCTCCTCTTCTCCAGGTTAAACACCCCCAGCTCTCTCAGCCATTCTTCATAAGGCCTGTTCTCTAGCCCCTTCACCAGCTTTGTCGCTCATGCAGCTACTAAAAAAAATGCACTTTTAATATCAAAACTATGATTGTTTTAATATTGAAATAATAGTCTAGGGTATTCATGTCCAACCAATGACCATAGCATTGAGAAACCTGTTATTTAAAACATATTTATCTTCATATCATTACAAAGAGATAGCAGAGTTG